>NC_042519.1:19337851-19649005 GCF_900963305.1 Echeneis naucrates | reverse complement strand
ATTCAGGCAACAAAGTGGATTTCTTGTGCACATTTAAAATCATAAAGGCTGTAAATCCCTGGAATGGAAAGGCAAAGGCCCCTGGCATGCATGCATGCCTTAAAGCCCTCCTAATTGTGAAGTGAACCCCTGCCTCCCATTTGTCTGACGAGAGAGAACAATTGGGCGCAGTAGTTTCAGGGGCCCCGCCTCGGTCTGTGCTTTGTACAGGGATAAGATGATGTCCCATGCTAAGAACAAAGACGGATAATTGACCCCCTGTCAGAGGCGCTGAGCTAGCCCGGTTCATGTGGACATTTGGACACGAATGCACCGACAAGCATAATCATCCTCACAGGCGTTCAAACAGGCAGAAATGCAAACGAAGTGCTTCCCACTGTTGGACGCTTGTATCACTTTGACTGGACTAAAACAGTGCGTGAGTACATGTAAGCTGTGTGTCATTCTTTATCGCCGTGCCTGCATAGAGCCTTTCCACTGATGTGCAGAGTGTCTCTCAGTAGCCAAATATGTACACCCTATAATCTTTTGTGCTTTGTTACACAGCCTAGGTGTAAAATTTCAGCTGTGATGGACAACTTTACAATAGGCAAACTTTCCCCATTCCTTTGTATGAAAGGAGGATTTCATACACCTTAATGACACACCGTACTTTGATGGTGAGAGAACAATGGCAAATATTGAACATGCTTGGGTGGAGTTGAAATATACCATATTGTGCACAATTGTGTGATCTTTGTCTTCAAAATCCTGGTGTTTTCTTCATTCACCTCCTAAGTGTACAATGTAGTGCGAGTATGTAACAAATTGTGAACGTCTCCTTTCATGCTTGAAATATGAAGACTTTTCCCCTCCAGTCAGAACGATTAAATAGAGAGAGTAAAAAAAAAAAAAATCTGGCATACTGAGGGAAATAGGCTCCTACTTAACATTCAATGCAGTGTTAAAATTACTCGTGAGAGCTTTCAACCTTTTATCTTACAAATTGAATTGATTTGTTTTGTGAGAAAAATAACAGGCCAAACAGAGTTTCCAGCAGAATGTGCTTGAATCCGTGGCCCTGAATATGAAACAACACACTTTCATTGTTTGTATGTGCTATTGAGCTTGTGCTCGGCGTGGGTCAGTCACATCAGTCATTCTCAGATGGCCACAGTAGCAATATACTATATGCTAATTGTGTGCTGCTTAATATGCTACATCAATCACACTAATTATGACATTGTTTAGCACACAGCGTTGTTTCAGAAAATGAGATCGAGTGGATGGGAGACAGAGACAGCAATGAGCAACAAAGACAGGGATGCTCCATGAATGGAGCAGAACGAATGCAAATGCATGTCAAGATGTGGAGCATATAAAAGATGTATATCTACTGTCTGTGTAATGCTTTAAGCCTCAGAGAAATCCCTATGTTATGTTCCATCCAGTATTATGTCGAGCTGAACATTTTCCTTCCTAGTGGCGTCTCTCTGTGATTATAATTGACATTAAATGGACTGCTTTCAACAACAGAGATCATCATCTCCAACTTAGCAGGAGGTCCAAGCCAACAATATGCAGAACAGACATATTAAAAAACGGCTGAAGAAGTGCTTTCTATGGTTTTTCTCTCAAATATGGGGGCTAATTTTAAGGGCTGTCACATTAAATGCCTTTCGTGATTGATTACTGCAGGAAATCCTTTTAATGGGCTCCCATCACACAGTTGAAGAAGCACTTTTTCTTATGCTGATTTATTGTCAGATATCCGATCATCCCAAGCTATCAAAATATTCCTCTATTCCTCGAAAAAAATGCCCCAAGTTATTAACTATATACACATGCTTGCCCTGCCTTGCACACTCACACACACATCCACCTTTAAAAACTTCTTGACTGCAATTTGTGACCTCCTGGTTGTTGCCAAGTGCCTGGGATGGGGGCCCTCTGGCTTGTGAGGCTTTTTAATGGACTCCCAGACAGCCCATCTCTATTGTGAGTGGACAACAGCCCTGGTGAATGCGGCAAATTAATCACATTTGGACCTGGATTGGTTGCCACCTTTTAGTGTGAGCCCCCTCGCTAAGGTGCAACTAGAAGGACCAGCGGGGTCAGACAAGCACGAAATGGAGGGCTGAGGGAAGAACAGAGGGAACTCTTTAGTTTAACCCTCAGCTGAAAGAGGAACAAGGCTGTCATTTTGTATTCTAGTGCGGCCTCCTCTGCGCTCCTGCTGGCATTCGTGGTAGTGCGTCTTTGTGTGTTTGCACGAGTGTGTGTGTGTTTGCGTGTGTGTAGGCAGACAGAGTGTGTTCTAGCTGTTTTGTTGTGGCAAAGGTCAGCTTGTAGTGCCAGCTGGATAGAGGCCTGTGAGGCCCACCGTATATACAGACAGAAAGAGGTAGATAGGGTGATTGAAAGGTGGGAGACGGTTGGAAATGATGCAGAGCCAGGTAGGAATGCCAATTCTCTATTCAACTGATAAAAGCTTATTTCATTGTAATACATAAAAGGCAATGATGCATTTAGAGACAAAAACATTTGTTTTTTTGTTTCAGTCACAAACTGAGGCAAAATGAGGCTTATGCGGGAAGGAGGAGGGGTGGGTGGAGAAGACAGAGGGCCGAGAGTTTAATGGACTAGGGGAGGTGAAAGAAATGGAGAAAATAGGTTAAGCAGTGAGAGGAGCCCCTTGGCTCACTGTGGCCCCTGTTCAGTATGCATTCCCACTGCTAGGACGATAGTGGGGGCAGAAGAAGGCCATTGTTCCTCTTGGATCTTCCTCTCCATCGAAAAGCGAGATGGATGGAAGAGAGGAAGAGAAGAAGGCAAGAGCAAGAAAGGGGGTTAGCTTGTGAGGCTGACCCATGACCCACCCCGACCCGCAGACACCCACGACAACCGGGGCTTTTGTTTAAGGATCGAGCTCTCCGCGACCTCCTCCATGTAAAATCGAATCCATAGAAGCCTGCGTTCCCCACCCCCCCCCCCCTCGGACACGCTCGAATGTGACAGGGTCAGGGTTCAAACACTGTCGGGGGCCTGAGGCAGTCAGATAGAACGAGGAAGCAGCGTAGCGCACATGTTTCAATGTGTGCACCTGGGCTGGTTGTGTGGATGTGTTTATATGCTTATGTGTGCAATTGTGAAAAATATACGGTCATGGGGGGAGTCGAAAAGACCGGCTCTCCCTGGGTTTTGGAGCGGTTAAACTAATGGTGGCTTTATGTTCATTTCAACACCCTTTTAGTCTTTTTCTAACCAAATCTGTGTGTGTGTCAATGTGGCTCTTTGTGGTCCAGATTGCAGCAGGGACTCATTATCATTTGTCCTTTGGTTTCAGCATATGGAGACAGCCAAATTTACTTAAACGGGTTCACCATTCACGGGGAACAGAAACTGTGAATTGGACAGATTCGGTCGGATCTTCAATATCAAGTGGCAGTTTTTTATCAAGTGGTTGGTGATATCAACTGTTCCTATATCCAAGATAATCAGACACACACATTCACACATCTCTCCTTTATTTCTCCACCATTTTATACCCCCGCTTTGTTCTCTGTTCGGTTTTTCATCATTGGTGTATCATAGTTTACATTCATTGGAGCCCATATACTACTGCAAAAATCACAGGAGCCTGACTGTTTCCATGTGCTGGGTTTTATTGCCGGTTTCCTGTCTCACTAATGTGGATTTTATCAACCCAGCATGTGAATATAGATGTTTGGGAGAAAAGTTAGGTTGCCCTCTTAGAGAAATTCCAACTAAACTCTGTATCACACAGTTGGTGTTCAAGCTTAAGGAATATTAGTCAGAGGCATACACAATCCTCCAGTTCTCTATATAAACACACAAACACCGATTCTCTCACACTCATGCACACACAGACATTCACATTCACACTTCAGAATATTATACTTTGGGGATGAAATAAATCACCATAAGATCACCCACACCTGCAGTCAACTCTTTGGCACAACATCCACCAATACAAATGAATTTCATAAACCTGGCCGTTGACCAGTGGCCAGTAGAAAACATATATTAACATTTTCTTCTATATTTCAAGCTTGTCAAATGAAGTACGGGTAGAAGGGATATACAGCTGGTAAAATGTTCTGACTGATGCTTGTTGACTGGAGTGAAGCGTTTAAAAGCTATAGCAAGTGGGAGGGAGAGGCGCAGGAAAGAGAGTGAGAAGAGCTAAATGTGGAAAACATGAGGAAGCTGGCAGAAAAGCCTGCAGCCGAGCAGCGGGGGATCAAGAAAGGGATGGTTTGACATGGCTCTGTCAAACCAGTGTAATTACTAAACACCCCAAATTACATACCCTCATTTAGTTGTACCCTATCATTTACCACTATCCGCATAGTGCTCTTTTTCTCCTCTCTCTGTTCTGCTCATTCCTGCGCTCTCTCTTTCCTCCCATTTCCCCCTCATTCTGTCTTGATTCCTTTCTTATTTCTGTCTCCCCCGTTGCTCCACCTGTGGTTCCTCTGAGGCCTTTGACGTTATGCTCTATCCTCATCGGGGTCCCGAGTGAAATTTCATTTCCGTGTCGGCTCTGCTGTGAGAGGTGTTACATGCAGAAACTCACGTGTCTGCATGCATGCAAACAAACAGACGTGTGGGTGTTCATTTGAGCGCGTTGAAAAGATGAATGACCATGCTCTTTGGCACTAATGGCCTAGAGGATGGTCTTAGTGTTGCCAAAGAGTTTCGTAAACAGCTATCACGGCGGTGGCCTTGAATAAAGACCGACATCATTTGTCTGTCCAAGATACACTGGGAAGCCAATGCTTTCTCCTCATATTATATTCAAACTCACTGTGGGTGTGAGGCCTTGTTGTAAGAACATTTATTTACATTAGTCCCCAGACAGTGAGTGAAACATCATTTCCATAAGTTGAGCCTCTCATGTTTCAACAGGCATAATGAAGACAACCATGTGTTCAGAAAATCGGGAGTGAGCCACGGGTTTAGAGCGCTCACTGTTTATATCTGTGGATTCTTTTTTGTGTGTGTCTGCACATGCTTGTGTATGTACTTCATATTTCTAAGTGTCTTAATGTGCATATGTGGTGAAGGGTGTATGCTAGTATCAATCCCCAGTGATTGTCCTGTCCTGATTACAGCCTCGCTAGTTTGCTTGGATTGGCACCAAACGTGGCACAGGCGAACACCATGCAAGTAGCAAAGCCCCTGCCACAGACTAAATACCAGGTTAAAATGCCTGTATCCAATGTCCTTCTGCTTCACCCGCAACACACTCATAGGTTTCCTGTTTGGCTTTCAGTGTGTACCTTTCTGATTGAGTTCAAACCGCTCTCCATGCCGTCTCACGATCCGAAGTGACTCGTTCTGTTTGGGAAACAATGAAGCTCTTAGGAACATAGACTGCTCTAAGATTTTGTGACTAATTGTACGACTTGAGACCTTGTGGATATATCTGGCTATCGAGCTTCCTCCTGCCATATCTCTGCCGTGGCAGCATGCTGATGATGTCATAAACCTGCTCCAGTCTGCTCTAGATCACCGCTGACATTTTCACGGCTGACGGGACGTCCAATGTGCTGAGCACCTTACATGAATGAAGGGATTCCATTACTGCTCTCATAACTCATAACTGTCTCTCAGACAGACACACACACTTCTGCCTACCATCTACTCACAAAAGGTAGACTAGACTAGCTAGAGGACACTTACCCATCGGACACAGACAGTGCATACCTTAAGAGGTGTCTGTCATTCCCATTAAGGACATTTGGGGTTTTCAGGGTCGAGGAGTGTGTTCTCAGTTGGTCTCCGTGGTGATAATCGCCAGACGTGGCCCTGGATTTATAGTCCCATCAACAGCTACGGAAACCATCAGCGGAGCGATGCAGATGAACGGAGAGGTAACGAGATGAAAAATGACAAGCGCAACCAAGAAGCGAAAGAGAAGGAGCAGGAGCTGTGATCAATAGAAGAGTGGTGTCCATTTAGGTAATGGACAGAGGATCATAAGTGGACGGGGTCAGGCGCAGTTTCATTATCCACTCCATCCTGATCTCCGTCTTGTGGCTCCCGTGCATCTGTGCGCTTGCAGGTATATGCACGAGTGCCCATGTATGCTAACGTCTGTGAGTGTTGGCCTGGTGCGCACACTGGCACATAGACAGGTTGCGAGTCAGCTCCATTATCTCGTCCATCAGCTCTTTTTTCTCATCCCGGCCATGTTAAGTGAATTAGAAGTGAAAGAGAGGAGACTGATGAGACAGCCAGTGTGAGAAGCTGACACAACTTTAAAGAGAACATTAAGATGATGTTTATCGAACGTCCGCAATATAGTAACAATAATACTCTTGATATGTATGTCCAATTTGATTACCTTGCTTGAACTCTCATGCCGTTAGAACAGACATGCACACATTTATCCCCAACCCTCCGCTAGAATTCCTGATTTGGCTTTCCTTTTGTTTTCCTTATGTTTATTCAGGTGCACACTAGCGTTTGTGTGGGTTTTGGAGGATGCAGGTTAAGTTTCCCAGTCACCTCCTAGAACCCCATCTCTCTGCAGCACACAATATTTGATCCCACCTTTTGCAGCAATGCTTTGAAGTGTATTTGCATTGTGGGTACTCTCCTTTTCCCCGTCTCTCTCCCCTTCTCCTCTGTTTCATTCTCTCTCCACCTTTGTTCTCTTCTGCATTGACTCCTTCTCCTTACCTTTGCTACCCCTGTATTTGTCTTCCTACCTTTTCCTTCAATTTTTTTGACAATTCCTCTATTCATTCCCTCCTTTCTCTTCTTTTCTGTCTCTGAGCTGAAAATGGACTTAAAAGGATGAGGTCATGGAGGGCTGTCAACGCTGTGATCATATGGCTGCTACCGGCTCTGCTAACAGCTGAGGATGCACTCCCAATGGCAACCCTGTGTTTTGTAATCTCAGGAGAATTTCACTCTCAGAAGCCGTGAATTTAGCTGAAAATAAAGATAAAGACAGGGCTGAGAGGCACACAGAGGGACAGGAGCTGAGGCAAACGGATCATAGCTCAGCTGTATGGGTAATGTGAACAGGTAGCTGCTCTGTCTGGCTTTTTTTTTTTTTTTTTTATAACTGGGATGGTGTACCTTTTCAACAGATGCTGAGACATCAGAGAGAGCCTGTGAGAGGGCGTTGATTGGATCCCACATCTGCACTCTCAATACACACACTGACATTCATCTGCTGAGTGAATTCCCTCCCGGCCCAAGGGGCATGTACTTAATGATTTTCAGGCACAGGATCTCACTTGTCTTAAATGTATATGCCACACAGGTCGTATGTTAATAGAAAACTCCCACTGCATTATATGCATGCCTCTTGTTTGTATTATATTTACGTATCAACAGGTTGACATATAGTCACGCAAATGTCGCTGGTTGTCAAAAACCGGAGAAACAAACTAAGAATAATCTGGCTTTCCAGTGAATTTCTCATTTCTCCATTCGTCTCCTGGCTCTCACTTGACATATACTGCAGTTGTAGCTAATACAGTTTCTGACACGAAACTTCCTCTGCAGTCCCTGAAATGCCACGATTGTCATGGCAGGACTTTTTCCTCTAGAAGTTGTGTCGTCCATATGTCAATAATAAATGTTTGCTGCCTTCTCTTAGCCCCGGGCAGTGTGTTAAATCTTCAGCATGCTGCTGGATTAGAACTGTCAAATATAACTATGAACAGTCTTCCTGACTAAACTGTCGATGCAAATTGTACACAAAAAAGAGCAAAAGTGTGAGCTGTTTCACACCTCTTTTTTAAAACGGTGCTTTATTAGTCACGGGTCAACATTTACTTTAACAATCAGCAGTGAAAAAGCTGACAGTTTGGTGCCAAGTTGTCGGTTTGTTTGCACCTCTGTGTGAAATGTGTGGAGAGAGAATGCAGGGTTGGAGCTTGACTCCAAATTGCATGTAAAAATAACCTGCAGGTATTAGGAAAAATAGTTTCTGCTGATGGCTTTCACACTACATGTGGTTAGATCGACTTTAAGACTTTGAAATTGTAAAACTCTTTGTCACCTCCAGGTTCACGGGGAGCTGCCTGGGGCTACTGTTGTTTACTCAGGGATAGTGTAGGCTGACGGCTAACAGCATGTGTGTGTTTGTGCAGCCAATGTGGATGAGGTACATCTGCTTTTTAATGTCCCCCTTGTCTCCGAAACTCTCAGCATGCACGCACACACACACACACACACCAAGTCTCTCTTTCTAGATGGTTATAAATGGCTGGGTGTGTGGTGCCTGCAAGCTGTCATTAGGAAGCCATTAGGAGCATGCAGGGGAAGGACAAAATGAAACAGAACAGAACAGGGGAGGAAACATGCAACTGAGATCATCTTGGATCTGCCACACTACGTCCTCCTCCTCCTCTTCCTCTTTTCCTCCTTCATCCTCCCACCCTGTAGCCGACTTGAGGTGCTTGGCTAATGGCTACCACACCTCCTTTCAACTGCCTCAGGCCCCCAGTGCTGCTGTCATATAGAAAAATACACAAGGAGGTGGGGCTGTGGATGACTAGAGGGGAGGGAGAATGGAGACAGATGAGGATAGAAATCTGGCAGGGAAAAGGGATTTTGATAGTGAAAAGTGGAGAAAAAAAAAGGGAAAAAATAAATGGATTAAAAGAACCGGCGAGTGAGTGGAGTGAAAGCGAAAAATAAGAGAAAAGAGAAATAGTATAGGACCTTTTGATTTCAGAACTGTCCCTTTGTGTGACAAAGCAGGAGATAGGAGGAGAAAAGAGAAAAATCAATACTTTGACTTCTTTTTCTCCTCTTCAAATGTCCCTTCGTTTTCCTGCAATATACAGAACTCTCTCTCTCTCCATCTCTCTATTCATCTTTTGCTCATTTTTTTGAGGGGGGAGACTTTTTCGTAGATTTGGTTTGACAGATAGTGAGAGATACAGTAATAGAAGAATAAGCAGATACAGTGAATCTGAGTAAAATCGAATGAGGAAGAAAAGAGAGAGAGAGACAGAGATGGAGAGGAGTAAATAAAAGCTTGTGAATAGCAGTTTGAAGCATGGGCACAGGGTTTCCTAGCAACCAGGACCAGCTATGCATTTCTTCCTTCTTTGTTTGATTTCCTTTAAAAGACTGAAAGGGGAAATACACTTTGATTAGGAGAAGAGTGCTGTGGTTTTGTTCTCTATGGACTGGCAAAGGGACCAAAATGGGGATTTACTGTATCTCTTCAGAACACTGAGCTTTTGGGGCAAACAGGATGAGACGGAGAGACTGGAAGTGGATGGTACATAAAAAAAAAAAGGGGGACTAATAAGAATAAAAAAAAAAAGGTGGCAAAGTGGAAAAAAAGGCTTGGCCCAAAACTAGCATATAAGAACACACCCTGTTATGAGAGAGGCGTTGGACCTGTCTAGGGGATGATGTGAGGGTTGAGGCAGAGCAAAAGAATGTAGGCCAGACGGTTAACCAGAACAGACATTTTGGAATGAAGCGGTGATGAGAAAAGGGTGGAGGTGAGGGCGGCGGTGGAAGGGAGGAGAAAGCGATAATTGTTGGATGATGATCTTTGTGTGATCCAATCAAGCTTGAAGTTCCCAATATGAGCAAAACGGTCGCCAGGCTGCCGGTAGCAGGCAGTGCAGGCGCGGGGAGAGGAGGTGGAGAGGTCGGACTAGGAACAAGTTGGTTGAGGTAAAAAGTAGACGTGGGATGTGATGGCAAGGGGTCAGAAGAAGAGGCAGGAAACAGATATGGCTTGATGAAACAATGCAAGGTTGCCCTGACGCCATGTTGATAAAACCTATGTAACTAAGTAAAATGAGGATGAATGGCTGTGCTGCTCGTGTGTATGTCTGCCGTTTTTCTTGAGCTGCACCTCTTTGCACTAAATGCAATGCATGATGCAGACGTGTAAAGTTTTCGGCTTTTGATATTGTTTCTGTAAAACAAACTGCGACTAGAGGAACTCATCTGGGGCAGCACAAGCTCAGAGATCAGAGGAAAACCATCTGTATATATGGGTAAGCTTATGTGTAATCGCTCTGTGTGTTTAAGTATTCATCTCTTCTAGCAAGAGGGAACAGTGTAGATAAGTGGAGACCTGTTTCCAGGAGGAACAATAGATAATAGGATCAGAAATATATGGTAAACAGCAGTTAAAAAACACAGAGCATGCTTTTTGGAATAATTACATGGCAAGTACAACTCAAGATAAATAACACTTTATATTAATGACAGCCCGAGTCATTGTTTAACAACAGTATGAAATAAGTTGATGAAGATGGTGAGTGCGGTTGGCATTGGAACAGAAGTAGACAGGAAGCAAAGGAGGGGGGATCAAAGACGGAGAGATTAGATCATATCTCAAAATTGACTTGGTGGTGCCACCCCTGACTTAAGATAATTAACATCCCTACCTTCAGACAGATAGACAGGAAAAAGTGATTTGGCAGATAGTGCTGTGGAAGACGAATGGAAGGATGACTGCTTTGTGTGTGTGTGTGTGTGTGTGTGGTGGTGGTGGTGGGTGGGGGGGCTGGTGAACGTGCACCTATATACGCGTTTGGGAATTTATTTGATTGAGAGCTGCTTGTCCAATGAGAGGAGATGATGATTACAAATCACAGTGGCACCACCTGTTAGTCAGCTGCAGAAGAAAAGATACATCAGTGGGATATTTATTAGCTATACTCATGAACAGCACAGTATATTTCTAAACACTATTGAAACCCAGCTGAAAAAATATGCAGACAGATCCTGATTTTTAATTCCCACTTTCCAATTAAGAACTGAGCCACATCACTTGACCTCATACCTACAGATTCCTTCAAATATGTGTGAGTAAATACCTATTTGATGTAGATTAGATGCTTGTGTAAGGAGGATGGACAAAACCAGCCAAAGATGTAAAAAAAAAACAAAAAAAAAACAAAAAACAAAAAAGAAACAACGAATGAAGGTGGTGCATTCCTGTGTAATAGCCAGCCAGCCTGCCAGCCCTTGTTCTTGTTTACTGTAAACACCCTCATGCCAGTCATTCTATCTCTCCTTCCCTCTCGACACTTTGACTCCAAGCTATTGTGTTGCCTGGGGCAAGTTTCAGACTTTGGGCTTGAAGCTTGCGCCCACATGCTGGAACATTTGTTGATACATGCAGTCATGTCTCACTTGCGTTTTCACTACACTACACGTGTTACCACACATGCACATACCAATGTGGACAATTTTTCTTTTCTTTTTCTTCAAACACCCGATTTCTGGTGGTCAATTGATGATGGGGTGTTTCTGAAACCCAGACAGGAACAAGGAGGGACTTGCTCTGAGGACACCTCCTGATACCAATGTGCCACAACCATAAGTCATCTAATCAGGACATAACCGTCTGTCTACTTTTCCTGCTATATAGCAAAGTATCAACCTGTCTACCAGCTGGACTGCCAGTTCCATTGTGTGTAGTTAGATATTTTAAAAGGTGTTGCTTTGCTGTCTTGCAATTGTCTCCTGACAGGCAAACTAAGCACACTGGAGGACACGGCAAAGATGTGATCTTTTGTCTGACTGGCTGTCTATAGATGTGCTGGTGGGGAAGTGTTGGTGTGTGAGAGAGAGAAAAAGAAAGCCTGAGACAGAAAAGAAAAAAACTTATAGAACTGTGAGAGTTGGACAAGAGTGGAAAGACGAGTGACAAGTTCCTCTGTGACACACGTTCCTCTTCAGGCATCAGGGTGGTGGTTGATCCAGCATAATGATGAACCACGATGGATCAACGGAGGTCCCAGTTGCCGCTTGGGGCTGCTCTCATTAGAGCTGAATGAAGGGAAGGGGAAATAGTCCCCGGCTGTGAGCCGACATGGAGCCAAGATGCAGAGAGAGGACACTTGGGGCATTTGTTTATTTATTTCCTCCCATATGCCGTATCCTCTGCAATGCTACAGTGAGTCAGCTCAATGAGGCATAAGGTGAATGCTCCATCAACTCTCTGAGGATGGTCAGGCATTTCTGCCTCAAGAGCAGCTTACTCAAACTTCCAGCATAGAAAGTGGCTCTTTGGAAGATTTAGGAAGCCAACAAAGCCATTTATGGCATTTTAGTGTCGGACAGTGGACTTGGGTTGCTCTTTTACTCCCTGCCCAGTGCTCTCTCCACAATGCAGAACAGAGATTATATAAAGAGAAAAAATTGTACCAAAGCTTCAGCTGGACATGTGCATGTTTGCTTTGAGGCTGCCACTGAGACGATTTCTTTGCCATCCCCGCACGTTCACACATTAGTGATTATCTCTTATGCCCACAACCTGACTCTGTAACAATGCCATCTCATTACCAAATGTCCTTTGAGTTTGTTTACACCATATGGACCATTTGGAGCCAGAAGGGTAAAAGAAGGTTTCGACTCATTTTACATCCCAAATAGTTTTGACCTTCACAGTGAAAATTCATTTAAAATCATATCTGTTATTTGTGCTCAGAGCTTAACAGAGAAAACAGCGTTATAGTAAAGGCAAAGGCAAGAGCAGCACTGGACACATACATGCAGTCACACCCGGAGGCTGCCTAAGTGCTGCGCTGAAGCACAAATGGCAGACGTCTCTCAGTCCACCTGTGTGCAACATTCTGTATTTGAATAATTTGCATCCATATGATCAAATACTCAAATGTAATAAACTGTGCATGGCCTTTTTTAAAGGACTGTGCTAATTTATTTTTGTGTGTTTCAAACCGTTATACAGTTTGTGTTTGGCTCATGTCACAAGAAGTGTGGATGGTGCAGACGTATCTGCCTTCAGGGTTTGCTCTGTTGGAAACTGACATGGAGGACCTAAGATTCTGCTGCTAAACAGCAAGAAATTCTCATTATCTTTTTCACATCATTCATGTGTTTGGTTGTTGTTGTTTTTCTCTCTCAAGAATTGATTTTCTGACATTGCTTGTGAATTTGATGCAGTTTGGGAGCTGAATCTTGAATGCTGAAGTCTGCTGCAAGCAAGGGAACGCATCAAATTCATTCAAGATTCAATGTGCTTTGTTTGTTATCACTCTCTTCCTGATAATGAAAAAAAATTGGCTAATCGACACAAACTTTGTGCTTTTTGAGGTTTTTTTTAAATGTTATACTCATCTCCTTAGAGGCTGCCTATCCTTGATGCTGTCTTAAACACAGGCCTTCAGTTTGCTATAAGCTCTTAAGACTACAAACAAGATATTAAATCCAGTCAGGATTAACAATTTAACCATCAAGCGTGACAGCTATGTTTCATATGTTGCTGAGTGCGCTCTAATATCCATATTAGCTCCATCCCATCCATCAGTCCCTACTGAGTTTCTCCTTCTCCTCAAAAAGTCCCATGTGGCTCCCCCTTCAGAGATATTACATTCTAGCTATGGATTTAAGAAGTCCCTACTTGTAATGACAAAACCCTCACACAGTAGGTATCTCAGAGGCAAAAAGACTTTTTGAAGCTTAAAGCTGCAAATAGTATAAATTCCTTCAGGCTTCACACTTCAAATAGGAGATGTGCCAAGGCAAAAATGAATTCCCTATGTTTAAATCAAATTAGTTTGTGTCCAATCACAATCTGACACAGAAACAATACACTGATTTGAAGAGAGGACAAAATGGAAATTTAAAAAAACGGAAATTGAAGGGGACACCACTTTATCAGAGTTGCACAGCAGCAAAGGCAGAAAAATAACCACTCTGTGATGAAAAACAAGTGCATGTACACATAGCACTATTTTATGTTTGTGTGTAATTAGCATGTACAGTGTGTGTGTGTGTGTGTGTGTGTGTGCGTGCGTGCATTTGTGAGAGCAAGAGGGCGTCTACATATGTGTATCTAATGAACTGTAATTTCATTTAGAAAGTAGTTAGAAGGAGGGCACAATCAGGCATCCCATTTGAAAACTGCCCTCCCAGGTTTCTCTCTCTCTCACACACACGCACACACACACACACACACACACCATGACTCCAAACGCTTACTGAATAAATGTCTCCTGGCTGCTATCTAACTATCTAATTATTCCTTTTTTCATTAAATGGGTAAATCAGATTCTAATTAGCTGGGCTGTCATTCAGTGGCCGGGGAGCTAGAAATGGCAAATGCGTATTAGGCAGTATTAATCTGGGTGTGTGTGTGTGTGTCTGATAGCATATGCTCTCCTCTCTGTCCCTAGGGCGAGGTAGAGGTCTCCAGTAATTACTTTTGTTGCACCAGGAAAGGATGCCGGTAGAGAGCAGGAAGGAGGCCGGCAAGAACCAATCGGATATTAGACCTTTGATTAAAGCTTCTTCAGACGTATCAATACTCACACTTTGGAAGGCAGACGTAACTATCCCGAGAAGACGTTAACTCATTTAACTAGCTTCTTCTCCTTTTCTTTTTTTGCAATATAATAACATTCAATTGTGCAATGTCCAGAAAATACGTTTTAAGAACCGCTTCAGGTTTCACTGTGTGAGCCTCTTACATTTTTCAATTTCTGAATGACTATCTGTGCCAATTTGCTGTGCTTTGTTATACATATTTAAATCGTGGGTAAAGGAGCCATCAAAGGAAATAAAGCAGAGAAAAGGGTTGTGTTACATTAACCATGTTTCCTCTGACTAATTGGCCCTCAAGAGAGAGGCGCTGCTGAAGGAGGACACTTTCTTCTCATTCCTGTCCTGTGGCAGGATGACCATTAACACTCTCACTCGGCACTTTATTGGGCTTTGACCAGTAAACTGTGTTCCAGCTCCATTTGAGTGACCGTTTTGCTTTTTTGAACACATGTTCTTTGTACAAATTTAAATTTGAATTATCCAAAGTGATGTAAAACACTTCAAAAAATGACTCACTCTCTGAGATAAGATAGACATCACCTCATCAGGAATTCCAGCCTGGCACGGCTGAACAAGCCCGCCAAAGTTTCCCATCAACAAACCTTGTCTGGAATGCCAATGTCCCTTACTACTGATTCTGATTCTATTCCTAACCCAGACCCCCTTCGCTCCAGGGACATGCTGAAGATTTGTTTGGGAGGCTTTTTGAAATTTGCAGGACCTTTGCATTTGTCTCATTGTTTTCTGCCTGCCTGGTTGTTCTAAGTTTTAATTGCAATCAAGAAAGAAAGTGGGAGGACCTGCGCTTGTTTCATTGTGCATGCATGCATGTGTTCCAGTGGGTTTAAACCTCTGTGTGACAGTGTTTGTACGTAGTGGTGGGAATTTGGATTTGGTCTAACGGAGAACAAAAACATTCCTGCATTAATGTTGTGTTCTGAGGTTTACCACTCGGCACCCTTCAGGCAACAAACGAGACAGGAAGCGGGAAAAAGTGTGCTTGGCCAGTCCTGAAAGTTGACATGCGGTTGAGATGAATACACATCTTAATCCTATATCTTCCTGCATCAGTCTAACAGGCAAAAAGAATGACACTGATCTTTGCCTCAAATACTAAAAGAGCCATGTTCAGGTTTTCCACCATAAGCAGCCTCCTGTGGTTTTGAATGATGACTGCTCCAGTCCCAGAAGAGCCGTGATATTGTTACAGCCTCGCTAAAAGCTCTGGGGATGAGGTTTATGGATGGATGGATGCACAAAAGACTCAACTTGGACATCTACTTTGTTTCCTACCGACAGTTAACCTTGGTTTCTCTCAGTAATGATCGCTCCCAAACAGTAAGTTACCGAAACATAATTGGACCATTATCATCGAGAGTAAAAAAAAAAAAAAAAATAGTCAGCATCATTTGACAGCCCTGGACTTGTTCTTCTCTCGCAGGGATGGTCATGCTTTCCACAACAAACACTGGCATCACTATGATAGCCTATTAAAGCCACAGTAAAGACCACCTGCATCCTCCTCCCTGATATACCAGCCACATCTACCGCCTGTGAGTCTGTGTGTGTGTGTGTGCGCCTGTATCTGTACTGTACAGAACACTTAATCCCTCTTTGACCTACAGAGATTGAGTTCAGATAGCAACACCAACACCGGGCACATCACTGTGTATACTGTGGCTGCATGCGTTTGAATAAAAGGACACTATCCAGAGCAGTGAGGCAGTCGGCCACGGTCCAGGAGAAAGCCCGGTTATGATTCAAAGCCTTGAGGGAAAATAGGAATTAACAAGAAATTCAGAGTGTTGCAGGAGACTGCACCGGTGATTCTGAAGTGTTCTTTAGAAAACACTGAATGAGTCATTATGTAAATAGTTAAAGGCCTACATTTAAAGATATTTCTTCACTTGCTCAAGCTGCTTTTTGCTCTAAAGCACCAACCAACCTTTAGTGTGTTTAATGATGATCTTTTCTCTGTGTAAACACAGTGATTGAGAGCTATCCAGATGAATCATTGTAAACAGAGAACAACAAGAAACTTCTGTCTGCCCTTCTTGTTACCCACTTCTTGCACCGATGACATCACGGTTTCGGAGTTACTTTCTCACGGGCCTGAAGTGCATGCTTGTGTGCAGTTGGAGCTGCAGCACATCTCGGTGTTTAGAGAATAAAATTTTAAGGGAAGAGATGCGGTTGGAGCAGCTGTACTTCCCCTTTTATTTCCCAACTTTCGTTATCCATTTTCGGTAAATGTTTTCCACAAATGAACTGACAGAAAGGAAGAAATCTCACTTTCTGTCCATTCCACCGTTTGTTTATTTCCCTGCCTCGCTCCCCACTCCTCTCCCTCTCTCTCAGTTCTGTGTGGGTGTCCTGACAGTCAGGCCAGCTAACCACATCTGGGTGCTGTTTGAAATTACACTGTTATTTCGGCAATTAGGCTTAAAAACAAATAGAATACCCTCGGTTTGCGCTTCTCGGTCTCCATGTATACAGACAGATACACAAGCACAAACCCCTCCCTTCCTCACATTCACACCGCACGAACACACACGCAAGTCACGCACACGCATAATGACAGTCGCTGTTTATGTTTGTCATCCATTTTTCATGGCCAATTAGGTGAAATGGAGAGCATGTCTCACCAAAACCTCAGCTATGGCAGAAAATCTCAGGCTTTGGAGGATGCAGCCGGCGGCTTAGGGATGAGCTCTTAGTGGTAGTAGATCATGATGCACGTCCCCATTTTCATGCGTGTGTTCCCCATGAACACTTGTTCGGCTGTACGTTGTGAGCGCGTGTGTGATGCTACGTGGATGTGGACCTTATCAGTGTACAGTAAAGTTTCATCAGTTTTAGACTCACATCAATCATGGCAGATTAGCTGACACCACTTCTACCCACACTGCTCCCTGCCTGCGGGCCCTGACTGATACGTGGATGCCAGAAAAATAACATACACACACACACACACATTTGCCAAGTTAAAAAACAAACAAACAACAACAAAATAAAAAACATTATTTCTCCCTCTCACACACACACACACACACACATTTATCCCTCTCCCTCGCTTATTTTCTTTTTCTCCGTCTGTTTTTCTCTTGCAAACTCAATATTTTTTCTGCCCACTCACTGGATCAGAGTGTCTTCATGTATACAATTTCTTGTGTGTCTAGGTCTCTGTGTATGTATAAATCTGCACTTATGTGCTCCAACCTTGTTGTGTATATATTTCACTGATTGTCGTGTCTCGCTGTGGTGGCTCAACACCCACTGAGCCCGGTATCAGGCTGATCAAATGCTCAGCACTCTGTCTGTCTGATCACACAGGCACACGAGCGAATCCCCGATGATAGGAGCTCTAGATTACAGTCTGCTCTGGACCACCAACCATTTGAGCCCTGAGGTTGTGGCCAGCTGGGACTAAGATTGATGGATACATGGGTATACAGTGGATAGTTAAGAGTGGAGACAGTATTGGTAGATTGAAAAAATAAATTTATAATAAGATAAAGATGTTTAGCCTCATCCTTTAATGAACTGCTAACAGGCAGTGTGTCACAGGAGTACAAAATCATGTTGCGCTGTTTTGTTTTGTTTTTAATGTAGGAGAAGAAAGAAGAAGAATAATCAGTGATCATGCCACAGGAAATCTTATAAACATGGGATAATCCAGACGCCATTACCTGCAAAACCAGAGTGATGTGGTTTCAGCTGAGGCATGCACAAGTGTGGGCAATTTGTAGCATTCAGGCACAGTGAAGGGAGGGAAATCGATGACAGACACTATGATTGACTCGCCACCGCAAACATGACTGGCGGAGGTCATTCAGCACCAGCACCAGTGCCATGTTTACAGGATATTTATGGCACGTGATGAAAAGTTAAATTTACTCATTAAAGGCTGAAGTGTGAGTTGACTAATCATCTCTGCAGGAAATGAGATGGAGAAAGGAGAACAGAAAAAAAAATGTTGAGAGAAATTGAATATTGCAATAATGAAAACCACCTGCTGAGCTTTGTTCTGTCCTGTGGAGGAAACAAGGCCAATCATATTGTAATATCCTGGCACAGCATGTTGTCTTCAGTAGCACGAATCACTTTTTTTTTTTCTTAAATATAGACTTCAAAACACCCATACACACATTTGGTTCGTTAGACCAGTAATATCAGGCCACGGGACCAGCTAAAACTGGCAGACCGCACAGGGTGAGGATATGTGTCAGCACTGTATTTCTGTGTGTGTGTTTGTGCATTTTTGTGAGATGACAGCCTGCCTTTTCTTGATTAATGGAGTGTGAAGGGATTATGCTGATTCAGTTCATAACTGGGGCACAGTGACACAGTCATTACACAGGTGAGTGTGTGTGTGTGTGTGTGTGACTGAGTGACTGAGTGAGTGAGTGCCCTTGCATGACTGTTTTCTGCACACAGGCAGGTGAATGGAGATGGCGGAGCACTGTAAACGTCCTAGTCCTTTTGTCCTCTGTGCCAAAGGCAAACATGGCAGAGAGCTCTCACTAATCCCCTCCTCTGGCCTTATCTAAACTTCACCTGAGAGCAATGGAGAGGGGAGAAGAAAGAGTGAGGGACGAGGTGTGAAAGAGCAGAGCGAAGAGGGAGAAAAGGGAGATGGTTTGATGACAAATGTGTGCTGGGATGATGGAAGGATGAGCGGAGTTACATGCTGATGGGCAAGGATTAGAGATGGAAGAGGTGCGGAGACGAGAAATAGACGAAAGAGACAGTGAGGGAGACTTTAATGGCAGTGATGGTGTCATAAAAACAACTGAACACTGAGTATTAAGAAAATATTGTACTGTATGTTATCAAATTTGACAGCCTGTGAGTGCTGATTCCTACAAAGATATTTTCTAGCTGTCAGGAATACAGATATAACTTCTATGTCTTGCAAATTGAACCAGACAAAACAATGTCTTACTAGCGCCTGCATGAAAAAACAAACACCATAAAACTTCCAAGTACTCGTTATTATTGATGTTTTCACTGTAATCTAAATGAGTAATGAGTTTCCCTTCATGTTTTTTTCCATTTTAAAGTGGTAACCTGCTCTTTCTGTCACAGACACAACAAGCCGATAGACAGTCACAACAGTTGCTTATACACAGTGCAGGTCAGGTGTGGACGCCCTTGCGTTACATGTCAAGCCTCTGATTTTAGAAATGGCAGCATTCTATCGAAAAAAAAAAGGACTCATCCTTGGGCGGCAAAGTTCCTGCTTTGTTGGTAATGGCCAAAGGTGCCATAATGAAGTGTCCTCTTAACAATAATATGGTGGGATCTCAGTGTAACAGGAGTTATTGTGCATTTAGGAGCAAAAGAATCGACAAGAGAGAACACAAAGGCAAAAAGTTCAGATAGATGATGCAGATGATGCCTGTGTTTGGAAAACACAAAGGATATTTGTCTCCTTCCCTTTCCTTTCTCTACTTTTCCCTGTTTGTGTGTTAGCGTGTGTGTTGGAAAACAGGAGCTGCGTCATGAGCATTTTACACAGATCGACACCTGCACCCTGACCCTACAAACCAGGCATATGGAAGACAGAGTCAGACGCCTACTCTCACAAACGCTTGGAGTGTTTATGAGGAATCCAATAAAAATCGTCCCAGCTGTCTGTCTGTCTGTTTGTCTGTCTCTTTGCTATTCCCCTGCACCAATAATCACACAAGTCTCCTTTCTGCTTCCTGAAGTATGGAAAAAATGCTTGCATTCATAAAGTGGATGTGTGTGTCTGTGCTCACATGCTAATAAAAATGTTTCTCTTTCTCTTGGGTGACTATTCTCAAAGGAAAGCCCCATCTCAAATTGTCTTCATTTATGTCATCCTTCATGCAAGGGTTCATTTACACTAACCCCCCCATGCTCATTGGACAAGCATGTGATCCCACTGCATGATTCCACATGCCAGTCTATGTCCTCAACTAATCTTGTACTGTGTGAAAACGTAAATCTGGCTCAGCTTTCGACAAAACATGCCACAGTAAGTGTTCAGCCAGACACACGTCCTAGTATCTTATCAGTGTATGGATGAGCATGCATTTAGTATTTATCAGGTTTTTTTTCTCTTTTTTTGATCTTCTGGCTGTGTGTATGTGTATGTTTCTGCACACGCACTTGGGTGTGTGTGTGTATGTGCGTGATGGACTGCCAGGCAGTGAGTTGATTGGCCATATGTCTGCACAAATGAGCTCTTTATTTAATAAGGCCGGTGATCTAAATTGTCATTACTGTCAACATTTAACTGTGGCCCCCCCTGCCAGATGGTATTTTGTAATATATCACATCGATGAGTTCTCTCAGATTACTTTTTACTCATTGCATGATGAATCCATCCCAGATTAGAAAATGCTCCAGCTTTTAGTCAGATTAGATTGAAGCACTCTTCAAATTTGTTGGTTAACACTCAGTTTTCCCTGTAAATGACTCTTGAATTGCCATTCAACAGTGATGCATTATCCAAAGAAGTGATTGGGTTTATTTAGCCTACACTCGTTGATTTGAACGGAGTGAACAAAGAATGGAAATGAAATGCTGACAGAATGGAAAGAAATGCAACAGTGCCACAAAGATATTTCAATCTTCAACTTGGCTTTTGAAGTTGGAAAAGGTAAACAAAGTGTGTCTTAATTCATGGCATTGTTTGGTCACATCGCCCGCCATAAATTTTCATCTTGATCTTGGCCAAACGATAATGGCGCTTGTTCAACCGCTGACAATACAGACTGTCTGAGGAAAATGCCAGCCATGTTTGTTAATGAGTGGGATGTCCCAGACGAGGTCAGGCGAACAAAAGCAATTAAACTTGGCCGAGCCTGTCCTATAACAACAGAGTGTCACTGGCACTTAAAGAAGAGGGGAGACGTTTTAGAAGACACTGTGACTAAATTAAGCTCTCTCTGAGTTTTTGGGCTACATTTTACAATTATGAGTAATGATATTCTCCCAAATTGTTTTCTCTGGAGTCATCCTCTGCCACTTTCTCTTGCAAATGTCTCAGAGACTGCAGTTAAAGGGGCTATCACTGTGTGTGTGTGAGCCTGTGTGCGAGCCTGTGTGCACATTTGCCTTTGCATGATAGGAGCAGTGGGAGGATGTCGGCGGAAGTGCGATATGACAGCCAGAAAGCATGATGAGTGGCTAGGCAGAGCATGGAGCTCCACTTTCAGACAGGATTTGCAGAGACAGGGAGAGGATGTGCAGATGAACAAATTGAAGGATGCAGAATAATGTGTGTGTGAGCAGTGAGCTGCTCAGACGTATCGTAGTTTTAAACCTCGCTCTCAGCAGTGGCTCTCTGACTGTTGCAGTATATGTATTCACGGGTGGATGTATGCTTGTCATATGGAGTGTACTAGAGGAACAGTGTATTATAGGGTCTCGCTTCAAGTTGTTGTCTCTTTCTCAAATCTCCTGACATTAAACGTTACATTCGTAGTGTGCACTTTGTTTCTTTTACTTCTGGGCATCACCGTCCTGTCTCCACTCCCCCATGTCGTGCATTTTGGCAGCAGTTTTAATCAATGGTCATGCCATTAAAGCTTCATTGAACAGAACTGAGTGCAGAAAAACAAAAGGACAGACTCCAAACTCGGCTTCCTTTCTTGCTGTCGGGGCAATTCTTCAGCTGCTTTTCACCCTGCCGGAGGAATTTATTCTCAGAGTTTAGGCTTGGATCAACGTGGGGATTTAAAAAGATATCGCAAAAAAAAAAGTAACACATCCGGAGGAAAAGTGAAAAGAAGGTATCTAATCAACCACGTCAGAGTTATAACGGATTCAACCACGGAGTAGAAATCAGTTGTGTCTGAAGTGGGGGCATGCTTTGGGCTTGGTAGTTTGGCAGTGAGTGCTTTTAATACTCTGTAATACAGCATATGTTGAGCTGCGCACTCAAGAGAAGAGACAAAAGTGGTTACTCGCTGTGGATGATGCTCGTGCAGTTTTGCTATTCAGTTCATTAGGTATCATCTTTTCCTCTGATGGCCCCTCTTTCTTTAATGTGATCACGTACAGTTGAGCGTGGTGAACTGGAGAAAGTGTACTTTCATTCTGTGCTGAGCAAACTTTTTTTTTTTTTTTTTTGTGTTTCCTCAGTTTTTGACCGTCGTCCTCTCTCTCTCTGCCTCCTACTTTCTCTCTCTGATGAGGGTTAAGTGTTCAGGTTAATTGCAGCCCTTAGTGGAGCCCCCACTGCAGCTAAAGAGAGAATTTTTACACCATCCTTAATGTCCTTTATTCTTTCCCTAACACCATTGTCTGTTCTCTACTGTTTCCGCATGACCCTTTGGGAAGTACAGTGGGCCACTTCTCGTCTCAGTCTGTCCCTGTCCACGTCTCTCTCTTGCTTGAGGCACGTTTGCTGTGCTAGGTATCAATTTTCTAAAAACTGGTGACTATTTTGGAAATATTCAATGTTGCGCACGAAGCTGTTTCATTACTGTTGTTTACGGTGCTTTGCTGTGAGCACAGGAGTCCAATCTTCCCAGTGTTGCCATGAGATGTTCGAGGTGCGACGCCAAACAAAAGCCCATTCTTTCTCCCCTTGATGTCTCCGTCTCCTGTTTCCTCCCTCTCATCCGTCATCCCTCCCGTGCTGCCAAAAGACAGCCAGGAGGCAGGGAACAGGAGCGGGGTAATAACGGGGAGGAAAGCAAGGAAGGAAGGAAGGAAGGAAGGAGGGATGGAGAGGGAGACAGAGAGAGGAAATGGGAAGCAGTGTGTAATAATTGTGCAATAGTGGGGAGTTGAGTGACGTACAGAGCGATGGTTTTCACCTGCTGCACTGTGGCCATTTGGGGAGCTCAGGTGCAGCTTCAGATGTTCTGACATTTTGAATTATGGTGGGAAGAGTACATCATATATAATTAATATTAACAGCCCATCAATCAATTTTCTTTTGCATTGATAGAATTTCAACCTGACCCACTTTAATATCTCACCTAGTTTATGTTAACAATGTATGTAGGAGTATGTAGTACAGCATGCTGCATATGTCTGTCATCCATCTTGTCCTTATTCTTCTATGCAAAAACATAATAAATATCAAACACAAAATCTCTAAAGAATTTTTGAACTTTATAGCATTAATATGCACATCTTTTAGAGACACCACAAGAAGGAAAGAGGAAAGAAGTAAAAACTGGAGTTTTATGGAAATGTCTATGTTGACAATAGAGCTGCTGCCAAGCTGACCCGGCGCTCTTCATTTTATTGTCTCATAGCAGAATGTAGCTCTGTCACTGTGAGTGGCCGGCGGGTTTGATCATATCCGATTCTTACCATGGTTTCTTTTAGTCTTTCTGTTTTTGTTCATGTATCTGAAGTGTGCTGCTGGGTTTCTGAAGAGATTTGTGGTAGATTTATTAGTAAGCTGTGCAGCATTCCTTCTCCCCCTCCATCTGTTTCTCTGTCCCTCGGTGCTTACTGTCATTCTACTTCACTTTCTGTTGGTCTTTATTTGCCTTTGTTTTTTACTCCATCTCAGCACTGACTTCCTCTCTGTCTCTCCCCTCTAATTCCATTCATGAGAGGTGCACACTCCATCATTCTGTCTCCCTGTATCTCTGTCTGCCCTCCATTTTCTCCACACCTTTCTGCACCAGAGCGAGATGGAGGGAGGGAGGAGAGAGAAATAGAGCGAGAGAACGGGGCGGGGGTGAGAAGGGAGGAGAGATGGACAGATTAGGTGACAGTGATAAGCGATCGATCTCAAGGCCAAACAGCCCAGGGAGGGTCCCCGTCCCTCCCTCCCTCCTTCTACTCCTCTTTTTTCCACTCTCCAGTCCTCTTCCCTCTCTTCTTTCTCTCTAACCTTTGTTCCCCTCAAACTGACAAGGGTTCATTAAGGGTCCACTTTCTGTGTATAAGTGGATGTTGGTGTTTTTTTGTGTATGTGTGCGTATACGAGTATGCACACTTTTGCCTGTCAGCCTAGTTGATAAGTCATGAAGGATAGCTCCTCGAGGTGCCCCTAAAGAGCTTTTAGCGGCTTTCGATCACACCAACACACACACACAGACCCATATGTACGCCCACAAACACACAAACATACACAGGCCTCATTAGAGTTTTTCACAAGCACAAAGCACTTGGTTAGGGATTGTTGTGCAGTCATTCTCATATCTCTGTATATTGACTTTGTGTGCTATTGCTTTTTTCGCTCAGACCCTCTGGCATAGAGGAGCACCACAGGGACCATCTTCAATCCACCCCTGCCCTGTCACACCCACCCCCATCATACCCCTTGTGTCTGAGAATGTGCACGCCGCAGCATATTGCCCTAACGAGGCTGTCTATTGATCAAGTGATGCTCTTTGTTCTGGATGCCTAAATGGACCTTCAGCCACTCTCCCTTGGTCTTTTATGGGAGCTGTTATGGCATTGGCCTGATTACAATAGAAGCACTTAAAATGCTCAACGCCTGATGTTTTATGCAAGACCATGCTCAGCTTTACAAGTACACGCCTGCTATCTTACAGCATTCCTTGAGCGTATGCATCTGTGTTTTTTCCTCACGGTGCTCATTGGTGGCTGGCCATCAGTTTGCGTTCGATGTCAAGTGCTATTTGTTTGGGTGCTGTTGATAAAAAGCTGAGCAGCTCAATTGGATGTAGGTACATGAACACAATTTCAGTTGATTGGCTCAGTCCCTAGCTAATCTGTGAATATTTGAAATGTGCGTCTGTGCAGTAGTCACATATTATTTTTGTGTGTTCGTGTATGTTTGCATACATGTTCAAAAATATTGCTTTGCCCTCCAGTGTGCCGGTTTAATTTAAGGCCAACCAACTGTGACTGGAAAGCTTTGTGGCAATATTACCCATAACCCACTTCACTATATCCCAGGTTTCCCTCCCTTCACCGCCCACATCTCCTCCCCTCCACCCTTGCTGCATCCTCCAAATAAATAAATAAGCTTTCCAGCCAATCATTTCCTCAGCTGTTTATTCATGATTCATCCACTTCAAATATTTCACCATTCACTCAATCGGGAAATATACTGAGTCGGGGCCAATGAATTATGAGTGTCTGTGACGTTATGCGCGTGTGTGTGTATCCGCCTTAAAGACCATCTGTAAGTTGGTGAGTTAAATGGCAGTCTTGACTTTTGTAGTGCTTTGTAAAACACCGGTTGTTTCTGGTATTACTTTGATCCACTGTCATCTGTCAAATGAGATGTGCGAGCGCTCTCTTTAGTTGAACAGATGTCTCTTCTCACTGCCTCACCCTCTTTCTGTGTCCATAAGTTAGTGTTTCTCATGAGCGTATTTCATTCAAACAGCATGAAGCCACAGTCTGATATTGAACCAGGGCTGTAAATACCTCATGCTGAAGACTAATGTGCTCAACTGCAGTGATGGCCAGTTAGATAGTCACATATCATTTTAATTTTTATACTTTCTTTTTCTTCTTTTGTCTGTTACCTTATGACATATTTCAAATCATATTGCTTCAGCTCAAACCCCCGATGTTCTTTGAAATCTGATTCTTTTTATTTTTTTCTTCTTCATGGCACATACAATATTTGTCTTGGATAGCTGTGGTCTTTTTCTTTTCCTTATCTTGAGCTGTCTTCTTGCTCACTCTACAAATATCTGCCTGATGTTTCTTTTTGTTGTAAAAGACCCTAAAAGGTCAGCCGTATTAATGGGAATTTATGTTTTCATCTCAGTGTTTGAAAAGGGCCGACTCCTCAGTGGAAAAAACAAGGAGGAGATAGCACTGCATCTGTTCACAGCTGTGTAATGTTAGAAACTGTAAAACATACAGGTGAGGGCATGAGTGGGGATTAGTGTGTGAAATGATTTGTGTTTAAGCTGAACCCTAACACCTGTGGGAGGACTCTGCTGTCTTGATATGGACCCTCCACTCGTACATATATACACACACACTTGACTAATGCGTCAACTGGGACATCTCACCCAGGCATCTGTGCATCTGCATGTGTGTCCGTGATGAAGGGGCCCCTGCTGTGCCCTGATGGGGACATCAATACCAGGCAGTTTAGGTTTTCGACACACCAGTACCAGAGTGTGGAGAGAGACCAGCAGGTGGAGTGAGATGGGGACAAAATGGAGGACAGACAAAGGAGGATCATACTGGCCAAAAATAATCATTGTGATGTTCATGCAAATTTGAACAAAATTATATTGCTGCAATAAACACACGAGAAGACTGAAATAATTCATCTAAACAGGCAGTTTAAATGATTTTAATGTTGCAACCAGTCAATATAAAGTCAATTCAGCCCCAAACTATTAAGGATTATTTTAATAATGCACCATATGTACCATATGCAGTGCAACATATGGCCCTAGTTTTAGTCGTTAAGTGACAAACGGGACCTCTTTTAAAGTGCAGATTGATTGTAATTTTATTTTATGAGGTCTTGTTGTACCCAGCATGGTATGTGGTGAATGTGTAATATGCTGTGTTGAAGCAGGACACTTTGACAGCCAGCTCAGGTCAGAGGATGAGATGAAGGAGACAGCTGGGGAGGAGTGTACATTCAGGGATGGATGGACGCAAGGAAGGAAGGCATTCTTTAACCGCGCTAACTTTAGACCACACATGTCGGTAAACCTCCGAAAACCTGTCCAGAATGTGTCACCACTTGCCTCCATAAAATCCCCTTTGTGCGTGTGTGTATCTGCGAGTGTGTGTGGGTGTGTGTGGATATCGAGAGGCATTTCTCAGTTTGCCAACATCAACTATAGCGCCTAGATAAACAGCACAGAGGGGCCAAATCATTTGCTGCTATTACAAACTCTCTCTCTGTGTTGAAATTTCATTTTCTTTCCAGAAGCTTATTGTTTCAATTTCCTGCTTTGCAAGGCGAGTTCAAAAGTTCATGAACTCACAGTTGGAAGTGTGAACAGAATGTAGCTTGTGCCCACCAAGACGTGACCTAGAGACCTTGTTTTAGTGCCAAAACCTTCTGTCTGGCTCCACAGGGGAATCCCAACTAGGCCAATTAGTTTGAATGCAGAACTAGTTTGGTTCAGTAAGAATCAATCAGAATCTTTATTATCTGAGAAACTATTTAGGGTTTGGGATATGTGGGCGGCGTGTGGAAAAAGGAGGTTTTGGTTTGTGTAGACATGCTCGGATCAGGGATATATTATCCCTGTTAGGAAGCACATATACACAGAGACAGATGCTAATTAACAACCACTTTGAAAACCAGTGCACGGCCCCACAGATATGCAGTCTCTGCATTTATGTAATGTACTACTAGTGATGGACTTGTGCATTGTCGCCTAGAGCCTGATCTCTCGGACAGCGGAACAAAAGCATACTGAGCATCTTTTTGCTTGTTTGACTTGAAGTAAAGCGCTGTTAACTTGACACAGTCAAACTGGCCCTTAAAAACAGGACTGAGTTTGGATCAAAGGTAAGGACAGGACCGACTGTTTCCTCTTAGCACGTCTTGATTCCATTTGCTGCTCTTTCCGAAGAGAAGCACACTTAGACTCTTCATAGGGAAACAAAAAAGGAAAGGATCCTTCTGCTCTGCATACCAAGGATCAATAAGCAGGGGCCTTCGCCATCAACACTGAAAGACACCCGTTCAAAACTACATTTTCACTCTGAGGTTGCACAAGTATTCACCTCCTACTGTACTGCAACTAATGTTTGATCATCCACACTTTTAACAATTCACCACACGGCATTCTTAGTACATACATTTGGTATGTTTTTTTAAAAATATCATGGATCTTTATTTTCCTGTTGAATAGAGGCATCTGCCACGTACGACAAATATGCCCATAATGTTTTACGTTAACAATTCACAAGGTCTGTTTGCCATTAATGAAAATAACAACCCATACCAAGGCTACAGCCATGTACGCATCCATAATGAGGGCAATACAAAGATAACTGCAAACTGGCCCTGACCTATACATCTCAACTTGATATATGTGCGCACACACAAGTAGTGTGACTGTATGCATTCAGTTTTGTGTCTGTGTGGAGGGGGTGTGTGTAACAGTGTGCATGCATATGTCTATATTATACAGTGACCTTTTGTGCCCTATATAAGACAGGAATTGGCCACAATAAGACACATATCCCCAAGTACCCGACACACTACTTAACCCCCTGCCTGAGACCTTGACAGCTTCTCCATGGGAGGCTGACCCTGAAGGTCCTGGAAAAGGCTTTATTCATACCAATATAGACACCCACAGTCAAACACACACATACTATAGCTCACTGCAGTAATACAGACTTAGACTTCACACAAGCGTATAGTGGGAGTTAAGACCATATAGCTTTTAAGCAGGCATGTGGAATTAGAAAGGAGGCCCATGTGTCAGTCCCCCTCTGACAAAAACACTGTTGATCCTCCCTCGGAGGTACGACTACTGTTCTGTCTCCTAATTGCCTCACCAAATCTCCCTTCCTCCATATAGCTCCCTTCGACACACACATGGAATTACGTACTGAAAAACATGTAAAAATACATTACAGAGGACCCAGTTTTTCCTTTTAAATTGATCTCCAAGCATTCACTAAACACAGTTTATCTGATAAGAAGATGCGCAAGAGATCTGTTTACAGTCAGTGTAAATAAAATATTGTGGGATGGCCTCAACTGAGGGTTAGACGTAGCAGTCGGTTTGAGGACCTGAAGAGCTATTTCAAATACATTTAACAGTTCAACATTTTTTTTTTTTTAAAGAAGCTGACTAAAAGTAGTTCCTAAATGCACTTCATATATAAAGGCTATGCATAACTATGGGCGCACGTTTGAATATCCTACCAGTCAAAAGTTTGGACACACTTTCCTATTCATTTGAATGAGAAAGTGTGTCCAAACTTTAGACAGGTTGGGTACGTGGTTGTTTAGCAGCTGAGCAATGAATCTTTGTAATATGTGGACGCAGCAGTCCCTTTATGGAAAGCGTTGCTGCTGTTGCCTTATGGTGAGGATGTTTATGAAGAACTTCCATCATCTCCCCAAAACCATCTGCTCTTAAAACACTTTGCCTTTTACAATCGGCAGATGCTTTGGAAATTACCTCTTCTTTTCCCTCCGCGGCCACAACCACCACATCCCCTGGCTGCCAGAACTTCAGTTCAATAACAAAGTCATAACACTGTGTTCGTCAGGGAATCTTGATTGTTCTTAAAAGCATCACCAAACTTGAAATTTGTTATTTGATTGGTGGAAAAAACAGAGCGGTGTCACTCCTTTAATTTGATTGTGTTCCTTGTGATCAGTTTTTGCTTTTATGTTGAAAGTGTTAGACCTTTGTTACTCTTAGTTCCAAATTTGGAAAGTTGATTTGGATAGCTGGCAGGATGATGGCTGTGCCAACAGTGTTGCAGTGTGTGGACTACATCATGACTAAGGCAGGCGTACACTGTCTAGACTGAGGCAGATAACAGTTGCTGCAAAACATAACACGGTGTGACAAGACATGTCATCACATAAGATGTAAACAGGTAAGCTGCTGGCACTAGTGTTGATTCAGAAAATCCTTCTGTACAGTGATGCATTAGCCTGGATAATTTATTATGCGTGTTGTCGGGTGACAGAGAGGTACATTGAATTGGTTTATTTTTAAAACTGGTTGAGCAGAGTTTAGGTCAATGGGCTGTTTTTGTGCAATTTGAATGCCAGTGTTGTATTTGTATATATCCCCAAGACAGTAATTAGTACAAAAATAAATGGTTGATGCATCATCTCATTATGTGAACAAGTTAAATCCATTAAATGTTAGACTTTTGAAGTATGGTGGAAAGCGTGAAAAAAAAAATGCCTGAAGCAACTCTTTTGTGATATGAATCCCAACAAGCTTTGTCATGTAGTTTTAATCCAGTGGGGTGGGTGCTTGGCACCTCATAAAACACTTCAAAACATGACGATTTTATCTAGGCCAGTCTGGCGAGACTCTTGTTACAGGAAACTATCCAGAAGTAGTCATGACTGAACACCAGGAATGACCCTCGAAGAGTGAGACGCTATACAATTCCATATACAGTAATACATTTAATACTTGAAAATTCACGCAGTATAACGCATATTTACATCAAGGCCGGCATAAAACATGCACCAGCCTTTAGAGAGCGAGAGAGGAAAAGAAAAAAATTCATAGCAAATTATCCGGATCTGCCGGAAATTTAATGGGTTGCTCCCTGGCCCGTGACCGTCGTTCTCCCAAGTTCAGTGCAAATTGGTTCAGTACGTTCTGTATAATGCTGCTCACAAACAAACATCAAACAAACAAACCCATGTGAAAACGTGGCAAAAATTGAAATGGCAGGGTGTTGGTACAAGTTCATGTGCATATACCGGAAACGTATAAGTGGTAGAAGATGAATTAATGAATGAATCCTATAAAATTACAGCAATTGAGTTTATCTTGGAGCATTTAGTTTAACCACCAACACACATTTAGTTTCAACTTGTTTTGGCTTAAAATCTGATTCCAGATTGGAATGGAAGATCTATGAGCAAAGACAAATGAAAGCAGCCGCTTTTTTTGCAGCTTGATGACGGTTGCTGTTATCTCAGGGCGTTTGAAAGGGTTATATCAACTATTAAAGTTTTCTCACTTGATCCCCCAAAGGAATGGGGGATGTAGACAAGGCACAACTATAGCTACATTCTGTCAGCATCCCACAGATAACTCAGAACTGTTACCATCTGGCTTCCCATGGCTCCCTCCTTAAATTTTACATACCAAACTCAGCCTAACAGCCAGACACACACGAGATGCACGCGCACACACAGTCACACATACCAGTGCTTTGTGATCTGTGACAGGGGCAAGGTTTTTATGAAAGTGGCGACATTATAACACTCTTACAAAGCTCAATGGCAGCCTACCTTGAAGGTCAGTGTGTGGTGGCAGGTGTGTGTTTAGTGTACATACAATATATAGATCATCTCAGTGTGGGTTAATGCGCATGCGCATGGTTGTGATGTGAGTTTCAATGGCCAGTGCGTCGGGTGAACATATAATCAGGCTGAAAGAAGAAGAGGGCACTTTCCTGTCGGTAATGCCCCTTTTTCACCGCTTCTACTCCTTTCATCCTCTCTTCGATGTAATCTTGTACCCATGTTTACCCTCTCCTTTCATGTTTTTCCTCTGTATTTTGCAGTTTTAGAACTGTCACACACGCTTCTCCTTTTTTTCCTCCTCCCACAATGCATGTCTCCTGTGCCTCCCATATGCTATGTTGTGTTAATTTCTTTGTCCATCTCTGCCCTTTTATTTGCCAGTTTTCCTACTCATTTCACTCCTCCATCCATCTGCTGATCATTTGTCCTGAGAGGCAGGCTGAGACACACGGGTAGTGACGGGGGCTTACAATAAAACAACCGAAAAATATGTAGGCTGACATTTTTTCTGTGATGCTTCGAGCACAGGTGGGTGACAGGAGGTGGAGGAAGTAAAAAGAAGGTGGTGGAGAGATGACTGTGTAATAGGCCCCTCACACAAGCAATATAACGTTGGTCCATGCATCTTTGCTTTTTTAAACAAAACCAGAAAGAAGGTTGTAGCTCTCTTACAAGTCAATAAAATGCCTGTTAGCAAAAGCAGAACAACGTCCAGTCTTTGTCCAACCCAGGTCAGGAACAGAAATGGCACAGCCATAGTAGATGACGTGCCAGCCAGCTGAGACCAGCTTCTATTTTGTTTGTCAGAAAGTGTTGGTGTACAGCAGTAGTTTACCTACTTTGGAGGTCATCTTGTTCTTCATTGTTCAAAACATACTTATTGTGCTGTTATGCATGTTTTGCATGAGTTTCTGAAAAGTGTGAGAGAAAGTCAGTGAATTATTACACATTTTAATTTAAAAGATATATTTTGTTTTTCATTCTAGTTACAGCTTCAGCTCATTTGAAGAGACTGGGAATTTATTCAGTGCACTTAAGTATTGTTCTGTGGCTCTGATGGGCTTATGAATAGTATGAGAAGAAAGTGGTCCCCCCCTTCCTCCCCCGTCCCCTACCAGGGGTATCGACAATCCACAGAATGCTTAATCTAGAGCAAAGTTTTTTTCTCCCATCCGGGGACATTGTGCAATGTTGCCAGAAACATGAACTTGGGAATGTTTTCTTATAGGTTTGTTTACACATTTATGTTCCCCTCCTCATCACTGTTGATGCTACTTATACTTATGTAAGCATTAAGTAAGCACACGGGGACCTTAAGCAGCCATTTGTGGTTTGTGTTTATCTAACTTTTGGAACCTGTTGGCCTGCGTGCAGGTAAAGGAGTAAACAGCAGACCGAGGATCCATCTCCCTCCCCCTGTGTATAGGAAGTGCTTATCTCTGCGTCTCACATTAGGAGGACATGTTAGATGCCTCAGAGCCATTTCATTGGTGCTGTTCCATCTCCCCTGCCAAATACCAAGTCACGATAAAACAATGACTTATGAGTAATAGCGAACATGTTTCACCGCTCAGTGATGTACAGCCATTAATTGACACTAACTGCTGATGTGTGACTGTGCATAAACTCACATACAGCTATGGGCGCGCACACACACGCACGGTGGTCCCAGTAAACATGTCAGGGCGTACAGTATTTACAAAGGGACTGAAGTAGGTTTGGGGGCAGCAGTGATTCAGGAGAATAGCCCCAGGGTCTGACAGGATGTTGGGGTGGAGGGGTGGGGGTGGGATTCCTCCCCCAACTCCCTGGGTGATGAGCAAAGACATAAAGAAACCCTTTTACACACAAAGATATAAACACAGACAGGCATACATACACCAAGACATTCACTCGCATATATAGCCAACACACATCAGTGTTACACACCCATAAAAATGGTTGTTTGACAGAGTAGTGAGTAGATGAGCTCAGAGGAAGTATCTGTCTGTCTTTTTTTTTTTTTTTTTTTTTGGATTTTAGCTGCAGCATGGTTAGGGATGTAGACAACATCAAGCACTCACTGGAGCCCCTGCATCTCGCGGTTTCACTCCACTCACACACACCAAGAAGAGAACAAGAACTTGTCTGTCACTGCTTTTAATTCATCGTCTCCCTGGGGCAAAATGAGTGCTGACAGACATAAATGGCAGAAATGAATTTCGTAAGATCACAGTCAAGGGTGGCGGTGGTGGTGTCGTGGGGTAGGAGGGGTGGTGGTGAGAAGAGTAAAGGGACCGTGGTGTTGGGGGTTGAGGATGGATGGAGAGACGTGGGGAGAGGGACAGAAACGGGGAGGAGGAGTGTGGAAGGGGTGAGATGGGAGGGTGATGTAAGAAAGAGAGATGAAGGAATGCATGGGTACGTCTCTGTGTCCCTCACTGATGACAGTCGGTATATTATACTGAGCTGACCACCTGCTCTGAGCCTGGAGAATACCCTCCATAAAGCTACAGCAGATGGACACAGTAAAATGCACCATGACCAGCAGCTATGCACCCGTGTATGTGTGTGTGTGTGTGTGTGTTTGTCCTTTACAGCAAATATCTTGTATAAATACATTAAAATATGGCTACATTCACGCCTTCCATCGTGTCCCAGAGGACATATGAGCAATGTGTGATACTCTATAGGTCTGATCCCTACATGTCTTCTCCCCCCTCCCAGTGTGGTAAGCCTATCAGCCAGTTAGCCAGAAAGGAATGCAGCTGTCAACTCATACACTGAGGTCCAAAAGTCTTGAGACTGCAGGCCGTCTTAGATCTTTGGAGCCCACTGTATATCAGCGAGTGACAGTCTCGCATGTTCTTCCTCTGACTTCACTGCCCTCTCCCTCTCCTGGCCACCTCTCCACCTCTGTAGCGGTGTTTCAGTGCCTGCATCGTGTTCCCTGATATTTAGAACATCTCAGTAGGTGCTACAACCGAATCGGAGCAGAGCAAGAACGTGAAATGAGATCTTAGATTTGGAAGGTTAACTCGGGGTTTGTTACAGCTCTCACACTGACAAGTGAACTGCTGAGATTAAGGAACATGACAACGCCTGTACAACCCAGTTACATGGCACGAGAAACACAAGCAGCCAGATAATCTTTTCTTTGCTCGCTTTGTTTCTGTTATTTTGTTGTTTTTGTTAAACAAACCACCTGCCCTGCCTTCTTGGAAGCGAACAAGGGCAAACAGTTTAGGGCAAAATTATTGCTCAAGTGCTCATACAGCCTAACCACTGGTCCTACTGTGACTCATCATAATTACAATATGGTACACATACTGTTTACCTTTGCCATCAGCTACTATTACCAACATTTCAGACGGTCTAAATAATCACAACCTGCCCGAACACTCATGGTCCTTCAAGCTAAGATTTGAAGGACCAGATTTGATGTTTAGTATTTGTGTCCTTTGTTCAAGCCAAGTTACAGTTAAGGTTGATGCGGCATTGGTTTCATTTGAGTGTTGGTCTGGTTGTGAAATAGTCTGCTCTGTGTTACAGGCTGTAATATGAATATCCCAGAAGGTGGTATTGTCATTTCTTGCCAGTCCATCAGACTAAACGAAAAATGTTTTCAATCTCCAGGTCCCAAAAGAACACTATTGAAATGGTTGGCTGGTGAGGAATTTAATTTTACACTCAAGATGATTGTGGAGTGTAAACATTGGACGCAGTTATCTGTTCCTCACCCATCTCACTGCTCTCCATTACAGTCCTTTCGCGTTCAGTTATAGGAAGAATACGTCTACGGATAGAGGCCCAAATCTTTTTCTGACAAACAAGAGCGATGAGTTGCAACAGTCTCTCTCTTCATTCCCTCTGCCGCTCTTTGTCTTTCAATTCTTGCTTTCTTTCTTTCTACTCGCTCTGCCTTTCATCCCCGGTTCCCAAACCAATTATCTGTAATTAGACAACTGCAAAAACTATATCAAGACGTGTTTGTGATTTGCATTTAAGGCGTATGTGTTGAAAGGTCACGAAAAGACCTTTGCATGTGTACTCTAGCCGGGGTTCAGTCAGAGTTCATGTCCTCTTGGCTAAACATTTTCTCCCTCTGGACCGAATTCAACAAATGATCTTTCACTTTAGGAACATGCACACATATACAAACACAGAGTCACACAGAGTAACACACGCACACACACACACAGCCGCCGAAGTGTACACACACATTCAACAGGACACAGAAAAAAGTTGAGATCCAAACACTCACAGATTACCCTGAAGACTCTGTACATTTTTAGTTTCTAGGTTTACTGTGATTTGATTTATCAGACTTATGTTCCCTTGCCCGGGGATATTGAACTGAAAATATATCAGATGTATGAATTTCAACAGAGAGAGGTGGAATAGTGTAAATATATCTGATTTGGGGTCATGAGCAGGATTTAGCCAAGCAAGAAACCATGACAGGCAGACAAAAGAAGAAAGAAAGAGAAAGGGTAGGGGGCAAGAAAAACATAAAAAGAAAGAAAAACAGCTGGAGAGAGAAAAATCTTTAATACTCAGGTAAATAGAGTTTAGTTCTTATAACGCACTCAGCTAACAGCTGTGTGTAATCACTTCAGCCTTTACAGCTCTTGAAGCATGATTGTATCTTATATAAAACTTTCACAATCCTCAGTATTTTTTTTATTGTGTATTAATCAAATGACCATCAAAATGTTGGCGTTACAGTAAGAGAGATTTCCGAAACTTTAGAAGATTTCTTGGGCTTGAATGTATTACCATGATTTCTTAGTAAGTTGCCTTTTATGCCTCACAAAAATAATAATAAAAAAAAAAACATACTAAACAAGAAAAGAAAAGCCAACCCGTGACATCCTGTGTTTGCAATCACCCTCTGCCTTATTGTCCGGGTTATACCTTTGAGCGGTGGTATTTAGAGCAGCACGTTGCCAGGGCGGCTCATTGAAAAGCCCCTCTTTCTATTGAATCTCGCTTATTCAACTGGTTAGATGACTCAGATTGCTCTCTGCCTCTACCTGCCACTGAGCTCTTGGTCTCCTCCTTTTTTCTGTCTTTCTGTTTCACTCAGGTTAGCGATCTCTCCCTGTCTGTCTTGCTTTCTGTCTGCAGCCACCGGTGCACAGCTCAGAGAGGTGGCTGATGGGAGTTCACTGGGTACAGTATGTGTGTGCGCACGCGGGGCTTTTGCGTGAACATGTAGTCGTGTGTGTTTGTCTCTCTGTGAGTGAGAGTGTGTGTGCGAGTGCCTGTGTGTATGCACAGCAGTGTCACTGGGCTGTGTAATTGAAATGGAAATGAGCCAATCAGCTACTGCAGTGGTGTGCCGCCTTACCCTGCATTCACTTCACTGTTCAAGCTCTTCCAAAATCTTTCTCTCTCTGTTTGTGATTCTGTTTGCATATCTTGATGTGTGTGTGTGTGTGTGTGTGTGTGTGTGTGTGACTCTGTGTTTGTGACTCTGTGTTTGGTGACAATGCAAGGCCCTTCAGTTTCAGTCCTGAGGGCGTGGTGTGAAAATGTAATCAGTCGGTAATAAAGATCATCATCACCTCCCTCTCACTCGCTCACTCTCTCACACACATATGCACCGACACCGTGTCCAGCAGATTTTTCCGAGCTTTGTGTTGTGATCCACAGCTCACTGGGACAGCTGTGTCATAACAAAGACACGCAATTATCACCATCTGACAATTAGCCTGCCATCCAACTTTGCTCCTTAATTATCTATTTTACAGCTATGAAGGCCCCCGCTGCCACACAGTGCTGTGACTCGTTTCTCACAAGAATGGGGGGAAAAAAAACTACTGCTCATGAAGTTCACAGAAGTATGTTGTAAAATACAAGAAAGTGACTGAGTGGATGGGTGGGGCTCTGGAGAGCAGAGGAGAGCAGAGGAAGGGGTAGCCATTGCCAACTACATCTGGACAATTTCTAAAAGGATTTGTATCAGCTTTGCGCTGTCGTCTTCAGAGCATTAACCGGGAGGCTTGGCCACAGCACTTCTGATTAGCTTGGTGTTATATGTTGTACATTGTTGTTAAGGTTAGTTGCATTTTTAAAGCAAGGTTCATTTAATACATCAACACACAACTACACATTGAAATGGATGATTAATAAACACTGAGAAAATGTAATGATAATGTAATAATGTAATAATACCAGTGGCATAGACTATATCCAAGAAGGGAACTGTATTGCTGACAGATGATAGTGCTTTAATACATTACATTTTCTTGTGCCCACAGGATTAGTTGATTCTGTGGTATATTTGCATTACTCCCTTCTATTGACTCCCCTGTTACTGATACTAGTATCAATCCTGCCTATATTTCTGATCTTCGGGATTCGTACCGTAGAGAAGAGCCTCGATTTGCATTCCACTGGTGCAACCTCTCAGCACTCATGTATCCTGCACAGAGGCTGATGTATGTTTGAACAACGCACGGTCATTTTGTGGCGCTTTCCTCTTTCTGCCACAGCAGCAGCCGATGCTATAAAGAAGACACCAGCAGCATCTAGGGCTCCCACATTAGTCCCCTGATAACAGGGTTTTTATAAGGACAACAAACACAGCTTCCTGCAAAATACAAGAAGTTTTCTGGGACATATCTTGATGGCAATCTTTCGCCCCAATAGATGTGGAGACAATTTACAGTCAGTCTCTTTTCATGATAAATGCATGGTAGAATTAGTCAGGGAGAGACTTGGATTATCATCAGCAGCATTCACTCTTGCTGCGTCTTTTTTATATTTCCTCACTCTGTTTTCGGAACAAGGCCCTTTCTCTCTCCCACCCTGTCTGTTTCTCACCCTCTCTCTCTCTCTCTTTCTCACTCCAGGTCATTAGCAGCTTCTGGCTGTCTCACTTTGGTTCCTTTGCCAACGTGCCAGCGAGCTCGCTGAACTGATAAAACAAATAGATAATAGATACCCTGATTGATGTGCATGCTTGTGTATAAGATGTGGTGTGTACTGGTTGTGTGTGTGAGTGTGTGCGTGCGCGTATGTATGTATGTATATATGTGTGTGTGCGTGCGTTTGTGTGTGCGCGTTTGTGCGTCTGTATGTTATGTTACAAATGCCTGTCCTGTCCCTTTTTATGTGCTCACTCACCCAAACATCCTCAGCTTCATTTGCAGTCAGTGCCATGAGCCACTATTCTGACTGCTGAGGCAGAGAGAGAAGGGCAGCTGAAACATCACACACGCGCACACACACACACACACACTCATGTTCTTTCTTGCTCTCTCTCTCTCTCTCCCCCTCCCTCCCTCCTACACGCAAACACACCCATACGCACACACAGATGCTGTGGCAAGCGGATGGGAGGATGTGACCATTAAGTCAGTGACATTTTAAAGCAGTGAGGGAGATCCATGGCTCCTCTTGGACCTTCACAGGCATGTTTTAAATGAGATGTTACAGATGAGCTACTCCATGCCTTGGTTGTAAACACCCTCACATTGGTATTTACCCTACATGGGTAAACACGAAGAGAAAAAAAAAAAAAAAATCCAGCATTTCATGCTAGCTGATGCTCACACTCACACACCCATAAACCGAAACAGACACACAGAGTCGAGCCAGAGGACACATATGATCAGAGTAATGAGAAATGACGGTGGTTCGATTTGTCGCTTGATTGTAGCATTAATCATCTGATTACCGACATGAATTAAGTGACAAGGAAAGGCGCCAAAACCAGATTTTGCTGAAATTGCTATTTGATGTTAAAAAACAAGCAGTGCGGCTTACATTGTAATTGTGCTTCTGCATACTTTCTCTCAGCATACGGAAGATTGAAGTAATTGCGGCCAAACAGGATAAGCAATTTCTGCACATATACATATGCAATTTGATCTTGGAATTGGATCTTTAGAGTCAGAACGCAAACATCACATTGAAAAAACAAGACCAGCAGAGATGCTTTGAATAGAGAACGCAAATAAGTGGGTGGAAAGAGAATCACAAGGGAAAAATAGGATGTAGGAAGAGACGCTTTTAGACCATTGTGTAGCATCATATTTTCATCAGCCTCTGAAGATGTCTGAGACATTTACTGCCAATCACGATAAATCATAAATCTTTTATTTTATCTAGTGTTTCTACTAAAGTTGCAAGAAGTTTTTTTTAGAAAATAGTTCTTGTTCTTTTATAACCCTTATCAAAAGCAGACAGAAAATCTTCATTTAGACATTTTATACGTGAGAGCATCAGTGAGAGAAAGAGGTCACCATGCTGTGAGTGTGCCGCTTCAGTATGTTAATCCTGAGGCTCCAGAGTCCTCAGGATAAAATTATTTTAGCCCGTTACCCGCCCTGCCCCTTGCGTGTTCTGGGGCTTGAGGTACTCTTCTTATAGACAGCAGTGGCGGTTTTCAATTAAAAGTTTTGTCAAAACTCTTGTCAGGTTGTGCTCTTACAACATTAAAGACTAGGTCTCAATTAGAAACTCCCTCCACCTGGCCTCAGGGTGAAATGAGACAGTGACACCGGTTGTGCACGTGTGTGTATCAAGTCGCTTGGTGGTTGGCGTCATCACTTTCAGAGTGCTTGAAGTGTGTGTGCCAAATTAAGGGCATCCCTGATAAGTTTACAGGTGTCCAATATTTTCTCTCTGAAGTCCCCTGTGACCACGGGGTTCAGGTCATGCGCTCCTAGACACAACCAGAAAACCTTTCATTTTGGTAACAGTGAAAAATTCCACGGGTAAGAGACCTATTTTGTGGTCAGCAGAGATTGTATGTGTTTGTGTGTGTGTGTGGCCTTTTGATGAATCTGCCTGTATGTATCCAAGCCCTCTGAACCTATGTGGCCTGTTCTAGATCATTGCAACCGTAAAGATGCCTCGTTGCACCGCCCTCAGAGACAGTCAGGCCGTGTATTTTTCCTACCATGACATTTACTGTCTGGACCATCCTGTATCCCTGTGACCATTTTCACTTTGTACTCAGCCTAAGGTTTTCTGTCCGTGTTTTTTTTTTTTTTTTTTTCCCCTCCACAGTGGAGAAAAAAAAACAAAAAAAGCAACTCAAACTCCTTGAAAGCATATTTTCTCTGAGTTGGACACTTCACTTTGCAATCATTCGGGAGGAAGGTGTGTGTATGTGTGTGTAAATATCTGTTGCAGTGATAGATTTATATGAACCAACCCACCCAAATTTATTGAAGCTAGCGGATGAGAGCCCCGGTGCTTGTAAATTTCCACACCACTGGAAAAAAAACCCCTGAGAGATCAAAATTGCATTGCTGACATATGCACATGCTGAATTCAAAGCCAACTCTTACGCAATATTGATGCACTGCACACAGATTTATTAAGATTGTTAGATTTGTCAAGATAATATTTCAAGTTCACGATTATCATTCTGAGTCATGAGCCTTGTATTTTAAAGGTAATATAAATATAAAAAAAGTTAACCACTTCCTGTCCTCCTTTCTCTCCCAGGTTCCACCGTGGGGACTACCACATTGACGTGTGCATTAACGACTACCTGGATGTCTACTGTCCGCACTATGAAGACACAGTGCCTGAGGAGCGGACGGAGCGCTACGTCCTCTACATGGTCAACTACGACGGCTACAGCACGTGCGACCACACCGCGAAGGGCTTCAAACGCTGGGAGTGCAACAGGCCGCACTCCCCAAATGGGCCGCTCAAGTTTTCAGAGAAGTTCCAGCTTTTCACTCCCTTCTCCTTGGGCTTCGAGTTCAGACCGGGCAGAGAATACTACTACATCTGTGAGTCCTTATCATGATTGCATTGCACACAGAGGGGAAAAAAAACAAAAACTATATGAACTTTTGTAGTAAGGTGCTGGGGGCCACTATACGCTTACTGAACAGCTTCAGTCCAGATTTTCAGTTTTTATTCCCCAAGCTAGTGTTTTAAATATGGCAGTTATCGCTCACAGATCACAGAATGAAGTTGTGTTCATTAGATGTGAACTCTATTTAAAAGTTAAACTCCGACCATGCCAACAAAGGGCCCCTTTTTATATCTAAGTACCTTTAAGTGAAAACAGAGCATGACGCGGTGCTGTGGTGATACTGATGGGACATTTGCAGCTAATCTCAATATTATTTTAAGAAACAGAAAAATATCAAGTGAAATGATGCAAAGTCAAAAAAAAAGCAACTAAATGACCTTTTCTATGACCCACTGGTTTTCTTTTAGTGTAAGAGAGAGGGAGAGAGACATTCACATTAATAGTATCCCTCACTCATGTTTTCACAAGTTCACTACAGAGCATTGAGAGTGTCGTGACAATGATCCGAATAGGTTCTTTCATGCTGTGCTTTCAACGGAGCTTTTCACACTCCTCTCATCACTGGAGGAAAACGCTTCCCTAAAATGGCAATGGAATTCACAGTGGAGTTAAATTGAGACAGTTTGAAAGTTACAGCTCACTCACCCCGCTCCACAATACTGTATCCTTTCTCATATGAGTGCCCTCCTCTCCGCATTATGTTATGCTCTTATTCAGCTCGCGTTAGATGTTAAGTTGTCTGCTTCTTGGCATAGGAACCGAGCCTAACTGAGTTCATCTGAACTTGAAGCCCCTGGGAAATTAGGTTTTATCAAAGCAAGGTGATAGAGTGGAATCGAGTTGAGTTTGTCCTCCCACCACAGACTGTACGCACATGAGGTACAGAGGAGTCGCTCTCGGCAGACACAGTCACTGCCACTCACTCAAAATGCATTTGTCTAAGGGATTTGCTGATGTTCCAAAATATGTTCTCATATGGGTGCCATTAGTGTAATATCACAGAGTGTTTTGTATTATTGCTTCAGCTGTTGAGGGCAAAGTCAAATGGTTTGTATCACTTTGTGGGCTAAATTCCTATCCAGCAAGGGAACATCACTTTGGATAGTTGACACTTCATGCTGTTGGCTAAATTCTACTTGTATTAGTCTGTAAAGTTTGGCCTCTTATGTTAATGCGGCTCTAGGTGGCTGTCAAATGCTTACTGTATGTCTTTGCCTTTTCCCCATTTCTCACAGACAGCGTCAAAAGAGTCAGGAACAGAGCTGAGCCGAGCTGAAATCTGTTTTCTAAATTGGCACCTTTTTTTTTATGAAGCAGTTAAGCTGACAGTCAGCCAAGACCTCTGTCCTTTATTCATTTCACTCACTCACTCACTCTTTCTATCGCTCTCTTTCTGCCGTGTTACACTGTAGAGTTAGGCAGCGGAGTAAAAAATGCCCATTGTTGTTTCCATGGTGAAGAGGTGTTCTCTCTCTTCAGCCTGTCGAGATAACAAATTGCGCCTGCGATCTTTTCTACAGCTCTTTTAACGGCCAGGTGTCCGTCGGTCTGTTAGAAAGTATCCAGATTTTCCCTTTGCTTTTATATGGAATCTGCATTGACAGTCATGCTAAATGAGACAAGGGAAAAATGGAAGCTGCTGAAGTTGGGAGCATAGATGGGGGTTAGCGAAGGATTATACAATTCATCCGCTCCCTCAAGTCTCTATTTCTAACAAATTATTTATTTTTATTTTATTTTATTTAATTTTTTTCTTTTTCCCATTTCTGTTGAGAGATGCTAGTCCTAAGGGCTGGATTAAATTACACTGCGACCGACAAGGCTTCCATGGAACACATCCATTCTGCTGCAGCCACGCCATATTGGTTTAGTGGCCCGCGGCTTCATTGGCTATTGAATGATTCCAGCATATAGCCTCTCTGGATACTGTGCTGGATATTAAAGTCATTTACTATGAGGTCATCTGACGTGATTTCACAGCACCATTATGTCGAAGAGAAGCAAGGGAAACACTGTTTAGTGAATGTAAAAAATGTAAAGCTACCATCATCATCATCATCATCATCTTAGTCATCACTGAGACCACCATGAAGAAACCTTCCTTGTGCCATGCCCTTAGAAACATGCAAGACCTTTTCAGGTTGCATCGACTTGCATCATTTTTATTCTCTTTTAATCTTCAGAATGCAACTTTTTAACCGAGGAATAAGTAAACAGGCTGCAAAATGAAATCACAACAGGGAATTTTTCAAAAGAGTATAACCTAATTACTGTCATTTTCTCAGGGATTACATTCTGTCTTAACATACTATTACTATGAATATTCAGGAGTAAAGCTGATGGAAAAACAAATTAAAAACACTGGTGCAGACTTGATTATCTCTAATCTTTTTAAAGCAGCAAAACCAAACACTGCAGCAATTGAAAAACGAACCTAATCTCATTGGCGCACCAGAAGTCGGTCTATTTGGTATCAAAACCGCTACAACATATGGTCATTTGAGTAAACTTTTCAGATTTTTCCCATTTTATTTCCCCTGTGTATCACATGCTTACGCACAGTTGAATTACTTCACACCAAACAATGTCCAAGTGCTGGTCAGATTTTGCCTGTATTTTGTTTTATGGGGTTTCTACCGCTTTCACAACTCCATTAAGTTAGATGGTGAAACTGTTCCTGTTGCAATCTTTGCAATATTTATCGATTGGTTTATCAAGTGCTTTTGACTGATGGGTTAATAAAACATTTCATAACGTCCCCCAGATAGTCCAATATAAACAGATCTGTCAGCTGCTTGGCTCGAGATACAGTGAGCACATGTTAAAATATTTACAAACTAAATTACAAAGAATATTATCTTTGGAGTTTGGATGACACCCCAAAACAGTGGGATGGTCTTGTGAAAAAGGGAAAACAGCCCGTTGTCAAGCATCTGGTCTACTGAAGTGGTCTCGATCAACATATGAATATTTCAGAATTTGAAATGTGGCTGTCATCTTGCAGTAAAGTATGGAGTGCAGATAAAACCCAGCCTCTCAGTGTTGGAGATGTTGGGTAACCTCAGTCAGGGGTTAAAAACACAGCTAGATCTGTGTCCGGGAGCAAGCGCAAGTTTGACGGGACTGCACGCACGCTATCTCGACAGGCGAGGTTGGTTGGAGGTGGGAGGTTGTTCCAGCCCTTTCAGTCGCAGACATCTCTAAAGCCTTTTGATGAAACACTCACAGCAGCGTAGTTGTGAGTAGTTTGTCATACCTGCTTAATGAAGTGAAGGCAGAGCTTAGTGCTTTTCAACCCCCGTGCATCGGGGGTTTATTTCTGAGCTGTTGATGGCTATTGAACTATGGAAGTGATATTGGACTTAAGACTGTTATTACGACGGCAGTTTGCCAGCTATTTTGTGAGGATATCCGGACTCATTATTGTTCCTAATGAGAATAAAGACTCTGCTGTCACATTTAGAGTTGTCAATGTGTGCTGCATGAGTTTGCTGTGCAAATATTGATATCACGTTAGCTCCTGGCTCAGGTATCTTTTTAGGACCTCTTTAGTTGTTTTAGCTCTAGATGTACCAGCATATGGACACATGAAGGCTAGTAGAAGAGTAGATGTCAGATTTCAGGCTATGGTAATAGCTGGTGGTGGTGATATGACCTGAATGAACAACACACTGCAGCTATCCCAGCAAGACCCGAAGAGACGGGGGGGGGGACAAAAGCCCCGAATGGCCTTACCTGCTGTTGTGAATTTGCCTAATTTTGCCACAGGGATCATTTAATGTTCATCTTTTCACCTCTTACTGTGCACACAGTAGAAACGTTAGAACGCCTCGGGCCAAATGTCTAAATAATGAATTTTAAACTGTAATTTGAGACTGATTGCTTTCATTTTTGAAATATTTAATAAGTTATTATTTTTGCATTAGCACAAGGTCTATAATAAATCATCATTTTAAATGTATTTGGCCACTGGTTTCATTACATCAACATTACACCACAAACACTGCCGACAGCTAGCTTCAGTACAGCAAAGATGTTTCGACTGTATAAGATATGATGATATTTGCAGTTCAGACATGGCCTGTGTAGCCCATTTACCTACATTCTGTGGCTGTGTAGTGTAGCACAGCTGATAAAAAATCTTATGCATCATTAACCACTGAAGATGGCTATTGTGTGCATCTACATAAGACAAAGATTTCGACGTGGCCGGGTGCAGAGGTCGCCGTACATGAGCGGATGATGCAAAGGTTGGCTTTGGTTACTGAGAGGAGGCTCATGTCCCTGAGACTTAACAGGATATCATCGTGACTACACTATTATCGTGTTTGTGTAACTGTACCATCCCAATTAAAAGAAAATTATTCCCAATCAATATTTCACAGACTTTACTCATTTAGAATGGCCATTGTTTAACTAACCAAATACAGAGCAGCACAGACTGTAGCGTGTACGAACATACACAGTTCCAGAGTATTCATCTTTCTCTCATTTGTTATAACTTTGTATAGCCACAGGACCTGAGGGAACTGGGGATGAAAAATCTGCCCCCAGTGATGTGATTGATTAGCTTTCTTGTTTGTAGATGAAAATTAAGATGTCAAATCATATTCCTGCAGAGAAAATGCCTGTTACTGGTGTTTTCGCCCTATGAGTTTGATGCGGGTCGAAGGTTGATTTGTTGCATCTCTGATAAAATTAGATAAAGGAGACAGGGTTCTGCTGTCATCTGCTTCAACAACAGAAACAGCTTAATCAATGCTAGCTGTACACAGGGAATTTACTCAAATGGAGGTCATAATTCTTCATTTTTGTTAGCGTCAGCCTCCTCTTTCAGCCAGAGGCAGGTAATTGAAGACAAGAGGAAGACCGCAGCCAGTACGGAGCCTGATGCTTCCGTAGACAACAGCCTGCTGTGTTTTCTCTGCAGGTCAACTCTGACAGACTGACAAAGGGTGCAGAGAGAACACTTAACACAGGAACACATTAAAGATCTACAATTGGCTATAATCAGGGAGTGATCTAATGCTGGAAACTTATGTATGTAATTCAGGAAAATGCAGTTTTAGCAGGGAGTGACTTCCAACTTGGAAGCAGATGCCTCCGTGAAAGACAGAAAGGATAAGTGAGGACGGTGGCAGCTCTTTCCGGGTCGCAGTTCACAGTGCATTCATGGTTTAAGTGAAACCCATCTCCCAGAATGCTGATGCAAGCACTTTTTTCTACCATGGACTCAATCCACAATCTTGTATTTGAGTGATTTTAATCTGAGCAGGGCAGAAATCCAATATCAGTGGCGGCTCACTGTAAGAGATGAGTGAACAGCGTTATGGTGTTTTTAGCCGTGTAAGATGTGTGGTAAATGGGAAACCACTTGGTGTGATCATGCGGTGGCGGATTGGCAGCAAAAAAGATGTCGTTTTCTTGCCATCTGAATCACTCACCTGCATGGACCGGAACTGCTTCTCACAAGAAAAACCAAATCAATAACACTGTTGTGTCTCACCTGTAGCTGGACTTATTTTATAGATGTCTTGGGGTTTGACACTGTAAGAGAGAGAAACGTTACAGTCGAGTCTGCACCTGCTTTCAAATGAACGTTTGCTGCAAGGCTGAGGGAGATGGGTGGGGGATGATTGTTGCAGGTTAGATTGCCAAATGAAAAAACATTCTGTGATGTTTCAATCACTGTGCAGATGCCTGCAGGCCAATGTGCAAAATGCAACACAAGATTAAAATTAATCATGACTACCAAGTTTAGGAGTGAGGAAAAGGGGACTCATTCTGCATTACTGGAGTGCTACATGCACACCGAGCTCAGATAGATTCTCCAAGACGTGGACAATAGCTGCCTCATGATGGATCATAAATCCTGTGATGCACCATGCGCCTTCAAGCCACCCTCGAGAGGTGAAAGGAGTCCAGATAGGAGAGAAAACGGCGGCGGCAGCAGTAGCAGCTTCAGGAAAATGTTATTAATGGACAAATGAAACAGCAGCAGGGGAATGCATGTGGTCCATATTTTGTTGGGAGCTACAGGAGGGTTGCTAATAATGATAAAGAGTCCGAGCCGTTCCATTTGGGGTGTAAGGAGGGAACCTGCATATGGACACCATCATAACTCAGCCCTTTCATCCATTTCCATGAAAAATCAACACCTGTCATCAACACTCAGAAATGATCTGACAACATGGAGTAATGTGACAGAGAGCTACACACTCATGTACAATATGCATGCACAAGCATGAGCAGAGAAAGCCACACAGATGCACACTATCTGGAATGCATTATTATAATCCTGATAGATGGGTAGACGTGCCACCACCTCCATCTCTCCTGGATACTACATCATTTGTTGTCTCCCCCCCCTTTCATCCCACCTCCCTTCAGGACAGAACTCCATAACTAACCAACCCTGTGTTGTTTTTACACCAGATAGCTGTCAGAGATTTGCTGTTGCCCTCCAGATTGCATGTGACAGACTGAAATTTATGGATGAAAAAAAAACTGAAAAATGCCAATATTTCCATACGGAGCAGGAGGGCGGTTTGTTAACTGGAATCGAAATCATACAAGTGATTTGTGATATTTTAACACATTTTAGATGGCCAGAATTACTGCAACACAAAACGGGGGAATATTTCTTGCCCCCCAGCCCCCCAGCTAACTTTTAGGATTTACAAAATCTATGCCAATGTGTGTTGAAGCTATTATGGTGGCTCCTGGTTACCAAATACCTCACTGCTGAGTTTTTTCACTTTGTCTCCCATCTATATATGCACAAGATTTCTGAAAATCAGAAACACTAATCCTTCAGCGTGGTCTACCCGCTTCTGAGAGAATCCTATAAATCAAGAATGAAACCTGTTAAAGATTTTGGGCAGGACAAGCTCATTGATGTTCCAAAGGCCGCCCCTTTTTAAAAAATAAACTGAAAACGTCAAAGAGCCAGCTAGCCTGCTGACCACACTTTGCTAATAATAGACCGTGAGCTAGGTCACGGTACACTTGGTGACAGCCAAGACAAAGCGTGAGGGAGAAAAGTCTCTAATCAAGTTATTTAAGTTTGACCGGCAATAAAGTAGTCATCACTTTGTCTGCCGGAAAAACAGAAGAGGCTGTGAAAAGCCAAGCGATGGAAGGAAAAGTAGGGCGGGAGAGGGCTTTGATTCAAAGGGCGCAAGGTTCCTCTCTGCCCATTATAATTCATTCATCCAACAGCAATCTACAGGAGCTGATTAGGATTCATCGTCACAAAGACAAGGACATTTTATCCCTGGCCATTAAACCATCAACACATATATTATTAACCCACTACATTAGTCATTATGTTTAATTGGTTATCCTTTTATTTGTTCTTTTTTAATCATCCGCTATTAAAATACATGCATTCATACACGCACAGAAACGGTTTATTCAGAGGGTAGAGGCTTAGGCCAAAACGATAATATTATGATTCTAAGCGATACACTAAGTGCAGTAATGAAACATTATTGTGTTCGGTGATTTATCATTCTGTGGCTGCTTTAAAACTCTGAACTTCCCCTTGGATTAATAAATCACTAAGTTTATTGTAATTTGAGAATAGAGACATGAGCGAGTTGATGAAATTCAGTGGTTTCCAGTCTTTCCATCCGTTGTTTTTTCACTTTCAAGAATACAAAGTAATATGTGTGGGCATCAGCATTTCATCTGTCACAAAACTGTGATGCTTGATGCGCACTGACACAGGGAAGGGAAATAATCAGGAGAAACTAGCAGCTTGTATAATTAGGCAACCCCCTCCAAACTCTGGCGCTCACTCATCTCTGGGTTGCTTGTGACCTTGTTACCTCGGCGCAAGTGACATGAGGGATGACTTTGGTTTACTTTTGGTGGAAGCTGAAAGATGCCAGGAAAAAGCAAAAGGCCAGCTATCACTGGGGGAGAGTTTATGTTCCCCCTGCTGCCCAGGTCCAAGTCTTCGTCTTTTACTGCTCCTCCCAGCTCCTTCATTCCCTCCTATTGTGCGTTCACTGTTGTAACATCTGCTTAATGGGCCTCTTCTGTGGATTGCCTCCTCCATCTTCTTTCACATGCACACATATTGTGCAGGCAAGAAAACATACCTGCACCTTCTCTGGTCTGTTGGTCTCTTCTTTCAAATCTTTTTATCCTATTTTTTCCCTCCATTTAAGGCGTCTTAATAGAAAGGTGTGCTGCTTTGTTGATAGTTGAATGTGGGAAGGACGTTTTGTGAAGGGCATTCAGTAATTACGCCTGTGCATGTGCAGGTTTTATTGGACCTTATATTCCATGTATGAGCTACCGCAGGAAATAAGAGTTGGACAGTGGAGCAGCTGATATTACCTATGGAAGGAGTTGTGTGAATATTTCTTCCCTTGTTTTGTCTCTCTGAAACTTTTCAATTCAAGGTTGTTTAGTTAAAAATTGGCCTCTTTTGACTGATTCAACACGCTAAAACCAACATTAATTAATCCCAGCAGTGATTTCTGCACACCGAAAGAAGAAATGTCTTCTGGCTGCAAAGTGTCTAATTAGCTAGATGGAAACGCAGCAGAAAATGGCTCAAGGGTCTGGAAAGTAATGCTTTGTGTATGTGTGTGTACTGTGCACGCATGCATGTGCGTATTTGTCTATGTATGCTCTCTGTCTTGGATTCAGATTTCTGTAAACTTGGCCTTCTGGATCTAAACTCTAGCTATGATTGTGCAACATAAACTCAACGAGCGTTCTCTCTGAATCGATGACAAGGCCGGCAATGTGTTTTTCAGTGAGCTAGAATTAGCTAGCTAGGAGCGCTCGAAGGGGACTCGACCCGTCCTTACAAATAAGAGGCAATCAAAGGATTATAGGACCATTATTAAAGCCACCAGCTTTCCAACACAACACAAAATAGAGCTCCGCTAACTTGAGGCAAGTCGTGTTTTCGCTTATTGGTCATACAACCATTTGCAAGACCTGGCTTTTGAAACTGAATTTGAAGGAATGCTTTTCAGAAGAATATGTTGACAAATTGAAGTCTAGATTAACCTCGGCATGTGACACTTCCTTGGTAGTCTGCAAATTTTTCATCAAATGTAGCAGTTGTGTTGATAGTGCCAAACACCCAAAATCTTGGCAAAGGTCCGCTGACTATGAGAAGATCCCAGATGACACCGGATTTAAAGTTTAAAGAAACATCAACAAAATCATCTCACAGCGGTTGGACAGACTTACTGTTCAGTATTCTTTTACAGCTGAACCATTACACCAAATCAATATCCCACCCTGATAGTGTGTCCTGTATTTAGCCAACCTAAACTTTCTGCCTCCTATCACGCCAGACACGTGGTTTTATATCCTGGTGTCTGGAATGTCCTGTTGAATCTTCCATTGAAAGGCAAAGGAAATGTGTTTTCCAGATAACATTACAGTTGCAATAAGGCTTGGCTTGCCCTGTGATTGAAACAATGCTGCACCTAAGCCGCACTGAGCCCACCTGTTTGTTCTTCAGTAATTGGATTCTGCTTCATTCCATTTGCCTTAATGCTGATGCATAATGCAGTGTACTAAAGGGACCAGCCATTACCAGCCAGGGGACGAGGCTTGGAGGAGTAACCTGACCTCGCGCTCCATCCACTACCCCCAACCTCCCCCTCCTCCCTCCCACGTCCCCGTCCCTGGGACTTCTTTTCCTGGTCCCTGTCCTTCACAGCAGCCACTTGCTCAGGCTGGATGGATTGATGGTTGAGGCTGTGGGCCCGATGGAAACCAGAATAGTAGGTGTTGATGTTGAAACCTACAAGAACAATAAGCTGGCCCTCTGCAGCATGTTAATCCAAAATAAACAGGAGCTGGTGCGGACATTTTGGGCCCTGGTGGAGGATTCCTCATCAACACAGAAAGAAGAATTGCCACAAAGGAAGGAATGTGGATCCACAGTTTAATCTTTCCTTTGTAGTCAAGAATGTACCGATGCAGTTAAACCTCACTTTTCCCATAAAAGTGTTCTGGTCAGTGTCAGATACTGCACTCACAGGGTGAAATAGTTTAGCTTCAGACTTAATACAAATACCCAAAATAAAACAGATAAATTGTGAATTCCAGCAGCCCTGGGAGATAAGAGTTCACTCTCGTGCTTTATGTCCATGTTTTCTTTTTCATTTTTTGAGTGTGTAGGAGGTGAATAGTGTGTTACGGTCAAGTCGACAAACACCACAACAGCTTCACAAACTGTCATCATGACAGAGAATCCCACATGCTCTTTGCCATTTTCATCAGGGCCATACTTCTCTCATGATCAGCTGCCTTTGTTAAGTGGCTGGTGTCGATGGCTGTGACTCAGCTCTGCCCACAACAATGATGAAGATAAGACATCTGGAGATGGTGCGAGAAATGTGTGTGCACGCCGAAAATGGGAGCATAAAGTAGCAATAGAAAAGAGAAGTGAAGCAATGAGAGCGGTGACATAAATTGTGTGGGCACTGGTGTGTATATGTGACTGAGTGGGTGAAAAGACAGTGGCCGAGGTTCATTAGTGTGTCATCAGCTGCCTCCACAGTGAAATAATAAGCCCCCCCTCCATTTCTCTCTCTCTCCTTCCACTTTCTTTCCCTTGTGCATCTGCTGAATGTGAACTGAGCTGTGAAAAAGAGCATCTGATCTCCAGTCACCTCTCTTGCACGCTGACACATGACTAGGATAAAGCGACAACATTAAAATAGTAAAAGTAAGGTAGCGAGGCAAGAGGGATGGAGAGAGAGAGAGAGTTCGATGAGCTGTAGAGAGGCCATTGCAAAATAAAAATGATCGGATGCAGCATTTGAAAGGGAACAGTCACCTGGCTCTGTGGGAAATCAGGAGCAGAGAGCACGCAGAATGCAAGAAAGGGAAGAGCTTTCCATGTGTGACCTTTGTCTGCAGTTATTAGCCAGTAATTCTTTTAATAAACCCATCCTCAACAGCTCAGTGCTTTTCCCACTGCCCCAAGAGGACATGGATGCTGGGACATTGATTGCAGTGACGTACACAGAGACATTTGTGAATGTAGAGTGTCACGCAGCCCGGAAAAGATGGGGACAGAAAAAAAAAAAAACACCAGACAGATCTATAACCCGTGTGCATGTTTGCAAATATGCTAGTGCACGTGTTGTAAATACGACGACGACAAGCCAGTTGAGCTTTGACGAGGATGATATGACCACGCTGACAGACGAGAAGAGAAGGTGACACAGCTGGGAGCGAGGCGGACAGATCCCAAAATGTAGCTTAAAAATACTTGGCTTCATTGAATCAGCTGTGGAATGATCCTCCGAAGATATAAAATGATGGGCAAAACACAGCTTAGTGGATGTTATGGTCTCTGTGGAATTGGAGGGGAGAGTAGAAGTGAAAACTAGTAACAGCAAACAGCATTAAAATGTTACCAGAGTGAGGAAAGTCTGTACTCTCCTGACATAAGACGATAAGATTTTTTTTTTTTTCACTACCGCATGTTCTGCTGCTGTGATGGATGCACGCAGAACGCCGCACCCACCCACTTTCCGCCGACTGCCATATGTTTGACCCTTATCCTCATCTACAGGAGAAAGCACCTGGTGCCTCACCGCAACACCATTAGTGGTCAACCACACACACACATTCTCCACTCCACATGATATTTTTAGGGGATGGGATACAACCACTGCGATCACTAGCACTCAGAGATTCACACCCCGTGGGCCTGACAGGAAAAGATCCATTTCCTGACAGCAACCGCAAAACCATCCGTACACGTACCGCGTACAACTTTCTGAGAATGTTGTGCACCTCAAAAAGGGGGAGGTTAACGTTTATATGTTTACGCATAAATGTGTAATTGGCACAACAGGGTGCTTTTTTTTTTTGTTGTTTTGTTTCGTTTTTTTTTTTTTTTTTTTTAACAAGGGAAAATGATGCAAATTCCTTGATCCTTCCAAAGCTGCTGCCAGTTGTGAAAACCTAAAATGTTACAATTAAACTGCAAGCAAAGCACTTCATTTTGCCCAGAGAGACTTCTCTGGCACATCTGTAAATACTTCCTCGCTATTATTCCACCAGAGCTATGCCTAACCCTGTAAAATCCACTTAGCAGTCAACATTAACTATCTGAAGGTGTATTTTCCTCGAATAAACTACCTCTGTTTTAACAGTTTGTGCAGGAGAGGAAATGGATCCACTATTAAAAATCTGTTCATGCAGAAAGTGGAAATGAAAACTAGGAATTTTTATTGTTTACTGCACATGTGATACTACTTGTGGCATTGGAGCAACACCCTCTTCAACTATATTTATTTAATTTTTTCCAGCTTCAACCATCGCTGAGAACGGGAGGAAAACATGCCTGAAGCTCAAAGTTTTCGTCCGACCATCAAGTAAGTGTGTGCATGTAACACACAGCTTTGTAATAGAGCTTGCTGAAAATATACATTTGGATTAAAAATCTAGAAACTATTTACGTCTTACTTCTCTTGTTACATCTCTGCCTCCTCAAATACCTTTTCCAACATGCCACAGTCATCTACCATAGAACTGCTTTACTCCTGAGATTTTTATGAAAAGAGCTCATAGGTAATCAAATGGAAATTCAGGCCACTTCATACTTCATCTGAATGTTGCCATGAGCTTTGTTGCTTGGGATGTTTGATTTCAGGGCTGAGAGGGGGGCTTCAAATGTCACTAACCTATTTGGCATATACCTCTAATGATCTCTCATTTTCCCTATTTTCTGTTATAGACAGCTGTGTGAAAACTATAGGCGTACATGACCGCGTTTTTGATGTAAACGACAAAGTAGACAATACATTAGAACCACGAGGTTAGTATGGCTTCCTGCTTTTTTGATTCTCTCCAGTGTGACCTCCATACATCTGTACCCCTTGTTATGTGTTTCCCTTTGATGCCGTTGCTCTGTAAGCTGATCTCTCCCTTCACCTCCCTGGCTGATGCTTTTCTTACGCCGATTATGTGCCAGATTTCCAAAGAAGTGCCATGTCACTGTTACTGCTCATGTATTGCTGTTTGTAATTCTACTGTAGACTTATACCGCATGCTGATGTGCCACTTTACAGTACATGCCCTTCTCTCATAGACATGCATGTTCCACATTGTTATCAAACCTTTTTCACTCACTCAAATGAACTCCGAACGTCACTTCCAGCTGCATGTGCTGCTCTGTTTTTTAGTCTTGATTATCAGAATCACTCAGTGGAGAATTTTAATTAATATAACTAGTGTAAAGGAAAAATAAAAATAAAAAAAATTATTAGCATACATACACATACACACAGTCCCAGAGCAACAATGCACTTGGCCAATTTCGATTTTAGCTTTCCCCCCCTGAGTCTGGCTCTGTGGCCCGGCATAGATTATTTCTGTGCCCTGAATGCACAGCAGTTTTATGTCTTCATACGTGTCTCACTCAGTCACTGAAGTGAAACACTCCACATCACCCACATGCTGCTGTTTCATTCCAGTGCCAGCTCACCCTACTGTCTGAAACAACACCAACGACCAGCCGGGAACAAACTGGGACATTAATCTTTCAAACCTGATATTTTGAGTGTTGTTGTTTTTTTGTTGTTGTTGTTTTTTTTATATATAATTGGATTACTAAAAAATAACTGGAGAAAATTAAATAGGTGCTGCAGTATAAAAGGATACATTATCAGTATTTAAAGTTCTGCCTGGTTTTTATCAACCGCCAACTAAAGGAGACGCACACACACACACACACACACACACACACACAAACACGCAAACACGCACAGAGAAGGCCGGATGAATCAAAGCCAGAGCCCAAGACATTTGGGATGCCCATGTGCCTCTCCTCCGGCCTGACTTTCTATCTGCCGATCTGTCTGCCTGCATCTTCAACGGCTGCCTCTCACCTCGCATGCTACTTTTGGCTAATTCCTCTATTATGCTCTCCAAAGGAGAGAAATTAAAACATTCATCCGTCATCTACTGTTGCCCTATCCCTCCGCCTGCTACCACACACACACAAGTTACATAACTGTCCGGTCCTCTTTTCTGGCTATCTGTCCCGTACCGCACATGGTTTCACACATTTCCCATGTGTAGCAGCACACGGCTGCTCGCACACACCAATGCCAGGCCTCACCTGAGAGATGACAGCACAACCATTAATCAGCAACGTTCGTACGCTAACTCAGGACGTATTCACGCCAAAGCGTGTCTGACATCAGTTGTATTGTCAGGGTAGAGCTCTGTAGATCACAACACACACCTGAGATGAAAAATAAATCACATAATGTTATCTTTTGTCTGTGATGAAAAACAAACAAACAAACAAAAAAAAAAACAAAAACAAAACACTGCCTGCTCCATAAACAGCAGTTAACTTCTGTTTCTTCTTCTACCCCTTTAGACGATACCAGCCATGAACCAGCTGAGCCTTCCCGAAGTGAAACAAACACTGCGACGCACCTGCAGAACACGAGTCCGCTCCTGGCTTTGTTGTTGGTCTGCCTAGCAGCACTCTTCACTTTATAGCGCCTCCCTCTGTCCCGGAGGGCATTTACACCTAGTGTGGCCTGAATCTGCCCGAGGCTGCAGGGAAAAGGGGGCGGGCTTTGGGTGCAGCGTGTTTGCTTGATTGGGCATCAGAGCAGGCTTCTCAAGGAACCCTCTATTTTTTTCAGAAAAATATTTAAGTGGTCTTTCTCCGTCTGTGAGTGAAAACAGTTGATGTTGGATAGGAGGGGGGTGGGGGGGCATGGGGGGGCAGTTCTCCCTCTTAAACCTTCAACTAAGATGCCAAATCTTGTTTTTTTGACACTTAGAGATTCTTATTTTCCCGTGACTTGACATCCCTTTACATCATGTTTATGTCATTGCAGCACTGATGTTCACCCACACACACATGCATAGAAACACGCACCCCATGCACGCGTGCACACACACACACACACACACACACACACACACACTGCTTATATAGTCAAAGATAAAAAATGCCTCTAAACTTATAGTCAATAGCAGTAGGGTTTTTACAATGTTGTACAGTAGCAGCGTTACACAGTAGGAAAGTGAAGATTCTAGGTCTTAGAAATGATAAATACACGCGTAGTTACCCCGAGACCTCTCCAGAAGCCTTTCGGAAAATATTTTGACCACGTTCTGCGGGCTCACGTGAGGCAAACTTTTTGCACCCCCTATTTTACTAGGAATTGTGGTTTAATGGTGAAAGATGAAGATGTTGAAGGTGGGGGAGGGTTCAGGGTTTTAGAAAGACTGTAAACCACAGCACTGAAAAATACATACAAGGCATGCACCTTAGCTCACTGTTTTTTAGACCGTCCTGGCCCAAAGGTGGTGCCCAACTTTTTTTCTCCTCTACGAAGAGAATGTTGCTACTTAAAGATTGAGAGCAAAAACCGTTTCTCGTCCTCGGCTGTGCTGGAGGGCACCCAGTTACACACCTCCCAACGCTGAAGCGTTCGCTTCGGTCCGACTCATAAAACAGCTAAATTGAAACTTTCTCACCAGATTCTTTGAAGGCTGGTATTAAGATCAACGATCAATACCTTTTGAAAGCCGATCACACAATTTCACGGCAATGGTCACAGTCGTTTTATTCTGTGTTTACTGAGCTGGGGAGGGATTGTTGTCTGTTCCATGTGAGGATTAGTCAATATTACCACTCCCATAAACATTTGCATCCACGGCTTTTTTTTCCCTTTGCAGCTGATTGTAAAACCTATTGTGTAAAAATGATTCACAGCTAAATTGCACACTATTATTATTTTTTGAACCATTAAGTTATTTAATTTTTTTTGGAGCCTCGACGCTTTCAGACACTGTAACAGTTTTTGTGCTCTCTAAGGTCCACTTAAATGAAAATTAGAGGGGTCATGGGAAGGCGTTTAAAAAGAAACTCAACACGGGTCTCTCACATCTTTTAAACACAACTGCAGCTTTGAATCACGCTCATCAAATAATTGTTAGCTGGCTCCCGCGTTCATTTCATTACAGCAGATAGTCCAGCTTTTAGAGGACGGATTCCTGGCTCCAATTAGTTGATAACACACTGCAGGAGGAGAGAAATCATCCATTTAGTTGAAGGAAATGCACAGCTCTGTTTAGTCCAGCCAGGTTTATGTTAGCACTTATATTCAAAGGAATTCACTGTGTTATAATGATATTCAGCTTCCCTCAGCTTCCACAGATGCACATGGTGAGTTAGCATAATGAAAGCTATTATGTCTTTTCTTTTTTTTTTCCTTCCCAAAACGGAGGGGCTTGTTTCTTTGCTTTCAAAGAAGTATGGACAGATAGAGAAATGAACTCTGCTGAAGCTGACTTCCTTTCAGAGAAATAGGGTACCAATTGGTTTGAAAAGACAGAGAGAAAGAGAGAAATACAGCAAGAAAGGGAGCACCAGGCACGATTGCATGTCCACCCTCGGCTCCTAGTGTTACTGGTTTAAGTGACTCTTTAATGAGGTTCAAAATGACAGGCATGTGGACCCCATGTTGTGGCAAGAGGAGTTATTTCTGGTATTAAAAATAGATGGTGGAAGGCTTGGGGGGTCTCGGGAGGTGGGTGTAGATTTCCACCGTGGGGGGTTTTAAAGCACCAATGACCTTGCAGTTTGAGAGAATTGGTGAGTGAAGGAGACGGAAAGAATTAAACAGAAAGACGCGCACACAGAGAAAAGAAAGACAAGTGAGGTAGCCCGAGGCAGCGTGACTAGAGTGCCTAAAAGAAACAAAAACAACAAAAAGCCCATGCAGCGCTACTGGAAAAGAAAAAAACCCACCTGATTTAATGACAAACATACTATTCAGTACCATTCAGTCTAAAAAAAAAAGGCATGCACTGTTGTGTTTCTGCTTTGTTTTCAATTTTGTGGCTGCATTTTTGTCTGTTCATTTCCCCTCTCAGAAAGACTGCCTTTGCCTTTTTGCCATTTGTTTTTCGTGCTACGGTAACAATGCTATTACAGTGGAATAGCAGCTCAGCTATGGGGGTTAATAGGAGACAAGGCCATTTAATGAGGTACTAATTTTTCAGGCTAACACCACAGGGAATGAGACCGCATAAGATTCAAAATGGATGCTTGTCGGCAGATTAACACTAGACTTTTATCAAAAACCAGCTTCAATTGTACTCTCTTATAGTTACCAATACTACTATTTGTCATTATTGCTATTATTACCATGGTTTATTCTGTACACACCTTAACTTGGGAAATGAGGATCAACTTATAAACTGGATACTGTGTATCCTGAGGTAGTCAAGCATAAAACATGTAGTGTTAGGTTAGTATCTGTTTTGTACCTTTCTGGAGGACAAAAGAAAAAAAAAAAAAGAGATACATCATTGTTAAAACTGTATAATTATTATTATTGTTATGATGATGATGATGATGATGATTATGACTATTATTATTATTAGGAAAACTTCTTGATGTAAATAGTGTTTGATATTAAAGTATTAATTTGGTTCTTATGTCTTTTCTAAAAAATGAAAACGGTATTATCTCTGGGTTTTGCGGAGTGTGTACTGTCCTCAAATAACGCATTGTGTGCTTTGATCCTCAATGCCAAACGAAACGTCGAGCTAACGCGAAGGGGAAACCTGTGGGAAGTGTACACACAGTGTACTGAAGGCTGGACATTAGCCAACAAGTGGCTCACCTGTTCCATGTTTCCAAAACCAGTCACCAACCCTCACCATTTCTTCACAGAAGGATCCTGCCTTGGAAAGAAACACTCGGGACTTAACGGACGGCTTCTTTGTACTTTTTTGCCTTCACTGTTCGAAAGCATGTTGGTCGGCTAAAAGCTCTGCCATGAGTAAGACTGTTGGCTTTTTAATGGAAGGATCTCGCCAGTTTCATTATGTGGCATGCGCATGAACTTGATGACATGTTTAAAATGAAAAAACAAACAAAAACAAAACAAAACAAACAAAAAAAAAAAAAAACAACCAAACAAAAAAATCGTTTTAAGAAGAATGTTTTCTTTTTGTCTTATTTTTCTTTTTCTTTCAGACTTATTAGATTTTTCTGATCACTGTCATGCTGTGTGTTTTTGCACCCCCCCCCCTCCATTTGAGTGATGTCATTAAAGCTGTGTAGTTACAGACAACAAATGTACATAACACAAACCGTTGTGGTGAAATTACAGTGGGGGTGGGTCATTTTGTAGCTCAAAAACACCTTTTAGTTTCTCGTTTTCCTACGAATGACTCTTTCTGTAGACCCATCTACTAAATTCATCCCATGTAGTCGCAGTGTGTCCCCCCCTCTGACTATTCATCCTGTCTCTGCTCTCCCATGAGGAGGCGTTTGGAAGTGTATACATCGATGTGTGGACGTTTTTCAGTGTGTTTAAAAAAAAAAAAAAAAAAAAAAAAAAAAAAAAAAACCTGTGTGAGACCTTTGAGTTTGTGTGTGTGTGTGCGTGTGTGCGTGTGTATGTGTGCGTGTCTCACTTGCTGTTGCCGCAGTGAATGGGAAGCGGCAACCTTCTTTGGCAAAGAAGAGTGTTTCCCATGCCTTAGCCCTTCAGCCTCTGCCCTGGCAGCCCCGTCTGTGTACAAGACGCTTTCTGCCATTGTGCTTTTACACGGAAAGGCTGCTGGCGTCGACAAGACTACAACAGGGCCCTTCACTTTCTGTCCCTTTTTAACAACCCTGAATCACTCGTCCCTTCGGTATACATTGGTCCTGGGTACAGTCCAAGGATTAGTGCAGCCCACCCCCCCACCCTACTCCGCCAAATCCTAAACAGGATTTGTGAGTGGGGTAAAGCTTATCATTGATCCAGGTTCAGTGCGTGTCTTCGTCAGCGCCCCTCGTGCTGATGAGCCACTTCTTCATTTTGTGCGCCTGCCCTGTCCCATCCTTCTCGTGCTTGTGTAACCTCCACCACACCACCTGCTGTCCTTCCTCTCTCACCTTTGAACCCCGCTCCCACTTTGACATCGGTGGGGAATATTTCCAACCTGCTCTTTTACAGTATATAAACAACAACAAAAAAATTTGACAAAAATGATCTGTATTTGTATATACACGTGTCTGAGCAACTATGAGTAATACAATAAAATGGAAATACATTGCTTTAATGGCCTCTGCTCCTGATTTTCCCTCTTCTTCGACCTTTTGCATTTTATTTTCAGCACGACTGTAACAAACTGCGACCGCGGTGATAACCGCACTGACTCAAATGTAACACTGCTACTGGAACTAATGCAAAAAATTACCATACTCCTCTCACATTCAAGCGGGATCGTATCGTGTGATGTGCCCCTACCACCACCACCACCACCTCCACCTCCGCCTCCGTCATACACTTCCTGCCAACTTTATGTTCCTTCCTATCTGCCGTCTACTTTGTGCAATCACACCATTTAAAACAGACTGAGAGGTACATCATCCATCAGGATCTGAATAAGACCTTATACATCCTTTCACTTCAGTTGGGCACTAATGAGGACACCTAATAACCCTCTGCTGGACCCCATCAGTGCCATTTAGCTTCACCCTCCATTATCTCTGGTAATTAGACTGAGAGCCTGCAAGCCCTTAGGACCGGGGGGGTGAGGGAGGGAGGAAGGGGGGGGGGGGGGGTGGATAAGCCAAGTGGATCCTGCCAATGTTATGAAAATATGTTAAATTTGATTTAGAGCATAAACTTCAGTTGTTATGAGGGAGGTTCATGCAAAAAGTAACATTTTCAGGAGTATTAGATAAAGAAAATACAGAAAGCCTGAACTGTTAAATACACACGCCGACACGTCTTAGTAGTATTAAAGGCTTCTTCGGCGACGCTCTGGGTTACAGTGAAGATTAAGCAGACGCTGCTCTGTAAGGCTGGAATAAAACATGTTGACACAAAAGACACGAAATCTCATCCAGGATGCAATCCTCTCCAATCTCATCCCTTCTTCCCCCCAAAGCTGCGACTTTTTTGGGCATCAGAGGGAGAAATGCTTTATGCGTGAATACACTTGACATGATGAGCCAATTAGTGTCAAGTTGTTCTTCCCGGCGATATTACCGAAAGGGAAAGCTCTGAAGATGCAGGTGTGTGTGTGTGTGTGAAGATCAATAAAGACAAATCGCTGCCACTGATCATTAAATCTGGGCTAATGATAGCTTTATGTGAAGATGTGTCCCAGATGTGCAATTAAGCACATGAATCAATCAAGCTCTGCGACCACCAGTCGTGAACGTAAAGGGACGAGACGGCGTTTGAGTTGTGTCGCCCTCGAGACGGCAACACAAATGTATGCATGTGCACAGATTTACCTGCGCCTCTGATCCTGATTCCCTTCTGCCGGCGCAGCTTTCTGATAGAAATTTCATCTTAACACAATAACAACGCGAGTGAAAAGGCCACTTCAGCGAGAGGCTTTTGAAGGCATCATTCTTGATTCAGCTCGCTTCCTTATTGGCTGCGTGCTGTTTCGTTTCCATGTGAACAATCAGTTTGATTGACAGCTCTGAATGATGTCTTCAGTTAATCGCTCCAGTGGTGTGAAAAGGTCATAAATCACCCAATTACATTGCCCCGCTTTATGAATAGATATTTTTGGGGGAATATTTAAAATGCCTCCGAGGCATATCAACTTAGTCAACCCCATATTTATTGAGAGGGAGTTGGCTGCTTGTGCCAGAAATAACTGATAAGCTGAATAAATTTTAGAGTCTTAGTCACAGTTTGGAATGTCACAGCGTTACTGGGGGAGAAAGTTGGAATTGAATTCAAGGTCAGGATTTACGATTTATGACAGCTTTGACACATTTCAAGAACGAGCTGAGAACGAAGGAGAGAAATAATTACAGAGAGGAAGTAAAAATAAAACCGAAAACATTCTCTCTAAACAAAGCCATCAGTGCATGCTTGTAGTTTGACTTATTTATCAGAAAAGCACAAAACATTTATTAGAAATGCATTGTCTCTGTCAAAACAGATGCAGCGCGCGCCTCCATTCAGCCGTATATCTACAAAATAAAACATCTTAGTTACTTTCATTTTATTTTCAGCACCTCAGAGAAAGTAGAAAGTCCCAGATCCTGATTTTGGAGAATGTATGAATGAAGCAGCTTCCTCTCTGAAAGAGCTCAGGCGCTAAAAGACGAGAGGAAAACACAGCACGATTGATCTTTTTGCAAAAATGTCCAAAGAAACGGTCTGCGGTGGGTTACAGAGACACGTTCGCCTTCGTCAGCTGACAAATATCGAGGTTTTTCCTTCACACCCACCGTCCAAGATGGACCATCAGCTCGGGTGGAGGTCACTGCACGCCGTTCTCGTTTACGGATGCCTCTCACATGTTGACCTTAAGGGAGATGAGAGGCTGCAGCCAATCCAGAGGAGGATTATGGGAAGATGTGACGCCACTACGAAGTGTCAGCTTCAAAGCAGGTTAGAGACAGAGACTGAAAGATCAGGGTTGTGATCACACGTCGCAGGGCTTCATGCTCGATTTCCAAGCCTCATTTTCAAATTTTCAGTTAAAAGAAAACTGGTTATTATTTGGAGAAACTGTGAATTGACTGGATGATAGATCTTTTCTGTGCTGCATGTAGTCAGTCAGATGCTATGAAGAGCTATAAAAACAGCAGGTTTTCACACCACGTCTGATGTGTTACGCTAAGTATTCACACATGCTGAAATGAAGATATCCTCATTTGAAGTGACAGCTAATTTTCACAGGGAGCGGCGAGAAAAATAATGCAGCCCAAAAAGTAACACTGTGAAAACCAGTGGAAGTAGTATGAACAAATGAATACACAGAACGGGTCAGAATAGAACAAACGAGTCTGTTAAATGAAAGGGAAATAAATACTACACGGCACATTTTCCACTGTCAGCAAATGTTGATTTTTCAGTCAACAGTCATTTAAATTGTTGATCAGATGACCCCCCCCCCCCCCCCCCCTCCTTTTTTTTATTTATTTTTTTTACTCTGCTGTAACTTTTTGGACAATTGAACAGCTTTTTCAGAAGACAGGGAGCCTGGACATACCCGGAGCTGCTGGTTTCACTCACAGTAAGTGTGCCATTGAAACAAGAATATTTCCTGCCAGTGCCCGTTGAATAAATGAGGCGAAAGCGATGACAGGGATATTACACCGACACGCCAACACTAGATCATAGCAAAGTCTCTGCCCCTGGGTCATAAATTAGATTCTAATGATTTTGTCATCCTGTTAAAACAATACCTTTCAAACCCAGTCTCTCTCTCTCTTTTTTTTTTTTTTTTTTTTTTTTTGGAGGCTCGATAACCTTTGATTTATGCCTTTAATTTTTTGATGGCGAGAAATAGTCTGACACTTATGCCATTATGATGTTGATGGGATGAAATATTGTCACGATCCATTTTCCTTTTCGGGTTTAATTAGTTTACTTTTAAATGCTATCCATCATTACTGGTGTAGATGAAATGTAGAGAGTACAGAGCAGAGAGACTTGGCGAGAGGGACTGTGTTTTACAGTTGACTTCTTGGGAAATAAACGTTGACTGCATTATTCATGAAGCTTGCCACAACTTTAATCTGATTTTTTATGCAAGACTTTCCTTCTCCGGGAGTGTTTTCTTTGAAAGGTCCACGTCAGCAAACGGATCATCAGGTGGATGTTGATAGCATCACATTGTATTTCAAATGAGCGTGCAATATGTTTTAAAATCAGATTAGCAGATTAGCATGGTGTGATTAAGTTTAGCATCTTTTCATTATTCCAGGTTCACTCTGCAACCTGACATCAAAATAATAAAACGCCTGACACTTTCATTATGATTGACAGAGTGACTATAGAGAGAGCGTGTCTATCTCATATAATCCACACACATTATGTTGTGTACAAACTAATTGATTGTCTTTAGGATTCAGGCTTTAGTTTCACGATAGTCTGTTTAACTGTTAGATACTGAGAAAAGGGATCGGCCTTAGTGACTCTCAAAATGTTCGCTCTGTATGTGATCTGGATCAACAAAGTGGCCAAAGGAAAACTCATTTGAACCTTTTTTTTTTTTGTTCTGTTGCCTGTACATGCTCTCTCATGTAGTGTGATGTAATTTAACTGCATTTTCCTCCCATTTTGTCGTAATGAAGGTGACATATGAATCATTAACTTTAATGGATTGTCAACTCATTCCACCTTTCGACTGAGAGCGGTTTAATGCGTTGCGTACACAGACATGGAGTAAAAACGACTGTGTTGTGGCATTCATGTGAAACAGTACATTCATCCAACCAACCTCAGAAGTACAAACTCAATTTTACAGACCTGGCGAGCGCAAGCCAATGGGCTCCCTTTGCAGGGAATAAACTTTATAGCCCATAAAAAGAAAAGCTGCATACATGGAAAAACAAGCAAATTGGAAAAGCATAAATGAAGAGTTCATCCCTCCTTTTATCGTTTGACCTGATTGCAAAATTGTTGGCTGGTGAAAATTACAAGCAGGTTTCAAGCAATAAGGGTAACAATTAAATCAACAAATGGATGAAGCTACAACTTTGCAGACAGAATCGTTTTGCGGTAAGACCTGCTAAACATACAGTATATGTTTAACAAATGAACTACCAAATAATTTACATTCCAATAAAGCAATGCAGCATATACGTATGCACATATTTAACATTAAAATGTTAATTTGTGCATAATCAGGACATAATTTATACACAATTAGAAAAAACGCTACTTACATAAGTCCCCACAGAACGGAATGTAAACCTATTATAAAAAATTTAATGAATATTATGGTAATACTCTGCAAATTATGCATTAAGAATCATATTCTTCACTACTGGATCTTATTAAATGTCATTATTCTGAAGTGTTAGTGAATAACATTAATTAAGGGGAAAGGAAAAGCTAATTGTGAGAGTTGTACTTGATATGGTTGTTGTAATGCACCATGGAGGCGCATTTAGTTATCTTGAGTTGGCAGAATGAACACAGACTATCGACAATAACTCTGTTTGTTTCAAGTTCAGTATTCTTAGCGAAAGCCCCGGGCTATGGCCACATTTTTTATTATTCCAAATATCATGCAAATGACCTCTCGAACATCCGCGTGTACTTCACCTGCATTTAGCGCACACACACACAAAAACACACAAGCATGTGTAGACTTCCTGTTCCCACACACATACACTACAAACACCTGGTGACAAACTCGCACATACAACGCTCATTTATTTCATGATAATTTACTATCCTGCGGTAGAGCTCCACGGTTCACATTATTTTTACTGTCGCATGGAACATACACACGCAAACTAAACGAAAAGCTTATGAGTCAGAGTAAAACAAAGCTGGCTCAGCTTGGCGGCTGCGCTCGACTACATGTCTTCATTGCTAGATGTTTAACGTGACCGGCACCACCGCTGACCCCTGACTTTTTTAGGCTAGTTGCTAAGCGCTCCTGTATCAGCACCCTGGGGCACTCCCAAATGTCAGGGGTCAAAAGGTCAACATTCAAATAAAGGTACATGAGTTGTCTCTGCTGATCTGCTGTCACGCCAACTGGGTTCACCAGCTTAATGCATAGACATACGTGGTATTTATATGTGACCTTACATCAGTATAAATACAAGAGGAATGTCTGGTGGAGTGGACGGTGAGTATGTGTACACTTCCACCGAAGATAATATCCCACAGGACCAAAAGCTCAATAAATATATTTTCTGCCGAGCTGTTTTACTGTTGTCCATGTGTGCTTGATTCTTTCATTATTTTCAGCCATTTAAAAGTATTGAAAATCTATTTTTTTTTTTTTTTAATCAGCGAGAAGCCAGGGCTGATGAAACCAAGGGCAAGGGCAAGGCTAAAGCATTCACATCCTTCTGGTACCACAAAGACTTAACAGAAGTTAAGAGTGTTTAAGCAATCCTTAAATAGTCCTTCAGAGGACCTATAATAAAATATTTTACATAATAGGTGTAACGCGTGTGTCTCTAACGAGCAGAAAATAATGTAGGTCCGTACACCGCATGAGATGACTAAGAGAACTAATTCAGCTAAAACTATTGCACGGCGACTGTTGCTTTCATGTGGTCCTGTCCTGCTGTTTGTGGGGATTTAATTAACAGCATTTCACGTCTGGAGGCTCTTGCAAGCCTCGACGAAGGTTGTTGAAACGGAGCAATTATCATATCACATCACACTGCATTATATAGTTTAGTGAAAGCCCCACTCATGTCGAGTGGCGTGTGTACAGGGAAAAGAAAATAGCATTTCATTATCAAATGTTTTAATAGCCTGGATCATGTTTTGTGTGCTGCTACACTTTTCTGTAACTAGTGTAGTCGTAGTGACAAAAGTTGAACTGAGATATACGATACGAGAGAGCAAGCGTATGTGAAAGAGGGCGAGAGGGAAGGGGAGGAAGTGCAGAAAGACTGAGGACAGACGAACAGATGTTATCTGACAGGTGCAGTAGGCCCAGCTTGGTGTGTGGGAGGCAGATATGACAGGGAGTTTGCATACACTGTGTGAGCAAACGCTGTGCACTTCACTACCTGTCATGACTATAACCTTAGGGTCAGATACAAAAGTTTGGGATGGGGTGTAGGAGGATTAGTCATGTCGATGTCTCACAGTCTTGATGTTCTGTAACATGATCACATCAACAACGGCGCATAAGCCTGAACAACCTACGCCGGCCTGCTTAGCAGCATACAAACAAACAACAAAAAACAACAAAAAAACAAAAAACAAAAACAAAAATAGCAACTGCTGTTTATTTTGGATATTTACATATTTGTGTGTTTTGTTTTGTTGGGCTTTTTTGTATTGTTTTTTTTTTTAAGTGCCGCTATGACACAAAAGCTTTTAAGAGTTTCAGGTTAGGACATGATTCATCTGAGTAAAATCAGCAAACGATGAGCTGATATGTTTGGATGCGTCAGCTTCGCAGAGCTCTCTCTCTCCAGCGGGAAGTGCGTTTCATTCTGTTTAACCTGCAACACTCCTCCATTAGAGTGGCTGCTTTAATGTGCTGATTTTGTATAATTACTGGAGCAATGACTGGCAGGTTGAGAATTTATTCAGCGCTCGGTTTGAATGTTGCTGTCCCTCCATCCTGTCCAGTCATAAATGTGCCTGGCAGGGGGGGGTGACGACCGGCAGCAATGGGGTCAAGGACAAAGGAGACCTAACCCACTAGATGCAGAAAATTAAATTAGCTAACCCACCTGGAATGTAGCTGCTGAGTGAAGTCTGTGTGTGTGTGTGTGTGTGTGTGTGTGTTACATTTTGAGCCACTCTGTTTGTTATTAAGCTTTGATGGTTGTGGGTTTGGTGGGTAGGTGGATGATGACGGAGCAAAGGTGGGCCGTGCGACATGCTTCATGCGGGCGGTTGGGCACCTCTTAGCTCGACTTCACTACTAATTCCAGATAAATGTACGGTCGACTGCGGTAACGTGAAGCTAAAACCACACAGGATTGTCAGTGATCAGTTCACTATGCGGGAATCAGAGACATTTCAAGGATAAACCCTGGAAACCCAGAAACATATTTCTCCTTAATTATTCAAACTGTGTTTGAAAAGAACTATCACTTCCCTGAAACTGTAGGCAGTAAGCATGCAAACTGTCTTTGAATACAGGACTTGTATTACAGATTTATTCTGGTGTTTACTTGATTAAAAAAAGGGGGTTCGGGGGGGGGGGGGGGCAACTAAAACAAAACAATAAATTTGTTATGAAAATGAAACCAGCGTGCTAATGGGCAGCCAAAACAGTACACATCAGCGTATTGATGTGTAATTATAGCACACTCTTTCAGCCAATCAGTGTAACACCAAATAAAGTAGGTTCTGATTACTTCAGTAAAAAGAATAATGTAATTTGGTACGAGGAGAAAAGAAAACAGAGAAAGTAGTGATACTGTTTGAATCCAGTCAGTTATGCTGAGTTTATGAGCAGATGTTGGTTTCCAGAGGAATGACTGCTTCATTTAAAAACCTTTGTTGGTGGGAAGTTCATTCTTCACACATACCTAATTATATGCTTGCCTAGAGATAAATTTCACATTTTTATTTATTTACCAACCCTGTTGTGCACTGACTAAAGGACATTATGGGTTATGCTAGCAATTAAATGCCATTAACTAATGCGAAGTCTACCAATTAAATACTGTCATTTTTTTCCCCAAACAAATAATTACTACATAATGCGTTCCAGCAGAAAGCGTAGGAAATGACAGAAAAGGGCTCATATCCAGTGTGATGGGGTCAAATTGAGGTGGCGGTTGCTATAATCTTGTGCATGAACGAAGGATGGAAGAGTAAAAGACCCAGAGGTAACAGAGTCCATCTTACAAGTGAGCAGCAGACACTGTTAGGATAGTGACATTTCTCCTCTCCGTCCTTTTCTGCCCTACAGCATTCATTACAGCCCTCATATCGCTGGACAACAGCTGCACAGGGGTGTATGGTGCATCTTTGCTTTTCTTAAAATCACACCATAGCAGAAGCCAGAGCTTTTTTGTTTGTTTGTTTGCTTTTGTTTCCTTGTTTGATTCTACATGGAATCACAAAGTGGTAACTTTGAGAAAATCGTGTCGAAGTTAAGGCTCGCCTCACAAAAAGATTTATCGCTGAAACCCGATAAAAAAAACAATCCAGTAACCACTGTTCTGTGTTTCTGCCCCTTCAAACGTCCACCACACTGCACTGCGGTTCAATTGAGTCAGCATGACCTGCGCTGGTCGGTGAAATTGCACGGGCTTATTGTCATTGTATAAACTAGTGTGCTTTGTGGTGAGCTAGGCTAACGTGCATTATGCAAGAAGCTAAACGTCGGGGCTTCGCTTTGGTTGGCTGCTGCAGCTCTACTCAGACGTTTTATTCAGAAGTGAACAGCGACAGCAGGTGTTGTGAAAATAATCATAATCAGTCATTCTGCTTTAAAAAAAAAAAAAAGGTAATTGAACTCTCTGTCAGCAAGTTCACTCCTGCATCATGTAAACAGAAATACATCCGGCAGCAGCTCATGTTTTTTATCGTACTTTTATATTTCTGCAGCTGATGTTTGACGCCAACGGGCTCTCAATGATATCATCTGGCTCCAGCCCCGAGGTTAGATGACTTATATTCATTTCTTTCTCTAAATAATACTCCCTGCCTGAATTATATTAGTCTTATTGATTTCTCCATGTTTCGCCCATGCACAACAGTACTCATTTACCCCATTCTTTACTTCAGATGTAAGACGGGAAAATATATATTTGTTGCAACGTAAATAACAAGCTCAGAATAGCAGAACCAAGCGCGAACTTCTTTATACTTTGACACAATGACTAAGATTCCACATATGACCCGCAGTGATTTACTGATGCATAGCTGCAAACGAACCACAGCATCCCGGGCATGTTGTGCGTCTAAAAACAGATTTAGTGGATCAAAAATAATTTGATGACACAGTGTAACAACCAGAATTAATGTCCAAGCACCATTAAATGTTATTCCTCCCAAAACACCACTAAGACAGTTAGGTTTCAGGGTTTTATGTGATCGTACTGTCTCGACAGTATCGATCAGGCTTACATCAATTTCTGGGTTTTATTAGATAGCTTTGACTTTTCTATTACAGACATCATGTTAATATTACCAAATCAATGAACATGAATATGGTGATACTGGGAACGTGGGCACGAGGACACAGTTATATAAAAAAAAAAAAAAAGGCAACTAAAGAATGGTGCACCACTCTGTGTGTGTGTGTGTGTGTGTGTGGCCTGTTATGTTGCAGTGCGGGGGGTTTTCCCTCGGTGTGTGTGAGCTGAAAATTCTAGGTCACCTGAGAAGGACTCTGAAAGGATCTCACCAAGGCACGGTGGCATACATCACATATGCCAGCGTATGAGATAAATGGACTACTGTGAATTTTTATTAGGGGACATTAAAAAAAAAGACCAGAATGGCAGTTCATCTTGGACGCCGTAGTGATCACGGAAACTCACAGTGAAGTGTTTAAACACATGTTTCTGGGCTGAGCCCGGCGGAGCTGCCTGTGTGGGGTATAACCATAAACAGGCAAGCCTTAAAAAGAGTCCTAATCCTGAAAGGATTACAGAGAAATAATCAGTTTATGTGCACCATCACTAAAGGCAGACAGAAATAAAGTCATGTAAAGTGTTTCTTTCCCCCACAACCCCCAAACTTTATTTTTAGCCCAACAGCCAATAAGCATTTTAATCTGTTCTTCTGGATAATGGTGTTCTCAGTTCATTTATTCCTATCTTGGCCACTTAGAGCAATGTAACCCTTTAGTCTTAAAATAATGCCCATTAAGTATGCAGCATCTCCAATGAAACAAGTGGAGAGGTCCCCTGATGGAGATTGATGGCCCAACTAAACTGAACAGACCAGACACATCCAAAGACAAAGAGGGATGCAGTGAAGGTCTGTTGAGAACAGTAAAAAACGAATAACACACCCTCCAACTGTATTCACTAAAAGAGCTAGTTAATCAGAGAAGTGCAGGAAATTAATTGTTCACTCATCCTTTCTCTACATCTGCTTTTGAGGGTTCACAAGTGGCGTGGAGCCGCTCCAGCGTGTGCGGGTTGAACAATGGGAAACGTCAGCCCAGCATGTTAATAAAAAAAAAAAAAAACTAAATCTAGCCTCGTGCTGTCAGAAATATATGACGTGTGCCATTTCCAGTCACATGATCTGTGCCTTGCCTGCTTTTTCTGGTCTCTGTGGCGTTTGGTGAACACGCTCGGCTGTCACTTCGTTGGTAAACAGCAGGAAACGTGGCAACGTCACCTAATTATCTGAACATCAGTCTCCCCCGATGGCTGCTCCCGAGAACGCTGCACGCAAGCTGTTGGAAAATGACAACTTACCCCGGAAAAGGATGGAGCTGCATTTTGGAGTGAGATAGCGAGAAGAAAAGTGAATGTGATCGAGTGGTGCACCATGTACTCTGTGTACTGTACATCCAGTGTTAAAATAGGCCTGAGATATCAGATTAGAGACACAAATCAGATTCTCTGCCTGCTTTAGATGATATATTTGCTGATATGTGATATATTTAATTTCATTTCCAAAGACTCGTGCTTGCATCACTGCAGGGAGGTTTCACTTCTGGATGGTCTGACTGTTGACATGGCAGGCTAACGCAGCCTGCCGGTCTCCTCTGGTCTGACTTCCTCATTCACTGAAATCATTACTGTTGTTATGAGTAGCTCATCAAACTGAACGTTTCTGTCCTGGAAGAATAATCCGCCGTTGTAACACCACAGGAGGGTAGAAAGAAATGATTATCTCAGTCTTGATCTACATAATTTCATTGACAGTGGCTACGTTTGAGCTGGAATCGTGATGGTTTTTATAACTCTACAGGACTTTGTACCAAACACAAAAGCCACAAGAGGGACGGCTACGCTCAGCAGCGAATGCTCGGTGGTCAGTTATACAGCAGGAAAGTACCTGATGATCCCGACGACCGGAGGTTGGACATAAAGTCATGTTTTTCTAAACAGCTGTTCCCGTAGACGCCATAAAAACTCTGGATTCAGCATTCCAGTGGAGGATGTCTGAGGTCCGTTTAAAACCCTGCCACTAAATCTGCATACGAGAAAAAAGAAAGAAAAATAAAAACAACAGCCCAAAACCAACCTCTCTCAGCAAGCAAGTCCTTAGGCTGAGGAAAAAGAGAAATTTAAAGAGATTAACAAACTCTGACTCTCTCTCTCGCAGCCCGTGCGCACACACACAAACAGTATTTGCCTGAATAACACACCCAAAATACATACACATAGCTGCTGCAAAGGCCCGCAGTCACTTCATCATCTTAGATTAGCAGGGTGGTCAAACACGATGGAAAGTCTCTGTAGTATGTCTGCTCTAAAAGCAGTCTTCATGCGTGTGCACATGTGTGTGTGAGGCCTTCTATGTCATTCAGAAGGAGAGCCATGTGTCTATATGTGGATAATAAGCTCCTTTGGGGGAGAGCTCTCTCTCACTGTAGACCACAAACTGGTCTTTTTAGTTCAGATGATACACTTAATCCAGGGAACCCCCCCCTTCTCATGATCTCAATTATATTCCTCTCATATTGTTTTGTGACTTTAAATTTGAGGTCTCCTGTTGCCATGGCAGTAACTTGAGTCCCATTAGAGCATATTTGCAGAATAGAATCTACTTTCCATATTACTGTAAAATACTTTCAGAGCCTCCATCAAGTTTTACTCCAACTATTACACCACCCTCCAACTCATTCAGAGCGTCGGCCTGGCTATAAAAGCATACACGGGCTTTCTACCGCTTAAAGAGGTCTTTTGATTTTTAGACTGCTTTCATTCCACTTCTCCCAGAGCAACGCAGAGTCCCGTTAATTGAGGTGTATAAATTTTTTGTCCCCATTCACATTTAAACTGTCCCTCCTTAACATTTTATGCCTTCGTTTTCTTTCATTGTGATTGTGATCTCACTGTTATTCTGCTGCTCTGCATAATGCCAGCAGCTCAGCTCAAGGTCACTCAGCAGTGTTTTTGTTGTGGCTTCACTCCAACTATTGTCACGCTATCTCTTCCCCTTTACCAAGTGTTTCTCTGCCTAGTTTCAACCTCCCGATGCACAAACTTTTATTTGGTATGCACGTTGGTGGGAACTGTTGGCCATTTTGATTGTACACCGATGACGGTTATGTGCTTTGGTAACAGAAAGTTTTCAACGAACGAGGCGAGCAGGTCTAAGCTGAGCAAAATTCAGTATTATCGTTATGAGAAGACAAAATGTAATGTAAAGAAAAAAGTATGAAGTAAAACACTGTGAGAAGAAGCTTCCCATCTCTCAGAGGACACCTGACAGGTCAATATTGTGGATTGCGCTTCTTTACCGCCTTCATCATGCCAACTTTTTTCTTCTGCCAGACCAAAGATATATAAAAATCCCAAAATGTGTGTGGTATTCCAATGATGTGAATGAAATTGGAATGGCTTTTCTGTCACAGAAAGAGGCCACAGATTCCCCCAGTTCAGAGCAAGACAAAAAAAAAAAAAAGCATCTCCTGGCTTTTCTGGGACACTCACCTGGTGGTGCGCTCAGGGCCATATAGTCACACATCAGCATTGCCGCCACCACCCTCGCTTTTTATAGGGTCTGGAGGAACGAGATGGGATTTTGCAATCACATCACCGTGCTGAATACATCACCACAAAATGAGAGCACAACTAAGCAGGGGAAAAGAGTTTCTTTTTCCTCTAACCCTTTTTCTCCGAGTAGATGTCCTCATTTATGAGCTGCAACTTCTAGTTTCTCCGCAGTCTGTGTAGCAGTATTTCCAATATATAGATTACTTTTATCCCCCAAGGCTTTTTTTTGTTTTTTTGGGTTATTTTTTTATTTGCTTCAACTGATCAATAGAAATGTGCCAATCAACTTTACTGACAATGCGTTTACTGTATGGTTTGAATGCGATAAGGTATTTATCTCCTCTGATGTAAAATCCCTGTCTGGTGGTGGATAAAATCATTAAATGTGCTGTAGGGTAACAGATAACACACGCCTCTTTCTGGGCATTCACACTTTTCAGTCATGGTCTCACATCGGTTCTGATTTTCTAATGCTCCAAATTAATCAAATGACACACAAGTTATCGTCACTGCTGCTACACATTGTTTGACTGCGGATTTTTTTCCTGCCTTATCAGTATGAATTTGACACAGTTTCTCCGAATCGTAAAGGCGATCATGCGTCGTCATAGTTCTGCAATGGCACATGTATGAAATAGCATTGTGCACCGCAAACCAAGCAAGGCATCGCAAATATGTCACGAGTGCAAAGGCTGTCGACCTCAGCGTTAACTGATGTGGTTGGTTGGACTAGTTCGCACGATCACTTTTCATTATTCCTCCCCAGCTTGATCTGTAACAGATTAGAAATAAATTACTCCATTAATCATACATCTATGAGGTGCTGTGTGAAATAAATCACAAGCTGGATGTGGTGAAATTACACTTCTGGCATGTGTAATCTTTAATGAACACACCCAAGAGCTTTACATTTTAGTGCTGCTGTTTTTTGACTTTCATTCATTTGTGCTGTTTTCTGGAGATGAAATTGTCACAAAAACACTACAACAGAAAGAGGACAAACGTCAGAAATGAGAATTATTTTCATTTTTAGTATCGCTGTTACAGCCGCACCACCTACTCGTTTATTCACGGGCCTTAATACCAGTGTTTTGGCACGTTTTCTGTCCACAGCTGTAGCGCCCCGAGCCAGGTCAGACTAGCAGACTAACAGGGAGCCGAGCTGGTTTGCACATCATTAGCTCAATGATCACTTATTGTCGGTCCTGCCAACTATAACAAGAGATGCAGCGGTCTGCTCACTCAGATGGCAAGTAACATCAATCTGCTTCAGCCCAGGAGATTAAAAGTCAACGAGTTTTATGTTCACTCAAAATTAAATTATAGAATCATACCAGTGCATATGTGTATTTAATAAATTAAAAAATAATAATAAATTGGCAAACATGAGAAAGATGCAGAGTGTGAATTCTTTTACACTCTGATTCCGGTATTGAATCTGTCCAGATAAATTCACAGAGCATTCATTTGCTCATGTAAAACAGTCTTTGTCCTCTGTGGAGTGGCACCAAGCTTTTCTTTGTACTGTATCTGGTTACAGACCTTTTAAGTTGTGCACTTAAAATGTCTCCTGTAACTAGCGCCCTGCTTCCATTATGGTGAACTCTGAGCTGTGTGCTTATGTGAAGCAGGGCACAGGTGAAGCCATTTTGCCACTCTGCATCATGTGTGCAGTTGAAAAGAGCACCCATTAGGTTTAATGGATACCATATTTTATCAATTAGACATTCCTTACGTGGTGTGTGTGTGTGTGTGTGTGTCAGTGTGTTTTAACAAGGTAGGGTGACCACAGGAAGCAATTGTGCTTCTGAATCATAGCCAGGACGTTAAACTCATCCAAAGTTGTAGAAAATGCCTTATTTTAACACAAATTGTAGTACGGGAGGGGGCAGGGGGGTGTATTTGAAGTTTCACAGTTGCAGGCCTTCCTCTCACCTCCTGCTTTGTTGTGTAATTTGTGAGTAAGTGCTCATTAGATAGATGCAGTCCAGCGATTCAGGGTTCTTGTAATTGGCTGTTAGGGCATCCCCCCTCCTCTCCTGAGCATTAATTTAATCATTGGTCTAGTGTAAGCCTACACCAACCATAATGGTTAAAGGAAGTGTGTGAGTGCGCTCTCCCCGAGACATTATGCGTCCAAAGTCTGTCCTCAAACTGAAATTCCACCTTGAGATAGTGTTAGTCAAGGCCATTGAACTCATGAAAACACTTGTGGCTAATGGGAAATTATTCCAGCAATTACCACCGAGGTGACTGGCGAAATGATAATGGGGAAAGCAAAAAGAAAAAGAAAGAAGTTAATTTTATAATTTAAGAGAAACTCGCTGGATGTATATCCGGCCTGCCTGAGTGTATAACATCATTTCGTGCAGTTTTTAGCAGAGGAATAAAGTCATGTAAATCTGGTCCTTAGATGAAACACAGAGCACCAGGTGAATTAAGTTAGACTTTGTGTACAGCCGGAGCTTTGCGGTGTTTATCTCCATGTGTTTAACCCAAGGCCCCTCCTCTGTATGCCCTGCCGTCCTTCATAGCGTCACAGACCACTGGCAGGGAACTAAATAATAACATTTCACAGTTTCACTATGGGACGCCATCTAAGGCCCGTAGCACTGTCACATGATATCGCTCTTGCCGAGCAGACGGCTGGTGTGAACCCAGTGAGTGTTGTGCGTTAATGTGCAATGTGTGCGCGCCCCATGTGAGAGCTTGTGCATGTGAAATTGCATTCTCGTGCGCTTGAATGTCACAGAGTGCAATATTACGATGACTGAGAGGCTATAACCTTCATCAGGTCTGTAAAGGTAAAACATGTGTTTCCAGGGGAAGCTAACGTTCCACTCAGATTTACAGAGGGAAATGACATATCCCCTTTCTGACAGGGAGTGTTAAAAAGTGAAATGGGGATAGATGCTGAGACAAAACATACCTCTGGCTACAATGGCTAGAATCATAAACCTGAGACTAGAAGATGGAGACAGGCCTATGGAGTCATATAACATCGAGCCTAGTAAAAATAGAGGGAGGCTGGATTTTAAATAAAATTATATAATGTAGTTATACCTTTAAACCTCAAGCTAGTTCCATTAAGATCACCCAAACATTAGACCAACTTCTTAAAAAACAAATAAAATGTCTTGGTACCATTTTGTCTATTTTCAAAGCAAATCCATCTTGATTGTTTGAATTGTATCCTGCACGGCCATTAACTCCGATGACTACATGGGAAAATTGTGAAAACTAGTCATATGTCACTTTTCTGAAGCTTAATTTCACATCGCTTGCCTGGCAGCTCTGCCATTCACTCAACAGCAGTATTACAGTGCATTGTCCATTGCCCCTAAACATGGCACTTATTTGGACAGAAAACTGCTTAGCCCTTGTCCAGTTCGTCAAGATAGGCAAACACGATCCCGTTCATTTTGACTGCTCAACCCCTGAAATATTGGTCCTAATCCACGCTTACTAATCTTGAGCCCTCAAGGTATAAACATTTTTCCTGTCAAGTATTTCCTTCCTCGAAACCAGTCAATAGTCATTCAGCAGTGACTGAAAAGATTGAGATGCTTGTCATATTCATTCTGGGCCAAGTCGCATGTCTGTCTGAAATGGTTGCTGAGTGCCAGTGAAGGATGCCTTTCAACAGACAAGGGGATTTCCAGCCAGCATGAGGTGGAATAGTCCCTGGGAGGGAAAGTGAAGGGGATAGATGAGGGGGAAGGCAAGAGCAAGAAGAGGGGGGCACAGCCCAGAATGGCCCACTTGCTCGAGGACCGTGGGGAATCTGGTCTGGGCTGTGGCTCTCAACACATCCATCTTGACCTGAAGCAGGCAAGAGATTGGTTTCTTTTAACAGACTCTAATGTCAAAACATCAGGAGGCGCTTAACAAGAACACCACCAATGCATATCTTTGAATCCATAAACCAATATTTCAGTAGACAAAATTGATTATTGCACGCTGACAGGCAGACATTGATATTGATCGTTCAAACGCTTTCCTTTTCATGTGGGATGCCCGAGTGTGTCCAAAAACAACTGCACTCATCCACCGTAAGTGTTTTCTGATGACCAAAAGATTTGGGGAAATATACAGAGAAATGTTGGTACAACTCAAACTGTCCACCATCATGTCCAAAATCTTCCACAGGAATTCAAACCGCAGCAGTCTGAAGCGCAGCCAGGCTTGGCTGCAAGCTGGGAAACAGACTGAGACGAGTTCACGTTGGTTCAGTCCAGTAGAGTAGTAACAGCAAACATCTTTCAGTGAGAACCGTTGCATTTGTGTTGCCAACATATTCTTTACATTTTATGTGTGTGTTTCTTTATGTGCGCTGTTGCACTTGGCCAGGCCCGCAGTAAGACACCAGCCTACAGCATTACATTTTGCTATCTGTATCTAACCCTTCGGTGTTAGTCTATTTTTAATGTGGAAAATGGCGAACTCCATCATGACGGTTTTCAGTTGCAGTGTACACAATTCAATGTCACGTGTGCGTTACAGCAACGTAGTCGGAAAAAGTGAGGCACATCTCCTCTGTGTTTTTGGTAAATAAAATGGACCTAAAAGCTATTTGGAATTGAATCTTTTCCCCCTGCTTTGTTTATTGTTCATGCCGTTATCTGTGCCATAAAAAATCAGGCCGGATTAAAAACCTTTTTCTAACTCGTGATTTATTACACTAAAAGCTTTACGCTACTGTTTTTCTTCACGTCAGTTAAATAACATCACTCTAAGCAAGGAAAGAAGCCCCATCTCCCCGCCCTCCTCTTATATTTTTCCATAAATTGTCAAGGAGACCTGGACGCAAACCAGTTTCAAGCCTTGGAAATGAGTGTATTTTTACTGGCTCAGACACTGTCCAGAAGATATTAGCCGTGTAGGAAATGTGCTGAATATTACTGGCCCCACTATGTGGGGCCAAGAAAGACAGTTGGTGTAAACCCCAGACTGCCGTGCGGCTGCTATCTCTCAAAATGTCAGAGCATGCTCTATTCTGCTGTGGCTCTGGGTTTGACCATCCAGCCATCCAGCCAGGCGGCCAGGCGGCCAGGCGGCCAGAAAGGCAGGCAGGCAAGCAGGCGAGCTAACTGGCTGTCCAGCTTGCTGAGTAATAGTGGTAATTAAATGTGACTGGGGATTGAGGGGTCAACTTTGATAGCCGGCCCAGTCTAAAGGAAGGATTCAGGCCGAGGCTCATTAGAGAGAAGTCGAGCGCTTTGCCAGGGTGCAACAGAACTTCTCCTTCCATTTGTACCTTCTTAAAAAGACCTGGCTACTTTTAAACACTGTCCCAATTTCCTATTCAAATTTTAAAACAATGGCTATTGTTTGAGCTCCATCAACAGAACGTGTGCGTGTGCGTGCTGTATGTGTGTGTGTGTGTGTGTGTGTGTGTGTGTGTGCTTGTGTTTCTGCATGTGCACTTCCAAGTGTCCAGATGTGCAAAAAAATATATAAAAAATTTTGCCTGCCACAAACATTTGAAGGCTCCAAGACGAATGAATTCATTCGAGATATTTATGAACCCATAAATGGGATTATTTTGAAGTAATCCATTTTCATGAAGAATAAAATGGAGCCAGGCGTTAATCACCAGACTTGCAAGCTTTTAGCGCTGCATTCCTCGCATGCTGTGCAAATGAGCCCTATAATGTGCTTGACTGGTATTCCAATGGTTACATGAAGTTTCCTGATCTGCAGTGTCATGCAGGCATGCGGCTAATGAGCCAAAAGGGGGAACACAATGAAAGGTAATTTGTAGCCTCTCATTATGCCCCTCATTCATTATTACAGTCCAGCTAATTTTTTCTTTATGGTGATTTCTGCTGCGCTCAGGTGAGGATACATTACATGACATGGTCCTACAGCGATGATGACATGGTCTGCGTAACCACAACAGCGCTAGAGAAGAAACCTCTGCAGGAAGGGAGGAGGGGAAAAAAAAAAAAAAAAATATGACCAGCCACATTAAAATCATGATGCCTGGTCTTGTAGGGTCATGGAGGAGAACATTATAACTCTTAAACTTGTCTCCTTGTAATCCCTGACAGAGGGAAAGAAATAACATTAAGTGCTTTTGGCTACGCACGCAGCGTTGAAATTCAAACGTCTCACTTCCACGCCTCCTGTGATCAGTCTATGAGCATTTGAACACTCTGGAGACTATGAAAGGTTCAAAGTTCAGCTTCCAGTCATGCCAAAGAAAGTAAACATCAGGCCAAGGAGTGTGTGGTGATCTCCAAATCCCACACTCCAATCCGCGATCTGCTAACTTTACAGGAACGCTATAATATGTGATTAATGTTAAATCCTGTGTAGAATATCTTGTAACATCAGCGATGACTTTTTTTTTCTTTCTTTCTTTTTTTTTTTCAAGATATGATTTCTGCATTTAATGGGAAAAGAACTTCACCATAATCACTCAATTGCCCTGAAACTATTTGAAGGCTGATATAAAATGTGTGAGTGCAGCAGGAAAAGAGCCTGAAAGAGACTTCTAGAAAATGACTGGCTGTTGTTGTTGTTCCTTTTTGATTTGTTGTGCAGTACGATTGTAGCTCTCAGTTTATATCCCCGCTACAAATACTAAGTAATAGTGGCCAATTCTTGGCAGACCACTATCAACGGACTGGCCAAGCCATTCAGCAGGAAAAAGCTGAAAGTGGATGTGTTGAAGGAGAAGATAAAAAAAAAAGGCAAACAAACTAAGTTGTTAGATGCTCTTTGCCATGCACACATTCCGATTTAGCACTATAGCTTCACATTTTCCTGTGCCGCAACAGCAATAAGTACGGTGTCACTAAATCCAGAGACATTTCCAAGGGATCAACACTGATTTCTTCAGGGGATCAGAATGTGTTCCCTACAGCGGTGAAATAAGTTCGAGACTGAACTCAGTAACTCAGTGGCTGATTTATGATCCGAACGTGGAGAAATGAGTGAATGAATAAAGTGCTTTTCCCCATTGTGTAATATCCGACATCTCGTGCCAGATCTTCAGGCAGAATATGGGCTCAGCGAGTGGCTTTTGCTGCAGAAAGAGCATGTTCTTGGCCTCACTCTGAGATGCAGCTCTCCTTTCAATGTTCTCTGTGTGCTTCAAAGATACGAGATTAGGCAGCTGCATGTCAGACTCATTGTCCTTCGTTAACAAGAGTAATTTGTGCCTCATTCTGTCTCCGAGCTCTTCCAAGAACTCAGACAATCATTGTGACCCCCACTGGGGTTGGAAGAATCATCACGCTGGCATCCATATTCACACCATCTGTGATGGAGAGTTATGCTGTGTGGTTATGGATCAATCAGACACACTCAAACACACACACACACACACATATATTTATATATATGTGTGTGTGTGTGTGTGTGTGTGTCTGTGTGTGTGTATATATATATATATTATATTATATATGCATGTATATATATGTAATGTGAATATATATACATACAAATGCACAAATGAAATGTACACAGAAACAATTATCTCACGCAGACCTACAAGTCACAGAAACAGTCACAGACACATACATACATGTACACGCCCGTGTACATCCCCGTGTTGCAATCCTGCTTCTCATCTGATCCCAGAATCCCTTAACTAATTTGGACTAAAAACCACAACAAATGAGATGATACCATTTTCCGATGCAGCCTAAGTGAGTGATTTGCTGTACCAGCTTTGACTGCTGATTGGGAAACAGGCAGCTGATGTATCATGATGACTGTGAGCTTTGTGTATTGCACAGCTGCTGGAACACCTAACTTTGGCAGTGGCGTGGTTATTTCATGGGTTAATACTGATGAATATGCAACGTAGCGCCTCGCACATATCTCTCTGTTGTCCTGTTGCTCTTCCGGACAGATGCATTAGTCTAGACCTCTACGGCTTCTCTAGTTGCATTTAGGATTATAATACCAATGAATATGTTGCCTCAGTGGAAGCCTTAGAGACTCCCTCGCTCTACAGTTAGGATGTGAGGATTACAATGGCCAGTGACCATATTTGTTTTTAACTGTAGATATAAAGAAGTGGCCATTGTTTGAATGGCGGATCCCAGGATGCTTTTCCAAAAGACTTAGCTGTCCACTAATTTGCATAGTTTACGTCATAAATAGATTAAAAGTCATGAATACAACAGTGCATTCTGGGTAAAGCCACCATGCAGAAATCAGATTTAGCTATATTATGGCTTTCTCGAGCTGGCCTCTGGAGGACGTGCTGGCTTGGAGCTTAGTTGGTTTACAGCTGCCTGGAATTTGTTTGTGACCATGTGTGTTTGTGTGCTTCCAAGGCTGGTGGATATTGGTCTGCGCTCCTAGCAGCATGCTGACCATCCCTGCCAACCTGTGTGGGTAAATCCCACCACGCTTTTTTTGTGCAACACAACACAAAAATGACAGCTAACATACCCCATTACCAAACAATAGAGCACCATCATGAGAAAACCGCAAACCCACATCTGAATAAAAGCCACTCGCAGTTGAATCTGAAATCTCTCAGTGAGAATCTGTAATTCTGGCAGGCCCCACACTTCCTCTCTCTCTCTCTCTCTCTGTCTCTCTCACTCTGAGCAATTAACTTCCTCCTTTTTGCATGAGTTCCTTTTCCAAGTATGATGTCGTTTCTGCAGTATTAACTTCTACACCCCATGCTGAGCAGGCCTCCAGCAGCAGTGCTGTTATAATACTGCTCTGGGATGCTGTAACATCTATTCTCTACCTTCCTAGAGCTGTCAGCGGAGACCTGAGCCTCCGTCAATGTTTTTGAGATGTGCTCGTGAAAGCCAAGGCAGATATTAAAGAGGGAATTAAATAACCTCTTCTCTGCGGTTATTCCACTATGAATGACTTGTTTAGATTTAGCTGTCTGCATCGCCAGTTTCAATGTCACAGAGACGGACTGATAACAACCGACAATGGCTTTACTGTGAGAACATGCACGCAGGCACACGGGTGTGCGTTCCACATGCGACTGCGGCGTGTACGTGTTATTTATCTCTATCAGATAGACACCACCCTCAGGGAAAGAGTAACAAGTCAGCCACCTGAATATTGGTCCAGGGACACGCCATGTGCACGGCGGGTGATAAAGCTGGGATACGGAGGGTACCACCAAAGACACGATGATCGCAATCACAGAGAACAAGCAGCCAAGGTGTAGCGAGAACGACCTCATGAGACAAGAGACGGAGAAGAGCAGGCCGCGGTTCTTATATACCAGAGTGGCTGCAGACAAACTGCGAGGCCACATCAGCGAGGCAGAAGTGCCGAGGTTGTGACTCTGCTCTTACACAGCAGTTTAGACAGAAGGATGAGAGGGGATATGTGACTGTACAGCAGAGAAGTTCACATCCTGCAAATGCAAGCAAGAAGCTCATTATATTAAGAAAAAGCCTCTTAAATGTCAAGATGCGTCTAGATTTTTCCTTTGATTGGATTCTATCCACCACAGGGAAAACATGATTCTGCAGTCAAAATGAGTCCCACTTTTTATCTTTCATATTTTAATGTATAGTATTTCTTCTTGCTTAGTCACTTGTGATACGAGTCTTTCTTTCCTTTCCTTTTATCTTCTCTGAAACCTTCTTGGGCTTTGATTTTATACAAGAGATGCCAGTACCATTACCTGTCTCAAGACAATGTAATGGAAACAGCCTCCTATAGGGATCGAGTGTGTGGCTTTAGGCTGTGGATAACTCCCCACCAATCAGGCCTGAGAAAGTGCAGAGGGTCAGTAAATGGAGCTGCATGGGCAAATGAGACAAAGACACTCATTCAGTTCCAGAAATAGACAAGTTCAAAGAGGGAAGACACATGAGTGGAGACAGAGAGGCTATGATTCATAAAAAATAAAATGACAACCGGATGCTCTAACCTAAAGTGTCTGCAGGCTTTTATTCACGTCTTAATTGCAAGCTATCGTAGTGTGTGTGTGTGTGTGTGTGTTTTTCCTTAAGAAAGTATGATTTATGTTCTCTTTTATATGCTAGAATGAACTTACATATTAGCTCTCTGACCTTGCCCTCCTCAGTACTCTGAGGGAGCAATCACATCTCAATTAAACTCTAGCCATGCAGGTACAAATTGTCCCAAATAACTGGCGACCAATGGAGGTTGTCACTTTAATTGGCAGCTTTTTGAAGCTGTCATGTAAATCCTTGCATACAACCAAATGGCTTTAATGAAATATGCAAATTCTTATTATAAACCTGATGATGTTGCACCATAATTAACCTTAATATTTCAAACAATTTGGAGGCTATCAAAGTACATTCGTTGCATCCTCCTTTCTCTTCCTTCTCCCTGTGTGTGTGTGTGTGTGTGTGTGTGTGTGTGTGTGTGTGGGGGTGGTGTTAAGACCTTTAAGGATTGTTGCCTTGTTCCTGTCTCAGAGCTAATGTACACGCCTAGCCATTTTTCACAAGGTTGTCAAAGTTCAATGTGCAAAAAACATTTTCTTTATTAAAATCAAGAGCATTAAAAGAAAAATGAAATAAAATACATAGAGCCACTATTGGTATATGTGAATCCTGTGGAAATATTACATTTTCACGGTTCATTATAATGAAATGTTTTTGATCAGCACAATTTCACAGTTGGTCAGGCCTGAATTTAACCCATAGGACCTTCAGCTGAAAACACATGGGCCAATTTTATGAATGAGCTTTACAAAACAGATAAAAACTTGGTTCTCCTCATGCATGTCAACCAATGCACACTTCTCTATTGAGTCCTGATTAATATGTGTAGCCTTTATTTTGAAATAACCCGCAGTCTGGCAGATGGGAGCAGCTTTCAGTCGAGTACAACTTTCCGATGATTTAATTAATAAGATTAACTAAATATCAGAGCTAGGGCTAGAAGAAATGATTTTTTTTCTTTCATCTTATTTTCCTACACTTTGAGGAACTCAGATTTTGAAACAATTTAGACTTATTTAATTTGTTTTGGAATAGGAACAAATGAGTCCCTTATGTTATCCACTGTAATGTTTTCCTCTTTCCAAGTCTCTCTCTCCTCCTCCCCTCCACCCATCTGTCGGACTGAAGTTAATAAGTGATCGTCTGTTTTTTTTTTTCTGCATCCATATGTTTGTGGTTATGACTTGTGCGTTTCCGAGTGTTATCCAGACTTTTGCTAGACATTCAAATAAAAGCCTGTGCTGATGTGGCAGCTCGGAGAGACGGGCTCACGGGAGGCGACCACAGCGGAGCTCGAGTTGACGACAAAAAGAGGTGCAGGGCTTCACAAACCATGTTGGTGTTGAATATTATTCCAGCTACAGTAAATCCCTGCTCTCACTGGGATCTTGTTGTAAAGCCTTTCTGCTGATACACTAAACCGAACCAAAATACATCCTCAGCTTTAATTACACCTATTTCCATCTATAAAAGCCGCCGAAGTTTTGGGTTGTCAGAGGTTATGTGGTAACATGATGTCTTCACCAGACAGAGGCCAGTGGGCGAATCTGGACCTTGTGTCCACACCTGCAGACAATACCGTCTCTTTCATCCATCCCAAAACATTTAAACTCTTTATCTGTCACTTTTTCTCTCTCTGCGTGTCCTTTCTTCCTCTCCAGAATTTGAGCTTTTCAGCTGCCATTTAAGCCGCAGAAATATGACGTCTGGGGCTCTAATGATTTGCAGACCATGAGTCGATATGCCCGCCATGAATCATGAAAATGCATTTTCGCATTTCCATTATGGAGGAGACTACATGCTCACGGAGAGATTTACACCGTCATTGCTTTCTCATTCTCATTCTCTGCCTCTTTCTCTTGCATCCTCCCCATGTGCTATGTTGGCCTATTAATTCACCCGTTCATTCATCCATTCATTTTCCCGGCCAACTCATCTATATCACCCGTGTTTTCGCATTTTATGTTTGCCGGTAAAAGTCAACAGTCGTGTCACGAGCTTGTGATGGACAGAATGTAATAGCAGGAACACCCTGATGAGCCCCCCTTGAGTTTTTCTGGTGTCTCAGTCTGCATTGTTTACAAATTCATCACAGGGTATTTTAACTCCCAGAGGGACATACAGTACATCCTACATTGAATTAATGTAAGATTACAGTGCGGGCTTAGAATTTGAACAGCTGCATGCTTGGCTGTAGTTATATAGAACTATAGCAATTATTGCATTGCAGTTTGAAACCCAAGACTCCAACTCTTGCTGAATAACACAAGGTTTCCATTTCAGAGTGTTTAGCTGTCTTGGTACTACTTGAGGGCATTTACATGTTAATCAGCATCAAAAGAATGATGGCTCTGCAACTGATTTGTATGTGCATAGCCCAGGTTCAAACACTGTGTCCTTCTGCTGTGCAGAACATAGGCTAAATGAAGCCTGTTACTTTGTTTTTGAGTTCCATACTCGAAATCTATTCACTGTGAAGATGTAATGTTGTTGACCTTCTCCTTCCTGCAGCTCCCAGCTCCTGCCATCACAGCAAATGCACAGGGCTCTGGTGATGAAGAGGACCAACTGTAATTTCAGATGAGTGGCTGGGTCAGGTTAGGAGTTGCCACTGATTTGACAATATGACCAGAATCATAATGTTGGAGGTCTATCCCGTCGGAAAAACTGGCTCAGCTCCGTCGGATCACCTGCGGCGCATCTGATCAGGAGCCAGACAGCACACAGCGTTTTCCAAAGCCTTTATGGCATTAATCTCACAGCCGTCTAATCACCATCATTCAGGGAAAACCTCACAAAAGGAAATTTAAACAAAATATTAATTACACTGATTTGGTGTCATTCATATCCTGCATGGTGAGCACAGATTCTCTCTTTTGTTTTTCTCCTTGGCCATCACTTCATCTTTCTTCAAACGATGCAAGTTCTGATTGTCTTCAAGTAAAAGTGGTGGCGGAGCATCACAATCACAATCAGTGGTTACATAGCAACCAGCGGTCAATATCACTTATTTTTGGGATCATTTTCTGGCTCCCTTAAGGTTACATACAAAAGGAGCTTTAATCATCCATGCAGGAAAAAGGTAACTAAACCTTCATGTCTTCCTGAGTCTGAGGGAGGCAGACGCTGCTGTAGCTTTTGAAGGAAACCATGTTCGGATGTCGACAATATCCTCAAAGTAAAAGAGTGGCTAGAAACTGAGGGATATACACCAATCAACCGTAACATTATGGCCACCTGCCTAATTTTGTGTGGGTCCCTATTTTTGTACCAAGACAACCTTGACCCATCAAAGGCAAAGTGATGCATCTGGGCTTGTTTGTCAGGAACGCCCCACAGGTGCTGCACTGAAATCGAGATGTGGGGACTTTGGAGGCCAAGCCCACACGTGGTGCGTACCTAAAACCATCGCTGAGTCACTTTTGTAGTGTGGCAGGGAGCATTATCTTTTATCTTCTGAAAGAGGCCACTGCCAGTAGGGAATACTGTTTCCATGAAGGAGTGTACTTGTTCTGAACAATGTTTAGGTGGGTGTTACGTGTCAAAGTAACATCCACACGAATGGCAGAACACGAGGTTTCCCAGCAGATCATTTCCCAAAGTGTCACACTGTCGCCACTGGCTCGTCCCCAAACCCCTCTGTGACTGCTCTGACCTCAGCACATTTAAATCATTCCTAAAGAATGACCTCCATAAAATCTGCTTTGAATGTTTGATTCTGTTTGATTCTTTTTTTTTTTTATCCTTCTCTGCATGTTGTTATTGGGTTTTTATTTATTCTGTATAATTCTACTGTCTTTTTCAGTGATGCACGTAATGTAAAATGTAAAATGAAGCACATTTTTCCACTGATGTTCGTGTGTCCAAGGCTAAGCACTGACCACTGCAACAACCCAATAACGGCTAAGTTATCTAGCTGTCACCATCGACTTTGGTCAAAGTTGATTACATCCTCACACACATATCTCTGTGACTAGATTTATTCCTTAAAGTTCTTGCAGGCAGGTACAGTTTACACATACTCAGAATAAAAACAATATTATTTCTGGACCCAAATTTTTAATAAAGCACTCAAGATCTTTAATTACACTTGCAACAAAAGTGGAGCATGTAATATTATCATCTATTGCACCCTAAAATATGATAAAGATCATTTGTGAAATAGGTCATCTTCTTTTCTTTTTAAATACGGCTTTTATGAAGATCTGTTTAATGATAGTGTATTTTAGATTATTTTCTTAGACTCAATATTTTGCCAGGTCATTTTTAATTTTCAGGAAGCAAAATATGAGAAAGAAATGTTCAATAATACCTTTGAACAGATGAAGCACACTTGTTGAAGGAATACTGATATTTTTCTGATTTAATAGGTGACTTAGGTTTCCTTACTCAATGCTTGAAGGTCTGAGTACCTGAGAAAAACATCTGTACGTACCACATGAACTTTGAATGCAGCATTCCTCGTTCCTCTTGGGCCAGTGTGAACCTTCGACTAGCTGGCCTCCTTTGTCCTTGCAAAGGAAATGACTATAGTCTAAGTGGAAGTGCTTAACAGCTGGTAGCTACGATCCATAAACACGAGATAGAGGCCCTGATTGGAGCAGCACACTGTACAACGTCAAGCTAAAGTTTCTGCCCTCTACTTCAGCGTGTAAATCACACAACGGAGGGAAACAGAAGCCAGATGGTGATTCACCTCCCAGCTTTGTGTGCGAGTGTGTCAGTGCGCTCCGGGTTCAAAATGTATTTGTTCACGTTTCAATGTGGCATTGTGTTTTAATGTGTACGCTGGTTTATCTTCGCACGGCTCTTCCTATGCTGCACAAACACTTCCAGATGGAGATGTATGATTTCAAAAAGCTGAAAGCTGGCCTACGACCTACAACCGCGGCACAAATACAGGTCTGATTGTGGAATTTCATGAGTAATACAAAGCAATCTAATCTTAAAATACAGAGTGAAATAAAATCTACAGATCTTGACAGTATTTAAGACGAGCTGATCAAAAGATAAAGAGGAATACAAATTATGGGGATAAGGGAGATAAGTCTGTGTGTACGCTTTTCTGTTCCTTTTGGCATCCTTTTTTTCCCTCCAAGTCTTTCAGATTTAATCATCAATAACAATAGTAATAATAATAAAAATACAGTTTGCTACTGTCCAAAAAGGGACATATCACATATAAGCATTCTCTGCCAGCAGGACAGCTTCACACATGATCATGACTTATTAGTTCCTTTGGAGAACGGTCTCTTTGCTCCAGGGTTGAGGTTACAATGAGGTTTTGTGTACGGGTTAAGATTACTCCCCACAAGTATGTAATGGTGTGTGTGTCTGTGTATGTGTGAACAAGAGTGTGTTCATCTTCATTCACGCAGAAGTCAAGCACCTCACTGGGGATGGGTTGTTTTCCCCTGTTACGGGTTGTTTTCCGGCCGAGGGCTACAGTTTCAATATTAGCTGTCAGAGGTGTAATACAAAATGATATAACATTCACTACTTACACTAGTTGTTGAGCTTATATATTGATGTATGTATAATACCACAAAAAGAAAGGCCAAAGCGTATGGATACATTCAATCTGACAGTCTATACCTCAGACATAATGTCCCTGTATCCTTCAGATTTTACACCGTTAAAACAACAAACTAGTAGCAGTGGTTTGAGCAATATTAAGCAGACAAATGAATTTAACACACAGAGCACATGCAGCTGCCTGACCTATAATTACACAGGCGCCAGCTTATTACAGACCGAGATATTCCTCTAATTGATATCTTTGATTTGACAAACACGCTCCCCTTTCTGCTCTTAGAGGACCTTTTATTGAACTCTAATTGGTTGAGACAGCTGCTGTATTGGCCGCCCAGCAGAGGGCTCGTCCTGTTCTGGTATTACGGGGTGTGAAAAGAGGAGATGAATATTGAAGGGGAGAGGCGAAGATAATGTCAGTGATAGAGGCTAGTTAAAAGCTGACAGGACAACCCAATGGAGGGGAAACAGACAACTGACAAGACTCCAGCCTTCTGAGCAGATAGAGGGGTATAGACCCAGTGAGATCGATCAACATTAGGCCAAAAAAAAAAAAAACTATTGCTAGAAAGACTGTTAAGAGGCTGAAGAGGCAAACTTCCTATAGAGGCCCCAATATCACATAGTACACTGGTTTAACTGCATCATTTTTAATTACTTGAAATGAATTCACACTGTTAGTCTTTTAGTGGCTTTTTGGCTTTTAGCAAAACCAGAGAAATTATTATACAGAATCTGATTAAACCTTTATGTATAAACATCATAAAATTGATGGCTAGAGGAGTAAGGAGGTGTAAAGAGGGGAAACACAAAGTGCGGTATCAATCTTCATAATTGGGAGAACGTTAAATGAAAAACTGAACTCGCACACGTCTGCTCTGTTTACGCTCCCAACCCCTTGCCTGAAATGCCTCATCTAAAGGTATTTCTGTGACAGCTGTGTTGTGGTGTGGAGGTGCTGCATTTGTTCTCTCCCAAAAGCTCCAGTCCACTACAGCTCAGGCTCAGATTATATTTCTTACACATTTCCACCTAGCTTTTACACTTTCTCTGGAAGCCTCAGGCTGGTGTGAATGTGCCCATGGGTGATTTCTTCACTCTGGCACTCTTATCTGTCTCTTTTTATGTTCCAGACTACAACAATGGCTATAGCTTCCCACCGCCACACCTTCTCTCATTCCCCTCCAGCCATTTTATCCCGCTCAGTGGAGGACGTCAAGCCAATCTGCTTTGGTGACACTTTTACAGGATGTCCAGCTTGAACTATGACCCCTGATCCACATTTGCTCAAATCTGTCACAAGATTTAAAGCAGCAAATAAATTTGCAGCAAATTACCTGTCAAACACCTGCTGGTAAAGATGTCGAAAGTCTCCTCTTACCGAGGAACAGCTGGTAGAGGAGATGAGAACGGGGCATTTCCATTTGACCAGAAATCACTACTTAATCACCCCCTGCCTCTGTTCACCAACCAGAAAATCTGTCAGTATCATAACATATCATCTCTGGTTGGATGTGACGCAAATTGCAAGTGACACGTGAGCTGTCAGAAGCGCTGTTCTCTGTGGGACAAACAGTGTTCAGTCGAATTAATCAGTGTTGACAAGAGGAGAACTCCCTTGGCTGTTTCCAGTCACGATGCATTGTTTGCCTCACCTCCTAATTGCTCTTGCTTGTGTAATTAACCAATTGCAGGCCATTATGATTTTAGAAATGATTGTTTAATTTAGTGCAATGAGGGTGGTGTTGTCGGCATCTATGCCAGAAATTCAAAAAGACGGTGCGGCACAATGGGACCCATTATCCAAAATAACTAACGGTGACAAAAATTATTTAGACATAACTGTTACATAACCCTTTTAGCATACTATCAGCACCAATTATCATTGATGAGATGTGTGGCTTGGAGTAATTCAGAGGAGAACCTGATGGTTTTTGAGTACCAAGGAGGCTCAGTACAGCGTGACACTCGCAACTGCTTATGCAGTTTGAAATCGAAGCAGCTTTGAAGTCTTTGACTATTTAGCTTTTAGCTCTAAATGCGAGACAGTTGCATCTCCGTTTTTATGATATAAGTAAAGACAACCCACAAGTCACTGTACATAGAGATACCAACTAACTCTCTTTATTCAGTTCTGCCTGGGTGGCTCCGGAGAAGCCTGCTGACTTTACATTGTTTGGAACAGATACCACCTGTTTGGAGAAAACACATTAAAGCTCAAAATGAAAGGTAATATCCAGTGACCTTTTCGACGGGACCTATCTGCATTATTCAAGCTGAGCGCAGGCCAGATTTGATGCAGAATCGGCTAAACGATGCGCTCGAGTCATGTTTTATTCATCAAGCTGCTTCATGAACTGCAACCAGCCGATGACATATGTTGCAAGGTTTTTATGGAAACTGAAATTAAACAGCAGTATAAAATAATAACATTAGGAATTTTAAATAAACTGTCAACACTGAATTATTTAACTGTTTTTACACCACTTGTACCTATAATTGTCCGATTTGACAAAGGTCACTGTTGAAAAATTTTTCCCTCCGAGTACTGGGGCGACAAGAGAATATTAAAAAGTGCAAATATACAGCGTCTAGCTCTGTTTGTTACATCCCGCTCTCTAACCATAATAACACAATATACAGCATTACCTCCTGCAGTACAGTAGAAGCTGGACTTGTACACTGAATAAATGCCTGCTTTCTATTAAGATTTACACAGTTGAAATGGAAATATGGAGGAAAGAGTTGGTTTTAATGTTTCACAATAAATTGAATGTTATCCATTTTTCAAGTGCTGAGGAAATTCATTGAACTAAATACACTCCCTTAATAGTAAGCCATGTGTGGCATTCAAATGCTGAATACAAGATATGATAAAATATAATAAAGGAAGAAAAATATAAACGGGGAAGGGCAGGAAAATCTTCTGAAGATGGCCATTTACAAAAACTACTGCAAATCTGACAATACACAATTCAGCTGGAGCCCAGAGAGAGGCTGCCGGGTCAGTGTCGTGCATATAAATGCAAGAAAAATGAAGAGTGCAGTACTTGCTATTCAATGACAGGAATTTTCTGAGAGTCATAAAATCTGCACAGAAACACGAAAACTCAAAAACTCAAAAGAAATTCTGTCCATTAATTCACTGCTGAGGGTTGTTATAAACCGTTATGCCGTGATATCCGTACACAAAGCCGGAGGATCTCAAAGCTCAAAGCTCGTCATCCTGTTGATCCATTTTTTTTTTGTTCCTCCCACGAACGTTAAGTCTGATCAGTGAGTGGTTGTGCCAACATCAGCCTGACAGAGGTGAGTGTGTTGAAGCGGCAGGTGTTCTCATCTGTTGTCTAAGCTGAGCTTTCCGCTGAGTTTGCCATATGTAGCGCCGACCTCTGATCTCATCTCTCATCGCTCCCTGCAGCAGCACTCACTAAACCGAGAGCTGAGTCCAAGTTAGCGTGCGTTCATGTGCACAAATCTCATTAAAAGGCAAGTTCAAAAGGAAGAGTCAAATTCTTTATGAATTATTTCTGTGCCTTGATCACAATAGAGTCACACTTGTTGAAATGTTTTTTCGGCCCAAGAGAGGACACAGAACATTCTTATACTGTTTCCACCGCTTTCATGACAAACAAATACTGAGGGTTGAAAAGCAGATTGCGAGTTTGTTGACCCCTTGACTCATCTGTTCTGAAATTTAATAAGATTGTTCTGCGAGGAATCAGCATGCGAAGAGATCTTTGAAGTCACAATAACCACATATGTTGTGTCACAGTCATTTGTATCAGTTGTATATTACTAGATGCACTCATTCATTGATTTACACAGTGCTAGATCTTAATATGGAGGAGAGAGCATCTGAATGAAAAACATTTGTTAAGACAGCCGGTGTCTAAATATGCTTTGTGTTTCCAATCATATCTGATGATCAAGTGAAATATTGCTTAAATGACTTAAAGCTGACCATGAAACTAGACTGTGGGCTACATTTGGTTGACCTTTTTCTTACGAAACGTCTGAGAAACCAGTTCATTGCATAGAATAGACATTTATCAAAATACAAGTAACTTATCCAGAATTTGTATGATTATATAGAGCACTTTGTCAAGTACAGACAAGCTGTTATCTCCATCAGCGGATCAGTCAGAGGAACTGATATGCATTCTGCTGTGACTGCATGCTTATTGTTCTACGATCGCACTCCCTCTGGGGCCCATGTGGTCTCTGTCTGCTCCATGTCATCCCCGGCAGCATTAGAACATCCTAATGATTTTCATCTCAGTTGCCGGGTTCTGCACATCTTTAAGCCGGTCTCCGAGGGGCCTAACCGTATAACGTTAGCTCATATCCCTCCTGTCACTCACTGCCTCCAACCCATCCATCATCCAGTGGATAATTACTCTGTACTGCTACTTCTCGGCATGCCACTGTAACTTTCACAGGCGGCGTTTGGAAAACAAGCGTTCTCAGACGATCTGCAGAAGTGATTATAGCAGGAGACACGCAGGCCGACCTCATCAGTGACAGAATTAAGACCTCTGAGACGGTCTGAGGTGAGTAAGCTCCAAGCTGCATTTGAGTAGCTGTGTAAAGATTTTCACCATGTGTTTCCTCTGGTTTCGCAGCTTTGTTGTTGCTGTGTAATCCTGTTATTTTTCTTTCTTTTTTTTGTGTGTGTAGGTTACACACACCACTATATCACTGGAAAATAATTTTCTAGGGGACAGAAAAAAGGTGAGATATCAATAGAAAGGTGGAGAGACACAGAGAAGGTGGGGAGGTGGGGGGAGGGTGAGAGAGGGAGAGAAAGACAGTTTTGGCTGAGCAGTTTTCTCACATGAAGACCGGCATGCTGTGACCATATGCTCGTCCAGGTGGACTTGGTATCCAGGCAACTGTATCAAAGCAGCGGGGGCATTTGCGATTGAATCCAGAGGACTTTTCAAACAGAGGAGTCAGAGAGAACAATACAGCTATCATCTGTCGGCAGGTAAGATCACCTGGCCGCGCTGAGCCGGACTCTCCTTCTGGCAACTCCACAGGGAGTTCATTCAGACTTTATCCTTCCTCAGAAAGACGCCCGCACAAGGTGTCTAGGAGGAAACACTGGCATGCTTGTTTCGTTTTGATTTTCAGCAACCTGAGTGTCAGCACATTCACAGTACCGGCCAGGTGCTTAATTCAAACGACAAGAAATTAAAACGGAAAGAAAGATGCGTGGACACGAAACGTTTACTCGATTGTTTCATCACTGTTTTTACATTAAATACTCTTTTTTTTTTCTGGTTGCAAAGTTAATATCCATGTCTGCTATAGACTAATTTAAATTACATTGCCAATTAAACTGCCACACAAGCATCAGTCTAATCCACAAGGATTCCCTTTTGCATAAATTTGACATTGAACATCACAAACAGTCTCTCCAACTTTGCTGTCCAATTACTGTGTTTAAATTGCTCTGCATAGTTATAAAAGAAGAGAAATGGAAAGACAAATACAGGTTTTATCGGTGCATTTAGCATTCTGAGGTAATTCTTCCAATGCATGTCCGGTACATGTTTGGGTCATCTATGAGTCATCTCACAGAGGGTTCCTGTATGCTGTCAGGGTGGTGCCAACAGGGAAAAGAGCCCAAGGTCAAAAAGACACATTGAATCCTTCCTGTGAGTAGTAACCATACTCCTGACTCCTAACATCTGCCATCATTACTGTCCATGCAGTATATACGTATTACTGCAAGTTTCACCTTTCAAATGACGGCAGATGTTCTCACATTAGACCGTCTGCAATCATAATGAGTCACAAAATGATTGTCCGTCATAAATTACCATAAGTAATTCACCATTGTATTCAAATCCTTTAAATCATTCTCTGGAAAGAAGAGACGTGTGCAAGACGAGAGTTTGGTCATTCGAACTAAGAAAAGCAGGATTCAAAGAGACCTACAAGGACAACTACTAGTTTCTTTAAACGTGCTGATGCAAACGCTGAATAAATGTTTATCTGCTCCAGTATAGGAGAGCGTTGTTCGCTGTTCAGTTGTTGTATTTTCATTATTACACCGTTTTTTTTACCTATTTATCAATCTGGATATAATGCCGCACTCGTACTAATATACAATTGGCTCTCCAAAGAAAACTGGTTAGCAGAAGATGGGAAAACTAAACGGGCCTAATTGTGCTGATAAAGAAAGCACAAATAACCAAAAAGCATAATTTCAGAGGCAAATTGCAACTTTATCAGCTACTTATGACGGTGAACAAATTCTCCAGAAAGACAGAAATGTCAATTTGGCTTACAGGAAGTAATATGCTAAATGCTACACATACCTGACTCAACAAGAATCCCGTACACCCAGGGTATTCAGTGAAACATTATCAGCGACTCCCATTTAATTCTTTATATAATACTCACATTAGTATGGCTCATTTTGTTTAACTCAATCCATCTGATGCTGCAGCAGGCAGTTCGTTTGTTAATGTTGTGTCTAAACTAGAGAATGAAGGATCGACATTGAAAAATTTGAAGCATTTTTTCGGCCTTTCTGGAAAGCAGCCCAGACAGCAGCAATGCCAAGTTTTGAGCATTATAGCTCTCAGACAGGGAGAGCAAAACCTGAAACCCCTGCCATGGGGGCTCTATAAATTCATAAAATGGCAACCGCAGAGATTTAGTAGGTATGTTGGAAAAATATCAAATGATAATTAAAGAGGATACTTGATCTTTACATTTGCTTGTTCACAGCTTACCCTGTTGTAATAATGCACAGTTTATATTACAAAAGCTTAAAAGCAGCTTTTATTATTTGTTCAAATGTAGTGCATGATTTCATTGTAGCATATATAATAATATATACAATACTATCTGTACACATATACACTTAAGAATATAATTGTTAATGCAGTTTAATCACAACAGCAACAGAGAGGTGCAAGATGTTTGTTAGGCTTTCGATCCAACCACTTGTAGCACAAATGCATATATGACATCCCTGTCCGAAAAGGAACACACATCAAATACCAATCTGTTGCTGGTTCACAGGTTCCTACTCTTTGCTCTGAATGTAAAATAAACACTAAATCGGAACAAAATCAGCAGACTTGTTATGTTGAATGTTCCTTGTCATTTTCTCAACACAGCAAGGCCAAAGCCTCAAACTGCAATCTGTCTCTGATCTTCCACAGTCAGGGGCTAGCTAATGGAGGAGGAGGAGGGGTGGGGGTGGTGTCGGTGCAGGCTGCTGTGTCAGTCGCAGAGCCTAACATACTAACACCCCGATTCCACTGCTCTCTTTCATGGAATTTATTTCAGATGAAATGGAGAAAGATCAAAATGTGAATGGTGCATAGTGCTGGGCTCGGGCATAATGAGTTACAGGTGGGGCTCGGATTCCCCCGCGCCACAGCCCACAGCTCCAGATGAGCCTGAGTGCTTTCACAGGCAGCTAGCTACAGCCCCTTTCTGATTTCTGAATACTTTTCCATTTCAATTGAGCGGCTGCTGCTGCTGTTGTTGACATTGCCACTAAACATCTCAAGATGCAAAAACATCTACGTGCATGCTGGAAAGCGGGACTCTCTAACAATGGATGGTTTGTTGAAGGTGCACAGAAGGTAAATACAGTCATGCTTTTTTTATTTTACCTTTACTTATTACCCTCAGGTCACTTTGTTGTAAATGAATACAAATCAGTCGCAGGTACAAAATAAGCTGCCGGGCTCACTGAAGAGTGCGGACATGTGTGTTATGTTGGATGTGGTTAGTCGTTAATCTGTGAGAGGGCGGTGAGGCCGTCACCTTGTGCTTCAAAGGTCTTCAAGGTGAATAATTCGATGGCCCTGTAGGGTCACTACATCCCTGAGAGAGCACAAAGAAACACGAGAAATGAGTGGAGGAGGAGCAGGAGGAGAAGAGCGCAGCCGACAAACATAGCCAGAGACATGCAAGGAGGCACTGACCACAGGCTATGGACGCTTGAACCTTGTGGTAAACTTGGGAAATGAGGTTGCCATCCCTCTCAATTTTCCCTTCAACAAAAACCACAGCTCATATGGTAGAGATTGATCCCAGATCAAAGAGAATAACCAATTAGACACAGTCATCCATTTCATTTGTAATCTCCGTCGGATCAGAGAAAATTGTTGTACAGGAAACACTTTTGGTGACATTTGCAGGTGCAAATTTTAAATGTTACACACTTTTTCTCTTAAAAAGATAAAGGTACAGCTCTAGCTGAGATTTCACTACAGACATATGCCTCGTTTTAATGGCTGTTATTACCATATAGGCATTAAAGTGCATTTTTAAAGAGTCTAGACATCGGAGGGTGTAATTTTAAAGTCATTTAAAGTAATTTAGACCAAAATAAAGCCGATCCTTTCTCTCTGGTTTGTCCCCTAGGACACCCAAGAACTTTGAACTCTTGTAGACCCCTGTGTGTGTGTGTACGTTAGTTCATGACAGGGAAACTCTATATGGGTGTGTTTCAGTACACTGATACACTTAGAAGGTAGCCAGGTTCTGTTCACAGTGTGCTAAGGTAAAGAAGAAGTCACCATTAAGAAGATAATACACAACACACATTATCAACGGAGGGCATCCAGAAGTCACAACCGCGACATCCGTAGCATTTCACTCATAAGAAAGCCTTCTGTTTGGGTTTACTGGATGAGCAAAACAATAAGCAGAAGTGTTTCATGTTCATAGTGGACTTTTTTTTTTTTGGTTTGTTTCCTTGAAGGCATGTTCTGCTTGGTCAAAGCCAGACATTCCTATTTTGGTTACATGGAAAGTTTACAAATGAAAAATTCACAGTATGATGATACCTAAAATAAGTACAGATATTCAGTCCTAACTATATCTGTATGTAATGTGTAACAAATAAGACAAAGACTGTATCAACTTACAATATAATAAAATATAATTGTACATAAAAAAAAAAAAAAATCAATCTAAGTGAAAATTTAAAAAAAAAAAAAAAGGCCTAAATGGTTTACATTATTTTGTTAGTTTCAGATAACCAGATTCTCCACAACAGGACACTCAAGTAAGAAGACTTAGCGGCTACATAAATGATGCTATCAGGCTAGTTTACGTTTTAACATTAGAAGTGTTTGCTTCTTTGGTTGTGAACTGTATCTGGCTGTGTCTCTTTGCGCACTGGAAAGTTTTTTTTTTGTTTTTTTTTTTTTGCACTCGTCACCGCTCTTGTGTCTGGCAAACAGACCAATAAACATGAAGATTATGGGGTTGTCCCTTTAAGACATTCCATGTCACCACAAGCAAAAAGCATACTTAGGATATCAAAAACTGAAATTAGAGGCGTCTTTCTTGGAGCTCTGGAGAAACTAATACAGATACAGTATGCAAACCACATGACGTATGTATTCATTTAGGGTTAGACGCTGGATGAAATTACCATGCGAACACAGCAGGCTGGATCTTATTATTGCCGGAACTGAAGACTTAGAACTGTGATTCATTATATGGGACTTATATGAGCTGAAAGATTCAAAACAGCTCCACACATCTTTTAATAGATGTGGAGCATTCACATTTATTTTTGACAACCATGTAAGTGTGATCAACTCAACACATGTCGGTTGATTTTCTTTGATTTTATCCCGGAGTACATGTAAGGAGTATTAAAAACTGCTGTCGAACGCTGCAGCATTTAAGGCGAGTTTCTTCCCTCCCCTGTAAGTGACTGGATTGTGTCGTACTCTTAAGATTTTGATATACTGCACTGCTACTGATGATATCCCCACAGAGGACAATGCTGTGCTGACATGCTCACTGGGCCAGAAACAAACTGACAGACTATGCCAAGTATTCAGTTTCTAACATCAGAGCACATATCTCGCAATACAAGTCCCCCCCCCCCCACCCCACACAATCCTTGTTTCGCCACTACACCCTTTACTCGTCCTCTGTGTTTTGTTTTTTTTTCCCCCCTCTCTTGTCTTGAGGAAAAGGGCTCTTGTAACCCAACAGAGAGACACTGATCCCTGAGCACAGCATCTGCTGACAAGCCAGCCTCCCATTCAGCTTTGGCTGGGAGCATGGGCCGCCGAGAAACCCGATCCAGCTTGGCAGGGTCTCAACAATCGCTTCCTGCCCCATCCAGGCCCACACAGCTAAGTACTCTTAATTAAAGAGGTTAACTTGTCTAAGATGTGACCGAAGAAAAAAGAAAAACATTGAACAATCACATCTCTGTTTCCTCTGTTCCAACAAAAGAGGTTTCCTCTCTGACATGCTATGATGTGAGCCCTGATACTTAAACAATTACATTAAAGGAGAAGCGGGTAAAGGATCCTCTTTAAATGTCTCTTAATAAGAGCCGACCACCCCACTCGGTCCAGATGGACGAAGGAGAAGAAGGAACAAGATGAGAGGAAGAGGGGAATATGTGATGTGCACTCGGACAGCTTCTCGCTCTCCCTGATGCTCTGGGAGCCGAGTGAGACTGTAACTGGAGAGGAGCAATTTTATTATTCTTTTTGGCCGGTTGTCAGCATACATATTAATGAAGAGTTAGGTCATTGCCAGAGACATCTGTATTGGCCTGTGGGGCTGCCTGCTAAACGCCAGAAAAATTAGAAATGTAAATTTATACCCAGAGATACAATATGAGAGATTCTTCTCTGTTGTTTTAGGCTTCAGAGCTGTGCGAGCTTCCATTCTCCGGAGGCAGCCCCACGGAACAGGCTATTCATTGCAGATCTACCAGATTGCAAATGACAGACTGTGTACAACAGGCCTGTTGTGTCTCCACAGCAAAACATGCAAAGCTCATTTGATTCAGCGGCTTTGCCTTCATACCTGCCACATTACCGTCAAGGTACGCAATGCACATCATGAAAAGAAAAAAGAAAAATCCAGTTTTATTGGAGTGTTTTGTCGACAGTTTAAATTGACCTAAAGACGGGATATAAAGAAAATAATGCAGACAAACAGGAAACTTCAGCATCTAAATGTCTTACACGAATAGAAACCGAGCTAATTTAAATCATTCCTTCTTTATATTTAACTTTTTTTAAGCTGTAAATAAAAAAAATATCCATTGTATTAATCTATAAACTTAATATTAATGTATTAATAGATGTGATAGTTTTCCTTTGCTACACTAACATTTCACTAAAATGTCCTAGTGCTAATTTCCCAAAAATTATCTCCCCACAGAGATGATTAATGTTTTATCTTCTCTTATTTGAAATGATTATTTGAAAGCTGCTCTATAATTATATCCGATATCATTTGGGGACCTTCTAATCCCTTGAAGTCTTGCTTGTGTATTTAAGCAATGGCGTATCTACAGTACAAGCACACATACAATGCGATAAAAACAAACCTCTCTCCAAGTGTCTATTGACAGCTTTCCTTTAAGGCCTAAGCAGCTCCTCATCAATAAAAATGATGCTGTTTCTCACTTGTGTTAGACTATTGATCATCAGAGGCAGTGTATCCACTTTAATGGAGCCTCTGTGGATTCACCGCTACATTACAGCAGTGTCCAGAAGTCAAGTCCAATGTATCAGATTTACCTGACACATTTTCATTAGCTCAGTCAAAACACATCTGGCTGTAGAGCAGGTCCTGCAGGGGCACGGGGGCACTCGACTTTGTTATCATTAGTTGTCAGGACATAACCCATCTTTGGCTTCCCCACTTTACAGGCAGGAGCCAAAACTTCCACGGCAAAAACAGCTGTGAATAATTCCCATTTCCATGCTGGGATTTACATTCATCCCACAGACGAAAAATAATATGCTGATGTAATTCAAATTAATGTCTGCAGGAGGCTGCGTAGCTTGAGAGAACATCTCTTAAAAAGAGACCTTGAACTTCCTGGTGTGATGCCAGGGTGGTGCGCCCTGCTCTTCTGCTGTTGCTGCTGGTCGGTCGGTCGCCCTCCTCTTTCCTTTTCTGTACCCTGCTGGGATCAATGTCCGAAAGAGATGCTAATCACCACGACAACATGCAGCAGCACAGCTCATTAGTGTACATGCATAGCTCGCCCCAGGATTCCTGCCTGCATTTTAGCAGAAGCACATCAGTCTCTGTCATCATGTGATAAAGCACTATCATTGATCCAGCACTTGTTGACCTGTGTTGTGAGGATGGGTTGAAGGGGGGGGGGGTAGAAGGTCCCTTAAGGCAAAAGTAACTGCTCCCAATACTGGTCACCTCTCCATCGCACCCCTCACGTTCCTTTCAGCAACAGCCTTGTTTGCGCTCCAGTCTTCAAGTGCAGTCACATAATAAGCTATGATTGCTGCTCAATCTTTGTCTTTTTCAGAGGCAGTCTCATTTGAGATGCCTGGACCCCGAATTGAGTCTGCATGTAAAAACTCATTACTGGCGGGTGATGGATGAAGCCTTTTTTCATAGTGTGCAGCTGTAATAAACAATCAATGAGGAAGCATGTGCAGCACAAATCATCCTGTATGCTGCTTCGCTGGCATCAATATTCAGTATGAGGGGTCTTGTTTTCCACTCTCAGGGTCAATACTAATAGACCGGCGCAGTGATTGGAGATCCTTAGTCCACAATCCATACCAAAGAGGTGTGCGAGTGTTTACGCAAAACTAGCCCCTGTGCCCTTGAGGATTGAATTCTTTGGTTGTTTAAGAGATGAACAAGAAATGAACAACATTTTTGAACAACAATATTTTTACATTATAGTCTGCGTCAAGTTGTTCAAACGCAGACCGTTGGCTGTTTAAATTAAACACTTTCTTGGTGACTGTAAACTGAACAAATGAAGATTAAGTAATTCTAATTGCCCAAGTGACTGTGTAAGCATGGTCTCTATCAGGGATGTGCCAGGGGAATTACTCAAGACAGCGTGAGCCTTATGGTTATATTAGGGAGTGATTTTGAGACCAGAAGGTTTAAATCCCCTGATAGCTACAGTAGTAAGGTCTGTTGGGTCAAAGTTAATGAGAGGGAGTTCACGCTGCGTAGCTTACATGCACAAATCTGCAGGGAGGTGTGCTCTGTTGCGTTGCACGTCTTGATGAGCATTGGGGAGCAGTCAAGTAACTTTGCATTAGCAATAGCATGGTAGATGACAGATAATGGAGAATAGATTTTTACTCCACACCTCCCTCGCCCCTCAAAAGGCTAACGTCTTGCAAAAGGCAGTGAGTTAGGGCCAATGCTTCAAAGGTCACAACACAAAACAGCCAGCAGATACCACCTGTCAGCAGACAACTGGTAATAAAACAGCTAATTAGAATATTAATGGACTGCAGCTACTGTTAATTTAATAACTGATGGATAATATCAAAATCTAATGGAATATCCGGTTTCTAAATTACTCAAATAAGTAATAAAACCTGTTAATGAAATAAGGTGATGTGATGACATTAAAAGTTATTAGGGGTAATTAATTTAAGCCATTGCTTATAACTGGAAAGACCAATAAGTTGCACAGATGGTTTTGCTATATGAGGGAGGAATGTAAAATGAAGGGCAGAGGAAACGCCACACTGGAGAATTTTCACATCTTTTCATTCTATATTCTGAGGCAGGCCGTGGAACGGATTTTACAGATTCCAATTGACTTAACAGACGACGCTGTATTTTGCTAGTTTGAGCTCTTGGTATACAGGGCAGTCGGCGCGGGCTCTGAGTGAGCTGATCAATTTCTGTCTTTAACCTTAGAGCTGCCGGGAGGAGCCGCGGCTGAGGATACAAGACAGCACTTGTAGTGAAAAAGGGCTCGAGCTGGGCAAACATGAACTTACAACTTTTTCGTTCTCGTGGTCTAGTGCTCTTTTTTTTTTTTTTTTTTTTTTTTTTTTGCATCAACAGCAGTCAGCTTAACTTTCACTGAGTGCAGCTTCCAGCTCTGAGGGTTTTCAGCTTTCACATTCCTCTGCCACCTGTGGCTGCCGTACACTGGACAATGCCGGTGGAGCATTGTGACGTACATTTAGTGTTACAAACGTTCTCTGACTGTCTTAGTGTGATAAATTGCAGATTTAGCAACGATGGTGGTGGCATATTTTACATTCCTTGTTTACATTAGCGATGGAGGCAGGGACTATAGGGGCTATGGCATGATGTACAGATCGTAAAGCAACTTGAAGTAAATACACAAAAACTTAATTCAAATGACTTTATTCATCCCTGAGGAGCAATTAAAAGTCACTAGGGTAGTACGTCAACACACACATCTGTCAGCTCACAAACAACAATAAATAGACAAGGTAATAGATACCAGAGTATAAGTGCATCACTACTGGCAAACCTAAAGCTGTGAAATTAATTGCCGAGAATATTGTAATATTTCAGAATGCGGTCCGATGAAGGGTTCACTGAGAAAGTGCTGTAGTTCAACTCTTTAACAGCGACTCTTCATGGCGGGGTCAGTCTCTATTAAAGAGCTGTACTACTGATATAAATATACTGCTAAAAACCAACTGTTGCTTCTCAACACACAGGCTGTGTGTCTGCTTTTGCCACTACGACTGCCAGCTCCGTCGCTCTACGTTCTGCAGTCGACCACTGTTTGCTGGCTGACTTGAATATTGGATTTCTTTTTATTCTAAATCAATTTTCTGAATGATTGTTGACAGCGTCGCTAAAATGTCTCTGTCTCCACATGCAGATGCTAAAATTGTTAAAGAATAAATATTTATAGATTTTTTCCATGTGGGTGTTGGATTCAGTTTCAACCTAGACATGAACAACTGCAGTGAAAGGTGTCAAATTTAGGTAACCTTGCTGGTATGATGTCAACATTGTGGGTTGCACGTATGTCACGTAATAGTTATGACTGCTTCAACTTTTTAACATGGGCACTAATATTAAACCTGCAGCCACTACACACACACTCGTCCTATGTTGTTGGTACTTGGCTCTATATTTAACAACAAACTAGTCTCAGTTCGGTGCTGATAGTAAATGCTGGAGATAACGTTCTTTTAAGGCCTTCCTCTGATCACGGATCAATAACGCTTACTGCCCATCTCATGAAAGCCTGCAGAGATCGCCCTACAAATCAGCGCTTATGGTGTTTTTCCAATAGCTTGCCAGTTTTTTGTAATAATGACAATAACAGAAATAGTGAACGTTATTGAAAAAGACAGCTAAAATTCAGTAACAGACAGGATTCTAAATATTTGAAACCATTTCCCCCAACAGGGGATTAGAAAGTTAGAATTGGTTAACTATTAAAAAAGTCAGTCAGGCAGCAAATGCGTTATATGATCCTGTCAGAGTATTCTTCTGAATACACATTGTAACTACATCATCTGATGTGAGGCCAGAAATGAGGCGAGCTGGCCCCAAAGAGGAAAAGGCAATCACAGTTTAAGAGGCTGATCAAAGCGGAGGAGCAGTAAACAGTTTCAGGTTTAGGCTCTAAAAACGGCTACGTACGCCAAAGATGTTTCATCAGTTCAGTGAGGGCTTCAGAGGGGTAGGGATGTTTCAGCTTGTGCCCTTCACTGCACTGAAGTGCAACTCTGCAAGAGGCAAAAAAAAAAAAAAAAAAATGCAGAATCAAAGCAGACGGAGCAGAGCAGATGGAACATCACTGGAGATGTTAGAGATGCATTTCAGAGATTAAGACGGATATATTCAAAATGCGTCATAAGAGCACTATGGTAAACAGATCAAGTAGTTGGATCTCTTAAGTGAAAAAACTGCATATTTCTGTTGGTTCGCACTGAGAGCATACAACGATTCATACTGCTAAAGACTTAATTCAAATGACAATCACATGAGTATGTCAAATATTTAATTAAAAGAGAGAATGGCAATGAGCTTCGGAGTCAAGGTGGAAATACGAAGTGTCACGTGAGTTAAGACGAGCGCAGTTCCACTTCAATATTTGTGGTTGTGTGCAAGTGCCAGATTATCAGATTACCAAGGGGTTAACATATGATAAGAAAAAATCTATTCCAACAGTAATTAAACTACATTTAGGTTATCAACAGTGGGGAGAAAAAAAAAAAGTTTTTAAATTTACATGTAGTTTAAAAGCAATATACCACCTGCCTCACCATCCTACCGAGGATTTTTATTAACTAAGAGAAGGTTACTGGGGAAAGCTCAAACGGAGAAATGAGCTTATCAGAAAGTAATGAGGTCACGGTAATGATCCCATTTTGTTTTCATTAAGGCCACCTAACACAAGCCAGATTAAATAATAAAAACATCTGAATGTACTGACATTATGTTCTCTTGAAGCCTAAACGAGGGTGATTCTGTTTACAGATGATAAAATTTAATGTTTAGAAAGCAAGGAAATAGGGTAAACACAATTTGACATATCATAAAACACATGGAAATACAGGCCACAGAACAATTGGCAGTAATAAGCGCCAGTAAGTCCACTGGTTATAACCGTCTCATTTTGTGGGACAGTTAGTCTGTTGCATCCTTAAGAACTAAATAATAACCAGCTGTCTTTAAATCTACATCTGACCTCCGTTAAATAACGCTTGTAATGAAAGCGGAATCTCGACAAACAATTTCAGTGAAAAAACAAAAACAAAAACACAGGTTGGAATCTATGTTTCTTCTTGCACAATTTTTCCACCTGTTATCCTTCCACTTTTTTTTTCGCTGCTCTGTGCTGTGTACTCAGCTCTGTGGAGCTTTTACTATCTTCCAGCTCGCTATCGGATCTGTTATCAAGCAGACAGCCTTAGGGGGCAGTCAGTACCAGACTGTTCATATTTTCTTTCGCACTCGTGCTTGTCCCAACGCTCCGTTTCTGTGGTCAACCTGCACTTGTGTAGTATCATAACGTCTCGTATGCACCGTCACGTCTTGAGGCCAACGCGCAACTTTAATACTCTGATGGCATCCAAGTGCTCAGTTCTCAGGGAGATGCACGCAGCCCGTATTCAGTGACTGAGCTTTGAGATGAGCTGTCAGGACCTCTGCAAGTTTGCGATCTAACAACAAAGCATTCGCCACCCTAACCGACGTCCTAAATCCAGATCACCTGTACTCACCTTCCAACTGTGCAGAATTAGGCTTCAGAGCATTTACTGAAATGGGCTCAGCCAATCAAAGGAGAAGATTCACACAAAAGCCTGAGACAGCAGTTGGAAAACTGCATTTAGGTGGTTTTTCCACTTAAAACAACTTCTTATGATGGTGTTAAAACTTCAAACAAAAAGAGCAGAAAAGAAATATGTGGCCCTTAATGCTTTCACTTTAAAACCTCCACTTAGGGACTCAGCAAAATATCATACTAAATCAGACCTCAGCTTATATATCTGTTCTCACCAGATTTTAAGTGTTCTTATGTAAGCTGATATTTCTGTGATATGAACCAAAAACACCATACAACACAACACAACACACACTCAGGTCAGCTAAGAATATCTCTGGCTTGAAATGGAGGTGCAGGTAAACAATGGGGTCGTTGTTTTTGCTGCAGATGACGCAGCCGTGTAATGATTATGCTGAAGGTTAAGCGATACACCAGAGGCATAAATTTGGCCCAGCAAAAACCTGCCCGCGAATTACAGTCACGCTTACAGGTTGAGTCTTCCGCTGATAAATGTGCAGCGCTTTATGTTTGTCCATTTTAATGAAGTAAAATACGGAATCGTGACTTCGTAATGGGACGCTTTCATAAATCAATTGGAATGCTTGTTTTACTGCGATCAATTTGGTTGCAGCTTCCAGCATTCACCCTCATTTAACTTTGCCTAACAATGAAGTCTCCAGGGTACCATGTGAGCAAGAGCTGTATCTTCACACGTTTTGTTCTTTCCTCAAAATTTTACTCCACACTTTGAAATCTTTTACTGCTCTATACAATCTCTTTTTGTAAATACCTTGATCCGCTGAGAATGAAAGAAATTAAAATCCCCGCCATACTTTCCTGGTGAAACATCAGTAGAAACCTGGACTGGTTTTTATGTACTTGTGGATTTAGTTAAGTTTTAAGTGGATTTCTGGCAGTGATAACATGTGGAATGACTTAAAGAAACTGGCATCTTACTGATATGCCATATGGTCATACCTGGCTGGTTCACTCATCATCCACTCTGACTTATCACTGCATATGCAACTGCACAGTTTTTTTCCTGTTTATTCAACCAAGCCACACTTTTCACTGCCAGTAATGTCAAACGCATCACTTCCCGTGCGTCTTAGGTTGAGCGGCAAAGGTTAGTGGTTTTATTTTTACTTTTTTATAATTATTACTTGAAACCCCCGTCCACACTGGACCTCGGGTTATGTGGAAATCACTCAGGCATATGATGGGTCTCATTATGCCTTATTTGCTTTGTTTAAAAAAGAAAAAAGGAAATTTTTAAAAATGATGGGAGCATTTTTTTCTGAAGGCTCCCAAGACACCTTATTGTTTGTTGCCAAATCGCAGCCACAGAAAAATGTTCCCAAGAATAAATTTAGATCCAAATTTTGAGAAGGGGATCTCAGAAGGAAGAAAGAAGAAAACCTTCCAAGAAGATTAATGGTGTGAGAAGGGGAAGCTACCACTGCCACCCAATACAGTCAAGGCTTGAGTAAACAACTACACCCCCCCCCCCCCCCCCCCTCTCTCACCCTCTGGCCCAGATCTTACAACTCATGTGTGCCTGACAGGGAGGGGAGGAGTGTATGTGCTGTTCAAACACCCACACACCGAGCAACATGCGCACATATACATGTTATCCATACATACCCTATTATCATATGTACATATAGAGCTTGTCCTCTATATTAATGACAGATTGTTGGTTCTCCCAGTAAATAAGCGTGAATGTCTTTTTAATGGCTTTCAACGATCTCCAAGGTGCCAGCTCTTCCTCTTATCATTCAAACAACACTTCCCTCCCCGCAGCCAGCATGCATTTTTCGCCTTCGACTATTTATCTCAGAATTAGTTGGTGGCAGTTGTTACTGAACAAAATACAATCCTTGAGCAAAGGGTAATTACAAGAGAAAATGTAAAAGAGTGCCGCTAAATGCCTTCATTTACCATGCTATTTTTACTCCAGAATAAGAGAGTACCAACGGGATCATAGATAGCTGTTGCCCTTGCTGAAGTCAATGTCATATTTGTCTTGTTTTCCTTTTTCTTTGGTAACGTATTATTGTTTGTGGTATAAAGTTAATATCGAATAACTTTTACATTTATAAAAGTCAATGCAGGGGCGGCCTGGCTTCATCACAGCGCAGCACCTATAGATAAAAGAGTGGAGAAGATCCAGAGACAGACAGACAGAAGATGTCACTTGACTTGGTTTCTTCTTACTTTTCAGTCAGCAAGAGAGAAAGCGCTGAAGGCCACAAACCACCAAGAGTGGCGAGCAAAATGGGCCACGTTCCTCTCAGGGCACTCCACTTTCGCGCTCTCTCTCACACATACAGTATCACATATTGGCAGTTTCACAGAGTGACAATATGATGATCACAGTATAGATTGGATTGCACAGCTCTACTCCTGACAGTTATAGAAAAAGTTAGAAAAACAAATTTTCCCAACATCACAGTGTAGTGACAAAAACAAACCAAAGAAATTGTGTAGATGTCTCATACATTGTGCATTAAAAAAAGAAATATATATTTGTAGTATAAAATCTTACAAAGTACATCTGCCTGAGTTTTAAAGTTGGAATTAAAGATAAATTAACTAGTTTTAAGTGGTTATCATTAATGTACAGTGTGTGCATATTAGTATATATTGGTTTATATGAACTCATTCATTTTTATTTCAACATAGTCTATGGACTATTTCACTTCTGAATATGTTTGGACAATCCAATACATCCCTGGAGTTTGCTGCTGAACATAAACACAAGCACTAAAATCAATAAAAAGAAAAAAAAAACTATATCACACTGCAAGAGTTTATGCAGTCATAAATATTTAAGGCGAAAGATCTGTGAAGTTCAACATCATCAGAAATGTGGCATTTCTGTGCTCAGAAAGATTTCCAGTCGTTGCTGTATTACAGAAACACTGACAACCATGTCTTACAGCCAGCAGTGTGAAGAAAGAGGAGTATGTCCTGCCTTAAATCCTTAACATCCTTAGATTTCATGGCATCCTCCTTTCACTTTGAATCAAATGGGCAAGAATTTTAACTCTAAATGAGTCCACTGAGCTCCTGTGGCTGAACTGAATAGAGAGCTGCAAATGACCTGTCTGCTGGAAATTATGTCCACAATAAATGTGAGAACTACTTTTACCGTTCTTTCTATAATCACTCGCACTCTATTCTGTTTCATTCAATTATGCTGTATTGGCAGAGCTGCAAAGTACGATGTAGCCAATTAAATGTTGCCAATTCAAGAGATAAATAGGAGTTAGCAATGAGGAAACATATGTCCCCTCCCTTCACGATCTTTCTCCTTCATCAAACACAAACTCACACACACACACATTCTCAAACTCTGGTTTCTTTTGGAAAGGTCAAAGGTTGTCATTTTCTCTCATTCCGCTGCAAGGTAAAGTGTGTGTGTGTGTGTGTGTGTGTGTGTGTGTGTGGGTCGGAGTGGGGGGGTACTACTAATCCAGGTGCTCTCCAGAAGGGCAGATAAAAATCTGCTGCCTCTCTGGTCTTTAGTTGGGCCCCTGAATCTGCCATCAGGAGAGAGGTTGACCCCAACAACCTTCTGGCCCCCATGTGTTTAATGGCTGAAACTTCCTTCACAGAGAGACACGGGCAGACAGAAAACCAGATGTGGCAAGGAGGGCGTTGGAATTGGTATTATTTAAATTAACACACCATAAACCTCCGTAAACATTAGACAAGCATGATATGTTCATTTGGCTCGTCTAATCACAAGCAGCTAGATGTTAATGTACCAAAATGCCTCACGTCAATTACTCTAAATAGAAAACACATTGCCCCCCTTTCACTACAGACCCCCTGTACATACTGCAGTAATTTTGAAATCATTGTGTAATATATGACCTACTATGCGGCCTGAAAATTACATAGACACCCCAGGCAGGTTTCTTGTAAATATTCTGGTGATGCATGTGGGACACGCTGCTCACTGTAAGAGTTTTCCTGTGGGCAGCCTTTACAGAAATGGTAAAGAATGCTGCAATCACTGTTTGGCTCGGCGGGTAAAGGCGAAAAATCACGATGTTCGTTTAGTTTTACATACATAAATGAATATTCCTGTGGGCAAAATATTTTATTGGCCACAAAAAAAAAATACTGTTACTATTTCTGAAGCTCAAACAGAAAACTGGAACCGTATTAGAGAGCACGAGAGATATGCAAGTGTGTGCAATCGTGCTTTGTATGCGCGCACGTGTGCACATGCATGTGCCTGTGTATGTGTCCGAGCGTATGTGTGCCCAAGCAGACCTGGCTTTGATTAGAGCCCGCATGATAAAATGGGAGGCAGCTGAAGGCAGGGCTGGAGCTGGTTAGCGGTTGCCGACAAATGCAGAGAGAGACCGGGAGGATTTTTTAAATCAAACCCGCATGAACATGCCATTTACGTTTCTCGGGATGACAACTCACACACAGGCAGAGAGATCAATGCAGACCAAGAGACCAGCACATGAGCATGGTCATTTAAAAGTAATCACACAAACAAAAACGGACTAACAGGGACAGGAAGAATGAACTCAGAACGGGGAGAAATGTGCTCAAGCCCACAGAGAGCTTGTGAAATTTAAACAAGAGCAAGCAATAAAAACAGCAGTAAAACTCCCGCAAAACGACATCACTGACTTTTCCCATTGTGGTGTTTAGCCAGCTGTAATATGTCATGGTTTCATTGTGTCTCTAATCTGATAAGGCTTTATGGCTTTTCTTGCTATTAGTGTCATCCATTGTCATTTGAGGTGGCAGGATGGCAGCCCGTGGCGCTGACCTCTCACAGATACCACATTCTCCCGTGGACGACGGATTGAGTTAGGAGTCACGCCTCTTTCTGACATTGGAATCTGTCTAAGAGGGCTAGCGGGGTGAAGAGGAAGTGAATGAGAGTTGGATTTTCGGGAGGGAGAGAGGATGTGATAAAGTTACACCGCGTTTTGTCTCCCCCAAGAGGCGGGAGAGCACTCTGCTCTGGTTTACACTCGCTGCTCGACCTCCCTCTGTGTCTCTTCCTCTTTTCTGACTTCCCTGCTCCACATCGCGAAACCAAAACACCACATGCGGTGCTGATGACCTTTCCTACATTTGATGTACGGTATGTCTTCTGCATGCTTTCGCTGAGTTTCTCAGAACATGGTCTATTTGGCTTCACGGGCCTAAGCTGTGAGGTTAATTTAATTCTAGCATATATGTTTACTTCACAGCACATCCCACACAGGAATTCCAACAACAATAATGCACCAGTCATAGTTTCCTTTAAACTCAATCCATATGGTTATTATTATGCCTTGTCTGCTTTTTCATGCAACAGTAATGCCATGAAATTTTTGAACAGACATCTCCACAGTCGATGACTCCCCATGACCTAAGCTTTTTAGTGGATGATAAATTGAAAAAAGGAGAATGGAGGATAACATCTCTTAAGCTACAGTAAGATGGCTTTTATTAAGCCGCGAAGAGATGAGTATCCTCTTTCTATACTTTCATGGTTAGACGAACACAGGGCTAGTTGTTTGGTCCTGCATGTTTTTTCCTCACTGAAATTAATAAGCATTTAGATCATGTTTCTCATTGGTATTAATGCTTGGGAGCTGTGCCCTCCTCCTCCAAGTCCTATGCTCTTTTTCCTGATCTGAATTAACTAGAAACATGTTTCCACCGCTGATAAATATCAGAGAGGACAGGCCACAAGATTACTTTGGATCTTAGAACTGCTTCGTTTTTATTTTTCATTTTGGACAGTAGATAAGAAAGGGTTGAACAAACATGCCACAGAACTCACTGCTGCCCCACCGCAGCTGGAAGGTCACATATTTCTGGTAGTCCACCGAGAGAGCTCGCACAACAAGAAAAACTTTTTTTCAAGTCAAACTGATATTACTTAACTTGATCAGCATAGAAAAACAAGCGCAGATTTAATTTAAGACTTGATATGTTTGTGTAATCCGACAGGAATAACACATACATGTGTTCTGCAAGGTCTGACAGATACCGAAGCAATGTAATTCTATATTCTGCTGATGGATGTCAAGGATGCATTACAACGATTACTGCTAAACTGACATGTAGAACTCAGAACACAGAATACTCTTCAGAGTCTAACTGAAAAAGGTAAGCTGTACCAAACCTTAGCACATCCTGAACACGTTTGGAGGAAATAAAATGTGTAATTGTGTGTTCGCTCCAACAGCGGTAATGCTGGTATTGTTTCTGCCTTTTGTGCGTATGTTTGTGCGTTTATATGTCTGCGAACAGATTTTTTTAATATCCATAATGCAGTAGTAACTACATTTTATGACTCATCATTACATTGACGTGTGTCAGAACGTCAAGAGGTTGACGGACGCTGCAGCTGATGCAATCACAATCACAACTCAATTAATGTATGAACTTTTCATTTGTCTTGATTCGAAACATTTTGTTCAAACTGAAGAATAACGAGAGAAATTTTTACTGACAAATTTTAAATTTTTATCAATTCATCTTTTTCTTTTTCTTTTTTTTAATTGGTATGGAATTTGCTTCAAGCAGGGCAAATTAAAAAGAAACATAATTTGGCTTTATTTTACCCTTCTCAGCTTAATTTTTACAAGCAAATATAAAAGCAGATGTAGCCGAACATGTCACCGAACACCATGTCATGATTAACTGTAAACAGAAGCGTTATTAGGTCATCTGCCGTGTTGGAAGTGGTGGTTAGTGCAGGTGAGGGAGAAACAGGATCTTCAGCTGTTTTGCGTCACAGATAATGAGATGCTGCCCTGACCCCAGCAGTTGCTTCTAGTCCAAACTTGATCGATGTGAGCACCCCTTTAACCCTTATCTGGCGTTGAGCTTCGCATTATGACTCTACATCTGGAGGAGAGATCAGGGCTTTTGCATGGAGCTTCAGATGAGGACGTGACCAGACTCTATTGCTTGGTGCGTAACTGCCAAGCCACCAAAGTTGCTCACTTCCTCCACAAGTTTCCATCAGTGGAAAAACAGCCTCTGATGTCTGACATGTCATGGTTTGGTGATGTATGAGCTATGGGACAGAGACTTCAAATTGAAGAATGTACTCTTTGTGTTTTTCTCTTTATCTCTTACATGTCCCATGCATTTGAATTAATAATTATTTTTTATTACAGTTATTGCGTTAGAGAATACGCCATCAAATTTGATGTTGTGTTGGAAAAACTTTCCGTATATCAGGCATAATTTTCTCCAATTTATGTCTGTCAGGGCTCTTCCTGAGTGCATAGGCCTAAATTCTCAAGACAACCCTACAAGGATTCACATCTGCTCTTTTTCAACAATGTCAGTTTTTCAGCGCAAGGGTTTTGGTTTTAAGAAAAAAAAAAAGTCTATTAACAGGATGTTTGTGGCAGCCTTTTGTCTTCAGTCCCCTCAGTGCTGCTCTGAAATGATCCTCTGTACCATGGAGGAGTCCCACGAGTAGGATTATGACAATCGATGCTCTTTTCATCAGCATTAGAATTCATGTACACCAGCTCCGCCAGCTCCAAAGCAATGGAAAAGTTAATATTTCTCTGGAACTGAAATGGCCAGCAGTATATTTCACCAGACATTTATTGTCACTCCATTTCTTGACAAATTAAGGAAATAAAGTGAAAGACTCCTGCAACTCCAAATAATGAGTATTTGACTTTACGTCCTCAGCATGGAACCTCAGTACTTCTGCCTCAGCTCCCATCTTATTCAGTGTCTCTGTTAAGCTAAGTGAGTTGAGGACCATGAATATCAGTAATTAGCTCTCTTGGTTTAACAGCATGCGTGATCACCAGATCCATCCTGCATCCAGCGCCCGCTGGCAAAACAAAAGGCTCTCTAGGCTGAATTCTCCAAAGTTGTCTGGTTTCAGTTTCTGTAATAAAACCTAATTTGTTGTTGGGCCTTGTTAAAAGTCCAAATAAAAGCATGAATATTTTGTTCTTGGAAAAACAAAGGTGCTCTCTGCACAGCATACTGGATCTGGGTATGACTCATAAGACAGAGTACTGCATGTGATTAAGGATTTATGTGTAAGCGGTATTGCGTTATCAACATCATGTGTTGTGATAACACATGGAAGGTCCTATGCCCTCTATGCTCTGTGCACATACCTGTATAAACATTACTCTTATGTACGTGTGTATTTGAGTGTGTCGACATGTGTGCCCTTGCAAGGGCCTGTATAATTTATAAAGTATGTTTCTTTTGGGTTTTTTTTTTTTTTTTCCTTCCTCCCAAGCAAAAGACCTTGTTGAACCAACCTTCAACAACATTGCACATTTTAAAACCTTAAAAAAAAAAAAAACTTTCCATTTGGTGTTCACATCAAGTGCTTAGCAAGAAGCTTTACAGGGTTTTGAAAGGGGACCTATGTTCATATTCTATCTATGTTGGCTTCATATCTCCTGAAATTTGAAGGGCCATACGAGTGGGGGTTTTTTTTTTTTTTATGCTCACCCATTTAAATTGAAATTCTACACATAAATATACTGCTGCCATACATTTTAAAGGATTAAGAAATAAATTAATAATCCCCCCACCCCCAAATCAAAGTGTACCTTCTGATTTTGATTAACACCGGCAAAATACGAAGTTAATTGTGATATATTTCCCACGTCAACATTTTACGAGGCATAGAGCTTTCATGTCAAGTCAAGCACACCATGCTATGCTTTGGAAAATGAGCATTGCTGTAATGTATGCGGCTTTGTAGTAAACAGCTTAAAACATTTAGAAATTATTATGCCCTTTAACCATTTTATAAGAATCGCATCGCACAGTCTCAGTTAAAATTTGCTTCATATATACGCAAATCACTTCATTAATCTTCTGTCATCAGGTTTAAAAGAATCCATTAGGGCTAATTATAGACAATTAGAGCGAGCAAAGAAATTATCTTATGAAGCATATCTAACCAGATTACATTGCAGTATTAGTTGAATATTCTTTGTAATTATTGTGACAGTAAACATAATATTATGGTGAAGAGAATTTAAATTCGTACTGATCCAAGCAAACAAGATAAAAAGGGACGAAACCAAAGTAAAAGATTATTTATCACAGAATATCGAGCATGTATTAGATTAAAGAACCTGACATGACTGCAGTGTACGGCCAATCAGCGGCTTGTTGAGGGGTTGAATTGCAAAAATGAGCACCTGTGTCTCGATGGGCCCCTACCACATAATGAAATATCCACGTTTTACTAATTTGCTTTTACTGCGCTACCTAAATGGGTTTGCATTTCAGTGCTGCGTGAAAAATAATAAACACTGAATTGAAATTGGAACCGCAGCGAAACCACCGCCGTCAGCCCCCCCGCCGGTCCATTCTCCCTCTGTCTCTTTTGTTTCTGCAGTCCTGGCCACATAGATGCTTTTCCAATTAGACCCACGGAGTAGAGGAGTCTGATATATATTCATAGCCGGTATGAATGACAGGAGGAGTGATGATAATGATCACGATATGAGCTGAGGAAAGCAATTACAGTCATGGCTACCATAAATAGTAATTGCAAAAATCTCTATCATTACAGAGAGAAACCACAAAAGACTCACTGTACATCCGGCATTCAGTGGAGTGGAGGTATGTTTAAGCTACTTTTTTTTTTTTTTTAAATCAAACTACCATTTGCCAACTTTCCTCCCCCAACAATCAGTTCAATAAGCACTCCAAATGAGTGGCCATGCAGATGTGTTATTGACTCTAATCACTGATCAGTCTTTTAGTGGTTCTCTGCAATTGACTTTTCACGGTTTTAAATGGAGTGCCAACGGTAACGGGAAAGAGTAATTTTCACAAGTTACTGTATGTTAGTAATTACTTCATTCTGAGGATAACTTGGCTGCAGTTTCCTTTGGTACTCTCAGCTTGTGATACGGGCAATATGGGTGTTCCTGGCCGAGTGCAGCGGCGTTGGTGGGAGCCAGCACATGGCCACCCATGTGCCGGCTTGTGCACTGATGGCTGCCTGCAATGCATGTGTGTGAGAGAAAAAACGGGCAGTGTGGAGTTTAGAGGGTATGATTTATAGTGCTCTGCAGGTTATAACTCATTTCAAACTGAATTTCCTGCCTGTGTGATTGCATCCTTCTGTAATGCCCTTGACAGAATGGAAAGCACAACCGATGTTCCATGTCTAAAGACAGACATTTTTGGGTGTGACTTTTGAATCCGAGCTTATAAATTACCCCTTTACGAGGCAGGATTGTCCCATGAAGACAACAATGAATCCTGTTCCTGATTTACAGAAAATGTCTGCGAATTATTCGGGGCTATTATCGGCTAGACCAGCCATACCAGCAAAATTATTAATGTATAAAAACAAGATGACTGGGTGATGATCCAAGGAATCACTTGGCAATGAAGCCCCGTGGTTTTGACCTTATAACAATCGTAAAAATTGATCATTTTTAACTGAGGACACACAAGCTCTCTGAGACTCAAAACAACGCACAATAAAAACCACAATTAGGCTGCTTGTGAAGTAACACATGGATAACCATTTGTTCTGAATTGTCCCAGGCGGTCAGCGTTTTCCCAGTAGGCAGTGGGTAAGAAAACCTCAATAGCTAGGTGATTTTATTTGTGCTAATCAAAGGCTAATTTAACATCTCCAAGTAAAGCAGACGCAGTGCTAAACTGTGCTGGCAGATCGCTTCTGCCTGAGGCCTGCAGCTGTGCACTATCAACAACGCAGAGAGAAACACGGCAAGACGGGTGCATTTATGCCTTTGTGCACACGTGTGCACAAGTTCATGTGCATAGTTGTGGACTTAAAAATAAATAAATAAATCACACTCAATTAGAGAAGCAAGAAAAAGAGTCTTCGTCTGTGTAATTGCATTCTGTAGAAATGAAATACGTTTTAATGAACGCAGCTGAAAGGCTGCACTTAAATTGGATGTTGTTTGTGTAATAATTGTCCATGTATGTATATATATGTGTGTGTGTACATTTTCAGGGGTGAATAATGTTTATTACACTGGACTGTTTCTCAGTTTTATGCTTTGATGTTAGACACATACCTTATGAAGTGCGCACACACATACACACACACACACACACTCCATGAATCAGCAGTATGTCTAATTTCTCAGCACATTAGAGAGAGGATGGCCTTGTAGGACTCTAAATGAAAAGCCTAATGTCCTGCTATTGATTTTCCCTCCTTTAAATTGTACCTTATTTATGGTTATGTCTACCTTTTTTTTTTCTTTTTACTCTCCAAAAGAGAAAGAAACAAATACCGAAAAGCCAGGGAAAGAAAGAAAGCAACAGCCTAACAGGCAGGCAGAATGTGCACGGCACCAGCAGGTGGATAGACAATAAGGAAGACAAACAGCTGCGGGGGATACAGACAAACATGGAGAGAAAGTCGATGCTTCAGCCCCGTCTTCATAATAAGATCTGCTTGCTTCCTTGACACAGCCTGAACAGCACAAGCTGCCATTCTTCCTCCCTCAATTTGAAGCTTCTGAGACAAATAACAGTGGGGGGAGGTGCTCAGCTCCTCGAAATCTTTGTGATAAGGGTTTGGTAACGTCTCACATTGTGGAGTAACAAGTCAGTGATAATGGCCTCTTCTTCTCTTATTAAGAAAAAATATTACTGCATCTTCATCAACATCTGTCTTGTTTTTTGTCTTGTTTTTCAAAGAGTGGCCGACAGAACGCCACTCCAATCTTCCTTTATTGAAACGGTCTGCTTTTATCTGTCCAAGAAAGCAAGCTCAGCACGCTAACTCTTTTGAAACCTCACCTGGCTACACACTCTTGCTGTTGCACACTTTCACACTGGCTGCTCTCTGGTATAATAACCTCACAGCTAGTGGCAACTGTGTATTTCTGCTGCTGGCAGTTGGAAGGTCAAATGCCTTGCTCAGGAGCTGGTGTCAAGAAAAAAAAAAAACAGCGCTTGCTTTCCTCCATCAGATATTTCTCCATGTTGGCTGCAAAAATTCAAGCACTGACCTTCTGCGAACCCACTAACTTACCCCTCTGTTACAAAATAATACATGTTTTTGTTTTTTGTTTTTTCTAAATGTCAAGCAGAAAAGCATGGCATGTTATTTCTGCGTACAGTGGATTGTCTTCCGCCACATGTAGCCACATTTTGGTGCGCAGCAATTTGTTGGCCAAAGATTTAGTGCTACGATATCCAACACTGCTGACCTTCTCCCATAGAAAGCAATGTATGCTACACAGACAGTGTGGAGCTAAAATCCATTTCTCTCCAGCTAAAGAGTGCACAAATCACAAGAGATAAAAAAAAAAGAAATAAAAAAATTTAGAGAGCTTATGGGAGCTTGAAAGTGTGGTGTGTGCGTGTGTGGGAGCACATCACTGTGTTTTTGTGTGTCCTTGTATGTTTGCATGCATGTGACTAGTCGTATGTGGGGAAATGGGTGCAAAGTTGCCTACAACAACATTTAGCGCAAGTTCGAATGACCCCTAAAAGCTTGTGTGAGGTCATATAATATTTGGACAGCCTAGTCCAATTTAGCCAGTCATATCTCCATCTGCTTTGCTCTGTATTTACCTCGAATGGGAATTGAAAACTGAGATAGGCCAGCTGTATGCATTTAGAAGTATGGCAGAGGCAGCGCAACCCCCTCCCCAAGCTTTGCCCCTCTTAGTGTGCCAATTTGTCTCGTCTATCCACCATATACCGAGTCGAACAGTGTGCCTCCTGTCTCAGTGAGGGTCTGGCACAGTCAGCAGGTTGATTCATTACCTGATGTTCATACTGTATGCTTTTCAACTGTGATGGGCTGGAAAAAGTTCCAATGTAAATAAACATACATGACTGTTTTTCTGCACAACACCTGGAGACCTGCTGAGGTTACCTGTAACATTCAATTAGTGGCTGCGGAGCATAAAGCACGGCCGCGCTCACGGCTGTGAAGTTAACTGAGTGGGTGTGATCGACTCTACCAGGCTGTCACACTGAAAAGAAAAACTGTATGTCTGTTTTAGATATTTACGTTTGGGTTCTATTTGCTGCACGGTACGACGAACAGAAGTCCCCTCCATCATTCTGGGCTGGGGTCAGACATCCCGGTGCAGTCCCAAAAAACAAAGACAAATCTGCATGTCCACCACTGGTGATTTGTCTGGAAAATGTGTGTGTGTGAAAAAGCCCTTTAAATATTAACTTTTGCCCTTTTGAAGCATTTTTTATAGTTCAACAGTGATGAAGGCCTATACATAGAATAGAGAATTACAGTCCGGCTTATTAGTGAAGAATCAAATGGAAAATAATTATATAAATTTAAAAAGTACTGATTAATTCTAAAAGTTATGCTGTACAGTTCCTCATACAGTTGTTTCGAATATTTCTGTTTATTTTTCTGCTCCGTTCGTGCACAGAAGGTCAACCTCTCAAAATGATTACAGCACAAGTCAGCGCAGGTGTCTAAAAATTCTCTGGAAAAGTGTGTTTACATAGTTGTGAAATGCGTGACACATTCTGACCTGCCGTGAGCACACAAGTGGCACACACAATAACCCGAGCTCACGTTCCTCGCCACACAGACATTACAAGCTAAAAGCAAAGCCAAATAATGACAACACAAGGCAAACAAATGGAGCCTGCCGACGCCGATGCTGACACCCAAGGTCTTCCATCACTGTACGGCAGCTGCTGCTGCTCTACAGTACATGTAAGAATTTTTCCCCAAAGCCTGACAAGTGTGCAAATGCGTGTATTGCAGAGAGAGAGAGAGAGACGGAAAAGAAGCAGGAAGAAAAAGGAGACATTGTGGTTTGAAAGTGACTCAGTCGGCTGAGCCATTTTCAGGGGGCAGTTGACATTTGTGCTGAGCGGTGGTCACCCATGGTGATGCACATGTGACAGAAATGCTGACCCTGTCGCTCAATCTGACCACATTTCTGCTGACACCTCCGTTTCTGCAGGTTTCTGTGCAAATTCAAGAGCCAAAAAAAAAATCTGCAGTGCTCCAGGCACGGGGTCATCGACCTCATCAGGAGCGTTTAGCCAGCGAGCCGGAACAAAAACACATCCACTGTTGTGGTAACGTGCTGCGATAAACCTCTGCAGAATAATCCAGATTTTTGGTTCTTAAAATCCTTCCGCCGGAATGGTTTGGCTGTGTGCACACAAAGTAGTAAATCTCCGAATCTCAGAGGAAAGCTGGCTAGTTCATCCAACATCACTCTGCACCCTCCATCCCGTACTGAATATTAATCAGCGAATGTTCCCAGTATCAAGCTGGCATCCAACCCAAACAGATGATGGATGAAGCACCAACTGGGCCATCTCGCTCCTCTCCATCCGCCCTCTCTCTGCTTCATCCACATATAAGCAAATGATTTATTTTTGGGCTTCTTCCTCTTATTGATTGTAATTTGCGTTTTTGCTTTGCCATTGTGTGTCTCGCCCCAATTCTACAAACTATAACATCTTTACTGTCTGACAGTTCACTCTCGCTCTGTTTTCCCTCCTCATTTTGCTCTCTATCAGTCACCATCAAACCCTCCAAACACATTGGCAGCCCTTTTGTATTCTGAGAGGGAAAATATAAATGAAGATAATAACAGCAAAGGAGGAATTGGTGATTCTACTGATTAATCTTCCTTTCAGTTCTATTTTTGGATAGGTCCTGCTTCTCACGGTGGATGGGGAGACATAAAATTGTATTGATATTGCAATAATATTGCATTTCCGCAGTTTAATTTTTGTTGACCTTACATCATACCCAGCTCTTTCTTGCTCCACAATAGTGCAACTAGCGTCGTTGATTAATAATAGTGGTTATTTTGCTATTCATTCATTCATCTTCTATCGCTCATCTGTTCCAGGATGCCGGGGGTGCTGGAGCCAATCCCAGCTCACATTGGGTGAGGGTGGGGTCACCCTGGACAGGTCACCAGTCCATCACAGGGCCAACACACAGAGACAGACAGAGACCAACAACCACGCACACTCAGAGCTACGGACAATTTAGAGTCACCAATTAACCCAAACATGATGTCTGGACGGAGGGAGGAAACCCACACAGGCACGGGGAAAACATGCAAACTCCACACAGAAAGGCCCCAGGCCGGGAACCAAACCCGCAACCTCCTCATTGTCCCCAAAGCTAACCATCATGCTGCCTGAGTAAGAGATCATTTTAAAAATTACTATTGTGCAGCTGGGTGTTGTATGTTAAAAAAAAAAAAAAGCTGAAAAGCAAAGCCTGTTAGGGAGCCTCTATTTCAATGCCATGTAAATGTACCGAAAGCATTACTTTTGTACTGTTCGTATTCATTTAATATGTCATATATAAAGAGGGATTATCTCTTTGAGCACATTCACCAAAAAAAAAAAAAAAAAAAAGTCCTTGTAGACATACAATCATGAACCATTTCTTTGAAAGGTAGGACATGAAGCGGTAAGAAAAAGAAAAACTTTTGGTGACACCGCTTCTTTGTTTTACTTTCATCTCTGTCTCCCTGCTCACTGTCAGTCCTGTGTTCTCTGCAGCCTTTATGGACAGATGCTCCACGCCTCCCTGCATTCCTCCAGCTACCTGATTATTTTCTAACCTTTGATAAGTGACTGCAGAGTTTAAGGTTGATGAAAAAAAAAAAGCGAAGAATAAAGAGGGGAAAAAATGAAACCCATCAGAGTCGTTTATGACTCTGACCTTTCGCTGTACAGACCACACGCTTTATAATCCCTCATTCCAACTCATTAAGAAAGACGGTTTTTACTCTGACATGTGGAATTCTTCACACACATCCACAGAGACACAAATGCACATTCCACGGTCTATGGCGGTTATTAGTTTGGCATTGGCCGCTGGAATGACATCATGAGGCAGGCGGCGGTAAACACCCTTGATTGGTGGACAGCTGAGGCTGCCAAGATGGTGGGCGTCGGTGTTGGTGGTCCGCAGTCTCTCGCTAGACTCCTGCCCCACGGCAACTGAGATGAAGACGTGCGGCGCAGTCTCTGCTGAGGTCGAACAAGCATGTGTTGGACTGCTGGGACTGATTAGAGCATTTGGGCTTGGTGTGTTTGTTTGAACAGAGACGGCTCACATCCCAAATCCCTTTTACATGACAACCATCTTGTAGAGTTGGATGCCTATCATAGATATATGGTCAAGGGATGTTTGGTTTGATAAGTGAAACGTACATTTGGCTGCATGTCGTTTTGATTTCGACCCATCAGCTTGCGTGCGTGTGTGTGTCTGTGTGTGTGTGTCAGTAGACTCCATTATCACATTTGAGGGGACTCTTTAAGTCAAGCTTTCAGCCTTTTGCAATTCAGTAAAGTATAATTGTGTTGTCATTTTCACAAGCTTATCCTGCAGCAGCTTAGTGTGCTGGAAGGAGGCCAAGAGAGGTGTTACACTCTCAGTACACAGCCGTGATGTGATGAGAGAGACACTGCAAGGCTGTGTACATACATACACCTGGTACATATAATACTACAGTTGTACAGTTACAACTGTAGCTGTAATGTGAAAAGATACACACACACACACACACACGTTTCTGCTAATATAAATGGAGAAGAAGAATATTAAAATATAGAATATTAAATATAAATAACATCTAGATTTAGATGCAGCTTTCATTATTCCACTGTTTTTGGTGTTTGAATGACGACTTATTTATTTGAACTGGAAGTGACACAGCCTTCTAGCTAATTCTCTGAAAATCTGATAAACACTAATAAACGAAAGACTAATTACAAAAATAAATGTGACATGTGTCTCAAAATCGTGCGAGTCACATGTTGAGCTGTGACTCGTTACTGAAATCGTCTATTACACAGGCAATTATTTTTTTTATTAGCTAAATAATTGTGTTGCTTTTGAAATACAAGATTGTTTCATCATAGTCTCCCAGGTCTTTTAAGTGCAGCCTTCCCAGACAGGGAATATGTGCAAAATGCACTCTTGTATAACCGCTTACCTCAAGTGACTGCCGCCTGCGGTGATTTATTTGAAGTTGATCCCACTGTTTTTAGGAGTAACAGTGGTATATAATTAAGCCGCTGTCGTGGTTTCTGTTGATATGATGTTCAGAACAAAGTAGAGTAAAAGGGCTAACGAATCCCACACATAAAGGCAAAAATTTTAATCTTTGACAGAAAATAAAATTATGATTAAAGTCATTGCTGGTGTTGAAATAAGTTCGCTGGGAAGGTTCAGTTTACGCAGCCAGGCAGTGTGCCTTGATTTAACAGGAAGCAGAATATACTTTTAATTGAGCTGTACAGGACTTAAACAGGCCCAGTGTATTTTTCTGTGCTGGGTCGGTAAAGCTCTGTGAAAAATTACAAATTACAGCTCCATGTTTGCTGGTAACCATTTGCCTAAAATGTGGCCTTATTTCTGATTTTCCGCCTTTGTCCTTGAGCTCACTTAGGTTTAAAGAGCAGCTGTGCGTTTGTGTTGGTGTGTTATCCTTGCATTTACATGGGCGTGTAATTGTTGAACTTAACAGTGTGTTCATTCATTAGTGAGCGCTTACCTCCCTGGTCCCTCTCCTCATCTCTCTACATTAGCTCTGACAGTAATGACTTGCCAGACCTAACCTCTTAACTGGCCTGATGCATGCTTGTGGCAAACCCACTCTGGCTGCCCGGCTAAAATGGAAACATGCCATTTGAGTGCTGGATTTATTTATTTTATTTATTTATTTATTTATTTTTATTTTTTTCATCTGTTCCCTCTCCCTCCATTTCCTTTCTGTCCAACTATTTCTTCCTGTTGCTGCAATCAGAAAAGGACAATTCAATTTCATGACCCAATTTACTCAACTCTCCAAAAAGATGTGGCCATTATTTGATATCGTTTTTGTTTGTTTGTGTTTTGTTGTTTTTTTTGTCCCCCATTTTCCAAGTCCCACAGCTGACAACTACGGAAAACATTGTACCTCTCATATTTAATTCTGCATGTAGAAGGCATTAATGTAATAGAGACTGAATATGCCACTGAAGTAAATGAGCTGACTTCTCCACCCTAATAGAAAAAGATCATTCTAAAAGTCATAGCCCTTTTTCATAAGGGTTTATTCAAACGGGTAAAAAATTCATTGCAAACTAATGTCTCAATATCTAAGATTGGCCACCAAGTATCATTGTGCTAAATTCTGATTCAGGCGATATAAATTAATGAGTGCAATGTAGTTGCTGATCCATAAGAAATTAAAAAAGCTGGGATTCCCATCGTCCACAATCTTAAAAAGTGTTGGCAGTCCACATTTGGATGAAATTTCCACTTGCTTACCACAGTGATATGCTTCAATCAGAAAAAAAAAAAAGCAGTTTTAAAACTTTTTTTTTTTTAAACCACCACCACTAGATCTTTTAGTTGCATCATTTCATTAACATTGTTCCATTTCGTGTGCAAATTATTTGTCAGGCAACTTGCAATACCTTTGTGGCCCACTAGTGGGCCCGACCCACAGTTTGTGTACCACAAGTCATAGGTTTAAAAATACAAATAAAGCCAGCTGCAGCGCAACCCGACAGCACCTTTTCCCACATACAGATCTTTTTACATAAGACAATGCAAAATAACATCATATATGAGCTCAAAAGCTCAGTGAGTATGACAATGACTTCCATTGTGCTCTATCTCCACACTCCAACTGGCGCAACCCGTCGATACGATGGAGTGGAGGGGGAAGACGCCGCCATGACTTTAGCGAGTCGCCATGGTTGACGACAACTAATGACATTAACTGAATCCCACCTCAACAAATTCATTTTTTCCTGAGGATTATCAGGGTCCTACCAGGCAGGAGCTAAAGAAACGGCCACTATCTCTGCCGTACAGTTGCCACTTCAGTTCAACCACTTCAACTTTCAGTCATTATACTGGACTAAATGTACTTTTACTGAAGTAAGGCTGCATCATGAGTTCCTGGACATCAATTTGTTATTTTATTGTGAGCGTTTAGGTTTGGAGAGAAGTGAATTTTTTTTCTTTATTACACTATCAAACATATGCTGCAGATTTGTGGAACATATTCATGAAGGACTTTTAGCCTTTAGGGCTCTTTTACTCCTCACTCTATCCAGAGGGTGGAAAAGATACACGAGTTCAGCTATGTGATTCCTGACTGGGCTGCAGAGATAAGAGAGCCCAAATAAATCTCCACCCCTGCAAATGGGTTCCAGTGACAGTGGAAATAAAGAGGTTTTGGTTGGCCAGCCAGATGACTGACATCTTGGTGTCTCTCCCACCTCAGTGACCAGCAGATAAACCCGGGATTAGAGAGAGAACTATTAGACTGCTGCGCACACGCACACGCGCACACACACACACACACACACACAAACATTCCTGAATCCTTGTCTGAAGGTGGTTTGTCCTCACAGATACATATGTTCGTTCACATATCTATACAATCACACGAAACACAAACCTGGTCATTGTACTACAAATTCCAAATCGAGTCCCTGATTTAGACTCGCAGCATCACCCCGCGATTCCTCTACTCTGTGCACCCACCATGACCACCCATGAGACTCTCTGGTTGACCAAAATGGCCTGAAGCCTCACCAGCTTCATACCTGAACACTGCTAATTACAATTTTCTCAAACCTGAAAACTCAGCTGTGGGATTGAGCCCATCTCTCCGTGGTAGCTGGCAACCCATTTACCCCCCAACCCCCGCCCATCCACCCCCCTCGGCACCCCTGTAACGCAGAAATCATTATTTATCAAAAATGTGAGGCTGCTAAAAGGCTTGGATGAAGCCAGAGGAGAAGAAGAAGGGAAGCAAAACAGAAAGGGAAGGATGAAGGGAAAGCCAGAGCAGAGAGTGGAGAGATGTTATCAGGGATCAGAGATTCTGTCTGAGCTGTGGACCTCTCTGCGTCGTGAACTCCTGGCGGTCTGACCTGAAACGATTCCAATCTGTCTCTGGCCAAAGGAAAGACATCCAAAAGGAGATAAAGTCACTGAACAACTTCATAAAGTATACACCTGTTTCCTATGTACACTGAAAAACAGAACGCTACAGGTTAGCCTCATACAGATAATGTGCCGGCATATGAAACTGGATAGTCTGACCTTTTGAGCAGGCATTTTTCCGGATCCAAACTCAAGATCTATTTTTGACTCTTTCATTCAGATTCATTCTGGCATCAGATATTCTAGTAAATACAGAGCAGTTGGATTAATACGTAAACAAACAGCCAGTCGATGTCAAACGGTAGTACAGAAGTCTGGCTAATGTATATTGTGTATGAAGATAAAGTTGGTATCTGTTAAGGCTAACAATTTACAAAAATGTAAAAAGCTGAAAGCATGAAAGATGAAATCTAAAAAAAAAAAAACAACAACATGTTCCCTGAGCTAAACCTAACCAACCTTAGCTAAAGCCTGCTGTTCCAGCAGCAGACATAAAACATTAACTCTACTCTGTTTCCTCCAATATACAGTCTTGTTAGAAGACCAATGAGGAGGCTGCATGTACAAAGCTCTACAGATGTAATGCAAACACGGCGGACCCAAGAGAGACACAATCATCATCAGTGTGGTAGCTCTAATTAAGTCACCCGTGCATACTGCTGAGACAGCTGCCGGTTGTATGATAGTTTCCCTGATGGCTTGTCTATCAGGGTCTCTTTAACCATCAGTCAAGACCCAAAAGTGGATTGTGAGCCATTTAAAATAAAGGTCTGCACAGATCAAGCGTACCAGAGCGTTTTTATAGCTGCAGCACATCACTGTGGGTGATGCAGTGTGCTTTGTTCAGATACTGACACCCCTGGGTGCTGGGCCCCGCTGTGCTTGCCTCCTTTACATCCTTCTGTATGCATTGTTTTGATTTTAGGACTACATAGTATAATGGCGTGCTGATGTATTACAGAGCTGCAGCTATTAATAGAAGCTTCTGCAACATAAATAAAGGGCAGGTTAGTAGCACTACTTGATCTTTGAAAGCATATACCAGTGTGAGGAGAACACTTCTTTTTACTCTGATTTGCATAGTATAGCTGCTGGCTGTCGATTATCCCTTGAGGATAATGTGGTGCTGTTATGCGAATGCTGCACCCTGGAGAATGGCCCTTATCTTCAATGGCTCTGCAAAACTCCAGCTGTTTTTTAATTGGTTGCCAGGGTGGCTGAACAACAAGTGCCCCCCAGCAGTATTCTGTTTGGTGATAGAGGAGCAGCAACGCGTGGCACGTGGCCAGGAACTCCAAGGGCCGGCCTGGGTCAATGGAAGTAATGTTTGTTGCTGTGGTTTTAAATTTTTTTTTTTTTTTTTCCTCTAGGGGGGCAAGATTTACATAAGAGATGCTCTCTTGGCCCATACTGATTTTGTGGGCGATTTAGTACGATAAACCAGCATCGTGTTTTTTCTCGGATTTTGGCTATTAACCGTTGAGTTGCTATTATTCAGCTTTTAGCTCAGGGGAATATGGATCGTGTTGGCAACACAACATGCACTCAGACAAGAAGTGCACTGTTCCAGACTATATGTTGAACAGCTGTTGCAGCTGCTACAGTCAAGACTGCTTGGACTGCTTAAAACAAACAGACAAACTGAGAATTTTTTACTTTTTGATAGTTTCCTAATTTTTGATGCATTCTGTCGCACCATCTTTTAGTGCTGATGATTTAATACTTGATGGCCAAAACATTTAAATCAAAAACAATGTATCAGTATTGTTTAAGCAAGAAATGCCAAACATTTTCCAAGTACAGGTTCTCAATCATGAAATTAATATCTTTGGCTTTGGCTTTTTGACTAAATGACCAACTTTCACACTGGGAATTTGTAATGGGCAGTTGTTGCCATTTTTGCAGTGGTGTATAAACTGAGTAATGCTCTGGTGAAACAAAAGAATTAATCAGCAGATTTATCCATAGTGTTTATATACATACAGTTTAGCTTCAGCTGTCCATTGCTTTCTGAGACAAAAGTTAGGAGGTTGTCACAGTTTAGTGTTACACTTGTCTAACAGCACCAGCAAGTACTATGGATCACTGGTCAAACAAAAGCTGAGTGATAGGCATTGAGGGCTGCTCGGAGCGCTCATTTCTGAGCGCCGTTTCAACTCAGGGAGTGACTGAATGACATTTATTGTTCCAGACTGGCCACATGAACAAAACTGATGTTTTGTCTTTGTGTAAAAACACTAATAGTATTAGTTCACTGTAATGGATTGTCCACCTGGCTTGGTGGGAGTCACTGATCCATCTTAGCTGTGGCACTTGGTTCAACCTTCAAACCACTAAACCGAAATGTCACTTTAACTTTCCACCAGCACTTGTCACTGCAGGACTGGCTCTGTCCCCAGGCTACAGCTGCAAGTTTCATACAGCGGCTGTTTTCCCCTCCATCCTGCATTTGAATCGTATTCGCCCATCTCCTCAAATGTGTTGTTCCTGTGGTTAAGCCTGTGGCAGCCAGTACTCACTCAAGGGATGCTAAATACAAATTATTACAACACTATCCTTAGCCAAAAGCCTGTGCAAATGTGAGCCCTGACGCGTGCCAATATAAGAATCGCGATCCTCATTTACTGCGATTCTCCAGTCTAGTCTGGGTCGCCTTTCCTTGCTGTAGCTAAGTCCAGTATTCATCACCAATTAACTATTTAACTTAGAAATGTTCAGATGCCCACACCAGGAATTGAAACACGCCATCCTTATTACGGGGCGGCAGTGCTAACCACTGCGTCACCATGCTGCTCAAGTTACCGCACACATTTATATCCATTAACTGAGACATGTTCAGGTGCCCCCACTGGGAATTGAACCGCACCTACTACTAATAATGCACACCTCCCTCCTATCATGCGTAAGGGGGCGTGCATTATTAGTGACCCCCCCGGGGGGATTTTCCAACAGATACGTTCCTTTTTATTCCGGAAAAAAAAGTTAATGTAAAGTTCAGTGCTATTCCGTGTTTATAATGAATTTCATTTTTTGGTGATCGCAGATTTTATAGCGCCTTATTTACCAAATGTCCAGGAACACCGAGCTTGACATGAGCTTCAGTGTCCAAGGTTTGCAAGGTTTGCAAGGTTTGCAAGCATGGATAAATGTTTAAAACTTAATGAATGTGAAGAAGACACTTTAATGTCTCCATTTGTCATTCTGTCTTCCAAAGCAGACTGGAGTAGATCATGAGGATCCTTTGCACACCTACAGATTGAAGCAGAAATCATTATGAATCGAAAACTGATTTTGAATCGAATCATAGCCCCAAAAATTGTAATCGAATCGAATCGTGAGACAGTAAAAGATTCCCACCACTACCTTACAGGCATTTGGAGACACACAGAAAAGTGATATCAAGTGGCCTGACACCTGAAGCTCTCCCTCTCACTATTCCCCCTTCACTTTATCATATGCCCTCTTCCACTGCTCCACCTGTCAAACTACAGAGAAGAATTCATTCACTCTAAGAAAAGTAAATATTTGCCGGTCAGCAGAGCAGATGGCATCCTGGTAAAACTCTGCGAGTAGTCAGAGATAATCAACAATCGTCTTTCAAAGCCAGAAACCAAACAGTGCCTTCAGATTCAGAGAAAATCCATGTCGCAAGCAGGATCCATTCCTATCCCATGATGCAAAAACTTGCGGTTTCACTGCTAACTGGGAAAAAAAGTTCTGTCCTATGAATAACATTTATTTGCCTGCTCTTGTATAAAGTTCATCCCAAACCACTGTTTGTCTGTGGTTGTTTAGTATGCTCTTATGTGTAACTTGAATAAAGTGAGGATGACACGACATGAGCATACGCTCAACCCATCTAGGAATGTTTCATCTCGCCACTCTGTGGCCTTAAATACACTTTCCCACTCGCTCAATCTGTGCAGCATATTGCAACATACGGCAAGTTTTACGACGACTGTCCAGTCTCAGCCAATATCAGCCAGTTTAGGAGTGAGGACACGCCATCTGTCAAAAAAACGGTCACTGTTGCACAACTATATGATTTTGTGCCATATCTGATGAAAAACATAAACACTGTATCCACATGAAGAATTGGAAAAGAAACATGGGAACCATGTGCATGGAGATGGAAATGGGACTGAAAAAAGCTGCCAGAGCAAATGTTAAACCTGGGGCAAAAACATACACTGTGTTTAATGTTACTGAGACTTATCATGGAGAAACATCTAATCTTCACAGCTGCTGTTTTGAATTGACGTGCTCTTTTGAAATAACTTAGCGTGTTTATCAAGTAAAATCACCATGGAGTATTGTTTTTATTCAAATATTGATGCGGAAAAGGAAAACCATTATGATACAATGATGTTTTCTTCTCAGTGGGAGAAAAGAAGGAAAGCATACTGTATGAGGATGTCACTGTGTCTACTATTATCACATAAAAAAAAAAAAAAAAAAAGGATGTTGATCACTATGAGTCCAAGCAGCTAATCAAATTCCTTCCGTCTCACTCATTTGACTCAGAGCTGTGAGGCTCAGCCATGCCACAGGATGTGGCCAAAGCACTTTGGCCAGGCTGCAAAATGTCTGTTAAAGAATTACACCCCATCTGCTCCGGTGTTTATAATTAGTGTTTAAACACTGATGGGAGGAAGTTAATCTAAATTGACAAAACAGCAGTAACTACCCGAGTAAAATGGCCAGCCTAAGCAACCAGGGTACGACAGTAGAAAGCAATATCCAGAAAATTTTATGATAATTGCCACATATACATGCTGGTAGAAAGACAAAAAAAAGATTACTACTCAAACTAAATTAAAGGAAAGCGTAACTGCTTGCTCTCCAGTAAACACACACACACACACACATATTTGAGGGACGCAGGTAAGCAAACAGATATGCAGACATGTCTGAAACATCATTATGCTGAAAACACCTGGAGCTGGCATTTGGATGATGATGATTTATGTTTGGAAATAAAGCTTTTGCGGTTACATTTCATTTTATTTGAGAGAAGAGAACGATGTGGTGTTGCATTGGTTAGCAGTCAACTCACTGCAAGAGGAGTTAGTGTGTGCGCGTATGTGTGTGTGTGTGCGTGCGTGCGTGCGTGCATGTGTGTGTTGGATTTGAAAAGCTTGCCTCTCTGGAGTTTTTATGTTCTCTTCAGGCCTCTGTAGGCTTCGTCCTGATACTCCCAAAGATATGCAGGTTAAGTTAACTGCTGACTTCAAATTGCTCATATGGAGTGGAGGTTTGCCTCTACGGATCATCTCTGTAACAGACTGCTGAGCTGTTCAGGCGTTTTCCCACGTTGTGAGTCCTGCAGCACTTACAAATAAGTGGCACATCTGGACAGCTTGAGAAGGAAGTGACTACATAACTGCAAACTATCATTATGCTGTCTGTCTTTTTACTCCTTCTATCAAGTATCAGCTACTTTTCATTTAAAAGCTCACAAACCTTCAAAGTTATGAACTTCATTTTCATTTTCTACACAATTTAGCCACCAGGGCCGCGGGGTTTGCTGGAGCCAATCCCTGTTTACGCACCCTGTAAGGACTGGCCATACCCGGGAAAGCTTTTATGAATTTCATAATCATTTTTAATACTAAAAAAAATATATAATTCTGCTCACTTTTTTGCTGCATCACTCTTCAAATCTTCATAAGTTACCGTTAATTCAATTGATTTTACTTCAGAAAGTTCAGAATCAAAACTTAATGATGTGGTATACCTTTCAATAAGACTTTCTGGCGGGGAAGAACCTTGGCAGCAATATAATTATACTGTATAGACAGATTAAAAAACAACAATAAAACCAAATGCAGACCCCCTCTACCTTAAGACCCAACTTTAAAGTGAGCAATAGAGAAATCCCTTCAAAGTATTACTTCATATTTAAATGCACCAACATATGCTGTGGCGCCCTCATGCCATAGTAGAGGTGGAGATGCGCTTCATGTTTAATGAGTCGTATCTAAGGTGTAAATAAAGCATCGTCTATCTCAGATGGCGGGTATGCTGCTGCATCTTCATGGCTTCATTTAATCCTTATAGTCACCTCTCCCCGTTCTTATAGCCTCTTATCATGGCAGAGAGGGGATACTCCGCTTTCTCATCATCAATCATCGGAGCCTGTGCCCCGTCACCCTCCTGGCAGAGGTGCTGCACTGGGTGCTATTGTTTTCTTCTGTTTTGTTTTCTGCATTAGGCTGCCTCTATTTTTGGTGTTGAAGGTCTTCTGGGTTGGCTCCGAGGCGATCCAGATAAATGCTTAGAAATCCCCAAACTTTTGCAAAACTTTGAAAGGAACAGGGGGCTCACTTTTAGCCATTCAAAGTCTTAAAACAGGGAGATTTATGGACTAATGACTGACACACAAGATGCACAAGGCCGCTCACAAAAGGCTTCAATGAGTCCAGGTGCAAGACATTACAGTGAATTCTCCATTGTCATTAATTCCTTTTGTTAGCATCCACAGACAGCAGCAGATTGAGAGACAGCAGGATCGCGGCCTTTAGTATTAATTGACACACCAAAGAAAATCCTTGAGAAAGGGCAGGCTTGCTCTTACACCATCTTACCAACCAGATGAGCACGAAAACAGTGTGCCGCACAGCCGAGTGGCTCAAATGCAGACAGACACAGATGTGGATAAACAGGCACGCAAGTTTCCATCTTGAAATCCAAACGCGGCCCACAACCAAACAATCGCAGCCTGCCCAGAGCACAACAAAAGCAGCAAGCAACTCCAAACTCCTTAAAGTCAAAGCAACACAACAAAAAGGCCATTCAAGTGATGCAGGCCGGTTTGAAAGAAAGCACAGCGAGCTATCAGCCACGTGAGAATGAAAAACAGCTACTCACCTCAGCCTCACCTTCCTTCCGCCGTCCGCGACGTCAGGTGGAGAGGAAATGACGTCAGCACCACACCCCGACGTCTCCTCTCCGCGCGGTCCTCCTGAAGAACGAGCACCGGCCTCACGGACTCTCCCAAACCGGGTCCCGGTCCTCGGCCCAAACAAACCGCGGTGCGGGAGACAGGTGTGCTGGGGGGCGGGGCCGCGGGAGATCACGTGACGAGCTGACGAGCCAGTCGGGTCGGTTGATTGATTGACTTAAAGCTTTATTAAAATATTTTAGCTGAGCCTACGTTTGTTCTAGTAGATAGCATTTTTGCAGTGATGACTATTTGTTGAATAATACTAATTACAGTATTCTGTCCTGAATGGCCTCTAGTATCTTTTTTTTTTTTTTTTTTTTGGAGTTGATATTGTACATACCAGTGTAGAAGTTTAAAAAAAAAAAAAAAAAACACACACAAACATGCATCCTGTTTACGTTTTGTGATGCTAATTCAAAGGGATTTTAATAGAGTCCATACATAATATTAATTTGCATAATATTAACAAACAAAGTTTATGATTAGCTAATTTACAAATGTTGCTCCGTAAAATAATCTTCACAGTTTAACATGAGTTTTATCATTTGCAAAGCCTAAATACAATGTTGGTCTAGAAGCATATTACAACCCCTTGTAGTGGTAATGCTTGTAATTAGATTTTCTACAAAAGCCTCTTAGAACATTAGTAATAGTTTGCAAGAATATGAATAGAAATTGTCTTGTAGGCCTTATAGTAGACATGATTATATTTAATGTCCCCAACAACCTTTGTAGTCTCATTTAGCCACTTGTTAGTCATCGCTGTTTTTCATACACATAAAATCTTTAAATAAATGCACTGACTCATTTTATGTCCTGTAATAAAAGAGAAATATGCCTTGAGCTTGTGTCAAGCACAGGCCTAATGTCAGGCATCCAACCAAAAAAAATACACTCAAAAAACCCATTGACTTCAGGACTTGGTTCGCCGACCAGGATTACGTGCAGAAATAGTTTCGTAACATAATATTTTCACTCTTCGGTTTTAGACAATGATTTGATGGCACTTATCACGGCATAGAGTCAAATGGATAGATCGTATAGATAACACAGAAGTTCATGCCTTGTGAACAAGTCTAAGTATCCAGTTCACCTGATTTAAATGTTTATGGATTGCAGGAGGAAACCAGAGCACCCTGAAAAATCTGTGAGCAGGTACTGCCACATTGTGCCCCATATAAACTTTAGTTACTATATGCTTTACTTATTTCTTCACAGAGAATTTTTTAATGGTCCTGCGACCTGACCTAGATCAATTGTCTTATTTTTAGAGGGTTCAAGTGTGCAAAACCAGAGATGATGTTACAGCTCGGATCCTTTGGGAAATCAGGTAGTGTTCTGCTCAAAAAGCCAGAATACAGGCCGCGTCTGGAAAAAGCCAGAGAGGCATGAAATCTTAATGTTACTGTTCCTGTTACAGTGAGCAGACCAGGTCCACTGGTCATCTCCGCCTTACCAAGATTAATTGCTTGTCTCACAGGTTGGGTTCCCATTACGTAGTTTGTCCGTCGCCACCTCGTTACCGACACATCTTTCACAGCCAGGCAGCAGACGAAGGCAGTCAGATGGTCATACGCCTGCATACCTAGCTCACATAAACCTGATATGGTCTGTACAGCACATGGCTAAGACCAGTAAATCCTTACCCTTTCCCATAGCATGCACACATTGCAACTTCAAAAACACTCACCAATAGGCCAGTGATGCATCTCCATGTATGTTGATCAATTCTTCAGCAAAGGGATACATATTTCTAACATTTTAAAGTGCTACAGACTTCTCCCTTTTTAATGCATCCTTTCAGTGTATCCAGTGCTGTGATCTGGACTTTATCCCATTTTGAAAGCTATATTCTGCTTTGTCTTTATATTTATCCAACATTTTGCAACACACTAAAGCCATTAGCCATAAAAGTCTGATGTTGTGTGGTATGTGAACACATGTTAGTGTAAATGTGCGGTTTTCGTGTGTGTAAAAGACTCTTTTGGCTGGTATTCGGTTTCTCATCTCCGGGCTGGATGATAGATGGTAACTAATGGCATGGTGTCAAGCCATGGGTGATGTATGACGCCACATACGTTTGGATAACTGCGATGTGGCCAGTGCGTGCATGAATGTCTGAATGTGCACACTGATGAGTGCTATGCATGATGCTATAATGTTATTTGCATGTGCCTGTGTCTTTCAGCACATTCCTGCATGCTAAGTTGGTCATATGTGAGATAAAGGATGAACCATGAAGATATTTTGAACCTCTACTAGATCTTATTTTTCTACTCGGTCCTCTCTCATATATGGAAATGATGATGAGCTGCTTCAGATAATTTATGGATAATCCTGCATGCCCAATGGTAAGTTATTGTTTCTTCTGTGGACCTATTCATCCTCATAGTGACTAATTTGCCCTATGGTGTAATGGCACTGAGGCCTCTGTGGGTGTAACGGGAGTCAGTGACATTTGCTGGAGATGTAATTGTCCGAGCTTTTTATTTTCCCTGCACACACACATGCGCACGCTGCACAGATTTGTGAGCAGTCAGAGTTGATGTGCACAGAAATATCTTCTAAGCTTGAGTGAATGCGGGCGCTCCATCCCTCACATCCGGCCGCCTATTTATCTAAGTAAGCTACATGTAAGCTGTTATTTATGACGAGGCTCTGGAGAATTACGTGATCTAAGTAGCCTCTCTCTTATTATTGCCCTAATGCGCATTAAAGCATTAAAGCTAGATGCGTGTACGCTCCTGGTGGGTTTGCTCATCCATATTCATGAGGACAAGAGAATCTTAAGGTTTGCTAGATTGTCACTACATTAATCTTTGGTACCTGTCTCTCTTTCTTCCTCTATCTGCCCATCTTCTCCTCTGAGGGATTAGAGAGATCAAGTGTGAAGTAATGTAATAAATAGCAGTAATGGGCTGTCGTGTCTGTATAATCTCTTTGGAAACAATTGGGCAAAACTTCATGGGGCATATAGACAACTAAAGTTATGAATTCAGCAGGGATTCGTATTGCAAATGTCTCTGGCTTTAGATGACCCATTTTCCCAGTAAAATCTTTGTATGTTTCCATAGTCCCAAGAAAAACAGGTACAGTACATACCACGCGGGCTCAACGGAAAGTTTTCACCTTCTTAGCATTCATGTTTGCTGTTAAAAGCCCAGCGGGTGTAAACTTTGAAATTGACAAACAGCACAAACAGAGCACAGACAAAACCAATTTGGAAAACTTGTTTGATATATATGTGTGTCAACAGGAAACCCTAATAGTTAGCTGCAATCAATGAAACAAGCTATTATGAGAGACAAACAGAACATAATTGGAGAATGGCACTTTATTACAATTTATGGCTTTAACTGCTACTGTACTTAGTGTTCCTGCTGAGTGAGACTAGGTATACAGGATTTTCTTTTAAGGGAACTAAGCAGATGTCTTGAAAAAGAAAAAGAAAAAGAAAATCACAGGAGAGGGACAGCCATGATTGAGAGGAGAGAGAAAATATGATGGAAAAGGAAGGTGGAAAAGAAATAAAGTGGCGGAGAGGAGTGCGGTAAGCAGCATAGCCTCTTACCTCCATCCACCCATCCTTCTCCTCATTCCCCCGTTCCCTCCACCCTGCTGACAGAAATACATTAACTGAGACACGCTCGCCTTGAAGTTCCTCCCTCAGCAGCTGCTGTCTCAAACACTTTATTGAGTTATCGAACACGAGAATATATATGACAAATGGAGTCAACAGGCTGGACTTTGGTTTACATCCTTATCAAAACACTCTGTGTTTACCCCAGGAAATCAAGGTATAAATCTGTTCCCAGCCCAAGCGCAGATCAATAACCTGCTTCAGATACCTTCAGGTGTCCATCATCGAACACACGGGGAAAATGGAAGCTCCTTTTAACAGCTTAGAGCTGAGCCCAAGCTTTGTGGACCTGCTTGTAATTTGCACATGCACAGGTTATGAGAGGCTTCACTACAGGACAGGTGTGATGTGAGTGTGTGTACGATAAGCTACTGCATAATACATATCAGCACATGCAAAATGTGACAAGTGAAAGAGCTCCAATGTGATTCTAAAAGCCTTTTTACTATCGGCGTTGCCGATCTAATGACTGCAAAGGTCATTGCATATAATTCCCTTTTTACACTCATCTAATCTTTCAGTGAGTCTTTGTGTCCTCTAGATGGGGCATTGTCATCCTACAAGAGACCACCATTTTTTTTTTTTTTTTCCCCGTCACAGGCGATCACTCAGAACAACATTGTATTGATCGGCAGTGGCCCTTCCCTTATAAGAGGACAAGTGGACATCCAGAGCATGACAGAGCCAGCAGATCCCATTTCTGCAGGGGGACAAGCATTCAGGCCTGTACTGCTCTGCCTGCGTGCACTCAGCAGAAAATGGTGAAGGATGACTCATCTGATCAGATTGCTCTTTTCCATGTCTCTACAAACCTGTGCCTTATTTTTATTTATTTTTTTTTTTTATGTTTTTTTGCAGCTATGTGTGAATTAGCCTTTCGTATATAGCATTACACTGTGACCATACTAAAATATAACTCCATATGCAACTGATGACTGACAGCTCTTTAGGGTTATGACTAGGAACAGTGTTCCCAGTGTTCATCAGAAGAGGTTGAAGCCCATGAGACACGCACACATCTGCTGGATTCATTCAGAGCCTCATCCTCCCTCAGGCAGTACAGGTATCTGTCAGCACTGCACCTCCCCCCTAACAGGGTTGAAAGTAAAGCATGAAACAGTGGAAATGTTAAGAAGAAATGATTTTTTTTTTCTTTTTTTTATATATATATATATTTCTCCAACGAGACAGCTACATCTCTATAGTCTCCACATGTCTGATAGTGTATTGTACTGTGTCTGCGTCCGGGTATGCCTTACATACGTTTTCTGTGCGTAAACAATACTTGGCTGTGTGTATAAATGTGCACCGTGCAGCTAAAAGGGTGGTAAGACCTCTCTGTGTGAGTCTGTGTCACTGGATGAGTCAGCATGTTGTTTACTGAAGTTGTTGCTGGAGCAGCAACAGAGCCTTACCCTCCGGGTCCCAGTGTGCCTCATTAGCTGCTGCCATTTCAGCTCTTGTTCCCTTGTTAATCACCTCAGTCGATCACCTCCGTGCAATCAGTTAAATTTAGTGATTAAGTGGAGAAAGCTGAAAAATGCAGCTTAGTGTGAATTTAGACACATACAGAAGATGGCCAGGCCAACAAGCAAGGAGAGTTTACAGTGGAGCAGCAAATCGATTCAAGCCTTCTTACTTCTGACACTTCTTACTTCTGACATACTGCTTCTTTAAATTTTGTGATCAAAATTCATTTGTTAGGTTAAAGCATTTTTGTATTATTAATACTGTAAAAGCTGTAGACTTTCTTTGATATTCAATTCTAAATATTTGACAAGAGGGTCACATGTTGTGTGGGCAAAATCTGTATTTCACAGCCGTCATTATTGAAGCACAATTTTAAAATCTGGAACGATAGTAGAAGTATATGTGGAAATGCTCGGAATGCCTCGTAGCTTTTGTTAGTACTTGAATAATTATAATAAGTAGCATTATACAATTATATAATTGATATTGCTGCAATTCACCGATATATGAAGACAATATTTCCCTTTCCAAAACAATTGTTATAGTGTTACTGAGATTTTTCTGAGTACTTGCACCTGCAGACAAAGCATGAGCATGATAAAAACAAAAAACACTTAACTGAACTAATGACAGTTCTGGTAATTATTTACTTTTAACCCCTGGTTACAATTAGCCCAAATTTAAGTGTCTCTTATCGAGTCTTTCCTCTATGCCAGCTGTAAGCATTAAACGTGTTGTAAAATGAGCAGCTAGAAAGGATTTTTTGCTGGTGTTTTTTGTTGTAGTTAAAAAAAAAAAACAAATCTCAAAACAATAATAAAGTTTAGAACAGTCAGTTTCACACTAGGAATCATCTTTGTTTAGCTATTGAACTCTGGCCCATCTACTCATATACCTTTTTGCTCTCTTTCCAGAAATTGATTTGTTTTTATCATCTTTCATGTGATGATTTGGCATGATAATGTTTAATTGTTGCTCATATTTTGTGTGCGCACAGGCTCATAGATCGTGGCTTTAATGAGCACCTTTTAGTCTCGCTCTAATATGACCTTGTTGTTTTCCTGCTTTATTCCATTTGAAAACTGCATTGTTATTCAATAAAAAAAAAAAAAAAAAAAAAAACTGTCTGACACACACTTCAATAAGTTGTCCCCTTGGGCATAATGACAAAAGAAAAGAAAAACAACAACCCCAAAGTCAGTCTTGTCGGTCTCATGTATCATCATTCAAGACTATTATGTCTGACAAGCAAGAAATAAGACTGCCAAGAATATTTTCCAGCACCTGTAATCTTTCTTTGATTAGAAACATGTTTATATTAATTTGCTTTGCTTACCAGTCCTTCTGCCATTTGCTGTCAAAGCGCCATGGCATGTCATTTTTTATACAGCTATAGCTTTTTATGTTCATTTTGCCATCTCATTGGAAATAAAAAAACCCCAAAAACATCACTTATACTTGGTTAAAGGTGAATCAGCTTCCAATTCATTGTGTCAATTTCCATACTATCCTTAGACCAAAAGCTCCCACAAGCTAAAAACACTACCATCATGCAGTTAACATATAATGCATGAGCACGGGTGTTTGCTTTCAAGAGCTTCTTTTATTGCCTTGTTTTTTTTTCCCCCCAAAGATTCTTTTTATTTTCAAGGCTGTTAAATTTTATCTTCATATCTAAATTGAATTTGCTCCCTTTATCAAACTGAGTATGTGTGCTCTTTTATCTGTTAAGGTAGACATCTCTTTTTGTAGCGCCATACTTTTTATCCTCAACAGTTATCTCTTATGTATGACCATGTGCTGTGTTGTTCAAGGGCAGCCCATTCACCTGCGATTCATCCTTGAGTGTAGATTCCCTCCGGTGAGTGGAGCTGACCTCAGTGCAAATGCAAATAAGCATGTGGCCAGCGCCAACTCAAGATCAAGACCTTTGCTCCCTTTGGTTCAAACATGAGGGGTTTATTTTAGCACCTACAGTTGTTGTTTTCGTGTTGTCTTTGTTTTTATGTTTTCTGCCTCTCATCTGTCTTTTATCAGCCCTGTCAGTCACCGAATGCACACTGCAGTTCAGAAGTCAGACTGACCTTGACAAAACGAACTGTCCACCGGGAGCAATCCTGCATACCAATGTCCCCGTATTATTGCTCGGAGTTGCAAAGTAATATATTCAGGGTGCAGCGCTCTGAATTTTGTTGACTTTTCTAGATAGTCTGCCGAGTTGCCATTGAGGAGCAGAGCCGACAAAAGATACAAAAGATAGATATATTAATAGTAATAATAATGACAATAACAATAACAATAATCTGCACATTCAGATTACATCTGAAAAGCATTCATAGTCCCGTGTATCTGTCCTCAGTCGCGTCAACAGCACTAACAATACAGTTTGTGAAAAGGAGTTATGATTATTCCCCCGCTTTCTCCGAGCAATTCCTTCCGCTGCACATCAGCCCTATTGTCAACCACTAATTCAGCAAAGCACACTAACCTTTCACAGCACAATGTGATAATGGCGGGCTTAATGTCACGTTGTCGCTCAATAAGAGCAGATTGGTGAATCACCTGGGAATTACACAAAAGATTAAGTGGAATAATTATCCCATGTACAATTATGAGCGCCATGAGGCTAACAGGGAAGGGGGACGGCAGACATGACAATGTACATATCATTTAAGAGGTCAGAGGTCCTGTTTGATTGGAGGCGAGAAATGCAAAGAAAATGAATTCATTTATTCTGTCCTTTGCTTGCCGTGTTACTGAGTTAATCCACATGAAGTTGCACTTACAAGCAGACATCACAGAATTGAAGATGTTTGCGACTTGAACAATCATGCTGGTCAAATTGTGACTATATTAGCCGACAGACTTTGAAAATTATAGTGAGAGAGGATGTTTCCTGGAAAAAAGCAGCAGAGCAAATAGTCCCTTTAATTTTGAGAAATCTGAGAACAGCTGAACTTCTTTTCGTATTCTTTCATGCTACTACAATGTCCCTCAGGTAATGCATGTAACCACCGTCAGCTATTTGCCTCCTGCTGCCAATATCTTGTTCAATACACTTTGGTTTTTAAGTTACTGAATCTGCAAGAGAAAACTTCTCACAGCCTGGCAGTGAGTGAGCCTGTAATATAGTTTGACATGTCTGAGCTGCTGATCAATTTTACTTTGTCATTCATGTGATTATTTTTCTTTACAATAACAAAGAAACTGGAAGTAAAATTTTTTCCAATTTTGCCAGTTTTCGTAAAAAGACATCTAAAGATTTGTTGTAAAATTTAAACAGAAAGGTTAAACTCTTCTTGTGCAGACAGAAAGCTGTTGCAGCACTAACTAGATTGCTCTTGTGATTCCATGCGTATGTGTTGTAGGTGTGATGAACATCTTCATTGCAGTGTAGGCGATGAAGTGATGTTTGTCATTGTGCTAAAGACGAGCACACAAAGTGGGTGAATGGTTACGCACACGCAGCTACAGAGAATTTATATTTCAAAAAAGAGTGTTGTATATCTGTAGATTTGTGCGTATGTTTTTTTTTCCTCGCAGCTTTACCTGTTAAGCTGTTGACTGGCAAGTCAGTGAGAGAGAGAGACAGACAGACAGGTACAAGTCGCTCTTAAGGCGGTGCTGTAGCCAAAGACAGAAAAGCAGGGTGAATAGCTTAAATCTAGACTGCTGTAGAAAAGAAAGAGGAGTTGAATGAGGAGAAGACGAGTGGAAAATGTGACCGCTGAGGCGTAAAATTAGCAATTACGTTGGGTGTCATCAGTAATGACTATTTCAGTCCAGATATAGGGGGTTAATGTCCAACAGTGAGACTGTAATTCAGCCGTTACACCTGTGTTCAATCAGCTGGTCCAGGGAGGCTGTGATGGAGCACAACCCGGCTCGAAAACTGCACCTATGCACCGATAAGCCAAGATGGCCGCCATCTGCTGGGAAAGCTTTCAGAGGCAATTTATTTTTTAAGACCCATATGCTGACCTTGGTTGCGAAAGAACATGTACTCTGAAATCACAACACAGGTTTTAGCTCTCTGCGCGTGTGGGTGTATTTACATGATGCATGGTATTCCTTCGCAGGAACCAACGCAACAGATGAGTGTGGGAATTTAATTGGCTGAAAAAGCAGAGGTCGGAGATGCGGTTTAAGCCGAACATGACAGGTGGAGAAACAAATTTATTTTAGCTTCATCTCCAATACAGTGGGAACTTCAAGGATTTGTGACAACCCATACATAATCAAAACATTTAATCAGTCCTCCCACACGAGTCTAATTCCAGTTTGTAAGACAGTTTTTTCATATTTACACAACCTTCATGTCCGGCCGTTCTGTCTGACCAAAATAGTCGCGCTCATTTGGTTTGATTGTGCTGCAGCTCTCATAAAAAATAACCATCTGTCCTTGGTTTCCAGAGGAAGCGCTTTTTAAAATCCCTACGCTTTCATTCATCACCATGATGTCACATCTATCACTGTGGCGACGGGAATACAAATGAGGTGGATGCGCACTCAGTGGCCCACTGTAAATAATTTACTGTTTTGTTTTATTGAAAACAGAGACTCAACGTTATTTTCTGCTTGGACTCCCCTTGGCCAAGGTCTGCCGACACATCTATCCAGGGCGCACCATAGAGAGGAAGTTGAAGTTGTCTTTATTACGCATCATGACTCCAACCATTGTGCGGGGTTCTCTTATGGCCGGGACAGGCGCTGGAGTGCTGTCAGTGGGATGATGCGATACATCGCATGTGGTGAAAGCATGGATATAGCATGATGTATTAGTTATGTTTTTAGAAGCCAGCTTTGGACAGGTTCTTTTTTATCTTTTGTTGCAATGATGAATTACATATTCTCTTGAAAGCGCAGGAACAATGGCACAAGGGGAAAAAAAAAAACAAAACAAAACACAAAAAAACATGTGGCTGAGCACACGCATACGTGGGAACACACACGGCTTTCATCCTCTCCCTCACCCTTCCTCACTCTCTGTTGCCCCCTTCAAGCTAAATTCAAAAACAGCCCTTGGCAGCGCGAACATCCAGCCATTTAAAGTGCAACACTGAACGTTAATCCTGGTGCACCAGTTCACTGACAGTGCTGATTATAAAAGCTTTAATTGCTGGCTTTAATTACTGAAGCATCGCCGCAGGAGTGACAGTTTTAGAACTCTTCACTTTCTGCACCTTTAAACTTGCCAGGCAGTCATAATCCTGTTGGGAGGGTGACATAGTGGAATTGGCTGTAGCCAATGCTCCACACTTGCCTTTCAATAGTGCACAAACCATCTAATCGAACCTTATGAACTACATCACAGCCCAGTCTATAAGACTGGCATTAGAATCCCTACAGGTACCACATTTTTCTTTTTCATTTCATACTCTTAAAAACTGCACCAATCAATATTCTTAAATAAAAAAGGGTCAAACAGCTAATTAAATGCAAAGAGTGTCACTATAGAAACTGAGCATGAGAAAATTATCTCCTTAACCTGCAGTTCGCAAAAGTTTTATGGAGCATTTTAACATTTCTTAACTTAGCATTTTGACGATATGACCGGCGTCTTTACTTTTTCTGTTCACTCTCAAAGCTCCTCTTTTGGTTATCATATTTCCACTTCTTGTTATAAACCAAAGGCCAGGTAAATGGTACCCAAAAGTCATAGCAGACAGCACGTAGACAACCATTTACAAGCTACGGACCCATAAAAAGTTTTTTTGTGTCTCGGAGGTGGTGGAAACCCAAAATGGAAAAGAATAAAATGAAATTGGTCAGACCAGAAACACAAACTGAGATGAATGATGCTCTTCTGTTTCAGCTGGATAAGTACGCTGGTAAAAGTTTTCCAACAGCACTCTAATAACTTAGAGTTGTATGTGCTGTCTACCTTCCATACAACCTTCCAATCCTCACACTACCCACTTTAGTAAATACCAAGCAATAAAGCTTTGAGGCTTTCTTAAAAACAGCTTCACACAGAGAGACTTCAGTACCATCACCTTGGTGTTGTTCCTCTATTTCCTCCAGTTTCTTGGACCCATTTGGGCAAGTACCTCTGACATATCTCTTATTCCCCCTCTTGCCCAAAGCAGCCACTATACCAGAACTATCCACCCGAAGAAAATCAATTTGTCTACCTCTGATGCGTGTTGCACATCTGTCACTTCAAGCCCTTGTTCATTTACAGAGAAGACTTCAACTAGCCTCAAGCATGTGAAGGAAGTGGACCGTTGTCAGCAAGTTAAAGAGCAATTTAAGAAAAGATGACCAGCGAATACCTCTGCTGAAAGGCAACACGAGTACATTTAATTGTCAGTGCATATTTCTGTATCTTCAGAAAACACAACATCAGTGTGGGATTATGGGATTCTCCCATTTCTATGTCATGTTTATTATTAGCGTCAAGAAGTTGAAAGCATACATCAGTTAAAGCATGTCCCTCAGTAACATTCACACTGAATCCACACGTGTTTTAAAAGATCTGACAGAACATCTTATGTGCCTCTCTCTCTTTTTTCATAGCTTCTTGTTGTTTACTCTGCTAGTCCTCTGCTGCAGACTTGAAGCAAATGTGTAACTGCATAAATACATTGTAAGATGAAGGTTTGTGCTTCATTCATGAGATGTGATAAGTTAAAGGGAAAGTTGTTCTTGTAGCCTGCAGCAAAACAAAATACTTTTCATGTTAGTCTTTATTTTACTTTGAAATATATTTTAAATTTAATTTAATGAAAACAATGAAATTCATTATAAATTAATAGAACAGTTTGGTAAGGACACGAATAGAGCTAAATATTTATTTATGCATTCATCAATAATCTTCAACTGATCCACGATTTCTTGATTCAAAAAGTTATTTTTAAAGTAGTTATACAAAACAGAAAACTTACAGTGTTAAGTAGACAGGGCCATTTAAAAATGCCAAAATGAAGCCATTATTGCCTCTTCAGTTTCCTAATATCTATGTCGACAGCACGGAGTGATAATAAGCCCTTAGCAGTTTTTACAGATCTGATCGTTGGTGTATCAAAGACAGGAGAGGACCTGGACCAATCATTCCCTAATTTAGCTGGTGAGACAACGAACTTTCAGCTTTCTACTTACCTGTGTCTAATAATGCTTGTAATCTTGAGCTGGAGAAGCTCCATTTAAGGGGGGGGTGGTGATGATAATTACAGCGTGGCTGTTAGCAGGCAGCATTATTACTGACGGACATGTGGAGAGTGATGAACGCTTAGCGGGATGTCTCACCCTGAATCCTCCTCATGACAATCTACAGCTATTGCTGCTAATGATGATGAAAAGTGTGATGGGTTCACCGTGAATGGGAGTCATGCGCAGACTTGATATGAACTTCACTCTATTGGAACGTGCTGAAGCCCAGTTTCAATGATGCAAAGTGACATCTCTTTGCGGGCATTCTCCAATTGCTTTTGTCACCGGCTGAATATTAATGATAAAAGCAGAAGTTTAAAAGAGGGACTCTCGCAGCGAGTTGCACCGGCTGCATGTAGAAGCCGGGATCATCAAATCAGTGTTGTAGTTGCGTGTGCTCGAGGAATGCGAGCAGTATTACAGCTATATAAAACACAGATAAAATCCTATTTGACAAATGGAGCAGAGCAGGCACAATGTGACATTGGCATCACCACAGTTAAGACATCTTCTCACAGCTTAAGCCATGCTCTAAATATGAAGTCTTAACTTAAATCTCTCATTTTATCAGATAGCAGACACTTCAGGGAAAGTGCTGTGGCTATGAGTTTTATTCCCCACTGTTACTGATTTGTTAGGGCCACCTTCACTGCTGACACTGAAACTCTCCTCTCCTCTCCTCCCCTCCCACAATTTCTCCTCCTCTTCTTCTCTCCATCCATATTACCATGGTCTGCTGCTTTCCATCTCCTGTGGGGATTAGCAGGCTAAACAGAGGCAGAGGCTCAGTAGCATATGGGAGATGGTTCCTCCTCAGATCGTAAATTCGCCCATGATTGAGGGGAGTGACGCCAGGCCCCGCACCGGGCAAGCAGGACTTCCAAGGCACCATACCAGGCAAAATGACCTCAAACTGACATTAAAGCAACCTTGAGTGGGACTTAATGTGTCAGCGCTCTCGCTGAAACGTGATGATAAGGCTCCAGATTAACAGTAGAGACCGGGGAGGGTTAATACCATCTTTCAGTGATACAGGAGATTAAAGGAGGAGGAGATGCACGTATGCTCGAGCCCACGTTCGTTCACAGCCATGGTACAGATGAAGATGTTTGGTCAACAGCAGCAGCACTTCCAGCATCTGTTTTCTTGTGATTTACTTGGAGTTGTGGTATATTTGTCATTGACAGGCCATTAGGCAAGGTGAGGGATGAAGGTAGAATGTAAAAGAAAGATGGTTTAATCTGCCTAATGCAAAAACACCATTAAGGCCTTCCCCCACAATGTCAGCTAAGGGCAGGAGTTTAACTTTATATTTCTCTCATTAACAGTACCTGGGAGATCATCAAAGATGAAAGTCCTGCTCTATTGTAAAAAAATAAAAAGAAGAGAAAATAGAGGAACTTGATACTGCCGTTGAAATAAATGTTTCTATTCTCTTCCTTGAATGGCTAATTCCAAGCCTTTAATGCCTTAAGGGAAAGTTGAGCTCTACTTTTAACCCCTCGACGGGTATGAAATTAAGTTGTGTGTAATTAGTTAACTAGTTATTAGTGTGTCTGCAACTTACACTGATATTACTTTTATTTCCTGCACAGACCATCTTAACTGCTCTTGAGTCCTCTAATCAAGCATTTCAATTTAATGCTTCCGCTCCATTAGATTTCAGAGGGGTATATTGTACTTTCTACTGCACTACGTTTATTTGACAGATTGTTAATTTTAGGATGTCATTTTCTACACAATTTATAATCGAACTATAATATGCTTTTAAAATAAAACTCACTGTTAAGGATTAAACCAGTGGTTTCTGAAACTTTTTGTCCTCTGACGTCTTGCAAAAAGGGGAGTCACATTTTAGATGCCAGTGAGGTTTTAATAGCGCCACTAAATAGCGACATATTTAAATTTAGGATCTACACGCTGCACCAAGCCTCGAAGTCTGCTCAGATGCGATGTTAGCTGTTGTGCTGTACCAAAAATCACGTGCAGCTAATTCACGTCTTTGTCCTCGGCTCACAGTAAATTGAACAGCTTTGTCTTCTTCGTTTTCTTTATGTTTCTTGGTCCGATGGCTGTGAATGATTTCACTCCGAGTCCTACGACTTTGATGTAGATGGAGCCAGACTTATCAGACTTCTGCTCTGTCAACAGAAAAACGCAGCCACTTCATGTTCCGCATCACAATAACACCAAGAGACTGCTAAAGGAAGAGCTGAGGCTTAATCAATAGTATAATTACACTTATGGAAAATATTATGTCATGCGTGGCTGTAGACTGTGGTGTTTTGTAATCAGTGAAATTGGGCTCAGTGATGCCTCTAACTCAGGCTATAAAGAAGGGGACAGTGAAAAACTTTGCTCAAATAAGGAGATGATCTCATGAAATAGGCCCAGTGTATATATTTAGGCCATGGACTACAGGAACAATAGCATAGTTTCATGATGCTTCATTTATATCATGTTTGGGAAAGTTAGCAGTGAATATCCCAAATTTCCCCATTTTGTCTCTCTCCACTTCTGGACTGAATGATCTCCCTCATGTTTCCCCGCCTGATTCAATGATCTGAGCTCCAGCGGTCTAAAGGAAGCTCTTATCTCAACACAGAAGTGGTGGAAGATGCTTCTTGCTTTTATTTACTTTCAATGAAGATGAAACCATAAGAATAAAGTGGGCCTAAGCGCTGCCGGCAGCACTCCTGCGTGTGCTTCAGCAGATAGCAGTGGTTTGCAAACACATTGAGAGAAACAGAGCATTTTATTTACTTTTCTCTGGAGACCTAATTTGACCCAAGCGGGTGTTTTTTTGTTTTTTTTTGTTTTTTTTATTTTATTTTATTTCATTTTATTTTTTTTACAATGACTTTGGGGGATGAGACTGAAACCAAAAACTTTTAACTCAGCACAACAGCTTTGCAAGTGTTTTGTTCAGCCTCTACATTGAGGCACATCAATAAAGTAGAGCACTCAATAAAATGTGGTGAATGTAATCAAAAACACCCCCCAAAAAAAGTATTCCTCAAGCTGAGTGAGCTGAGTTAAAGGAAAAGATACAATTTTAGGTATTCAAAAGGCACTCTTAACTTTGAAAGGTAACAAAATGGACTCTATCCTCTACACAGTGAATATATAGTATACTATATAGTCACGTTTCCTCTCAAACTGTGAGCGCAATTTGTTTTAGTTTGTGTAGCTTACAAGCAAGTCTACTGGGCACCGGTTGCTGGTTCTCATTAAAGATTGTTCCTTTTCACGTTACATTTGTCTTGCTGTTGCTGAAGCCAAGCGGAAAACATGCCCACAGGAGTTCTCATCACTCACATGCTAGCCGTGGCAGGACTGGCAAGCGGCAGGTCTTTCAAGAGTACTCAACAACAAAACATTTTTATACCATGTTTTCCTCCACAAATACAAAGGAGCTCCTCTTCACCTGTCAACATGATTATTCAGGCCAGTGTTTCCTGCTGAATGCAGACTGGTGGTCTTACTTTCCCACATGGGGCTGTAGGAAGTCTCGAGATGCGGGACAAAGGAGGCCTGCAATTCTGCCTGGATTACCTCATGCCTTTGGTCCCTGAAGTGGCCAGTCGGTCTCTCTTCCCCCACCTCTTAAAAAACAAGCGAGGAATTGGAGTAAGGAAGGAAGGAAAAGGAGAAAGATTGTTGAGTGGTTGGGAGCATAAAAGATGCCGGTAAGGAAACAGACTGAATGTGTTTGCTCAAAAGAGAAAGAGAAGAAGATCGGGGGGGGGGACAAGGAATGGAAGGGTCTGATTAGTATTCATCCATGTTTGTATGATTAGGCCAAGTAGGGCAATTAGTCCAGATGGAGAATAGAGACCGGGCCCGTGCGCAGGACTACTGATTCGGAAGAGTTTCCTCAGGGACACGGTTCACCTGATGTGACTCTCCCATCCGAGGAAAGCTGACCTCACATGGTGTGCAGCACGGCAGCTCAGATATGTTTATGACAACTTCTCCCTCATACTTCCATCACATACAAACGTGTGGCGACTGACCCCATCTGCTGTTTACCAGCATGAGTAGCCAGTCTGATTTTAGATTTGCTTCATCATTCTGTGGTGCGATACATTTAAATTCTCTTTCAGCTGCATTTGATTCTCCGCAGAAAATTCCCCTTTTCACTTTGCTGCAATAAACTGCTGTGTGATGGTAAATGTCTTTCATTACCGTGGAAGGCACACAGTTGGATGTTAAGAGGAGTGTTTTTTCTTTCCTTTTCTTATAGTTTTGTTTTTTTGCTCCCTCTGGGGCAACAAAGCTGATTGTCACACATATTTGACAAATTAAGCCATGGTTAAACGTTTTAGCAAATGGTTTTACATTTACACCTGCCCACTATGTGCAGCAGCAGCTGAGCAGGTAGCATACAGTAAGTTTGACTGGAACTCAAGTAAGCGCTGGAAAATAAACTTCTAAATTTCTAAATTTTCGACAAGGTACTAATGCGAATGAACTATTGATGTGTGATTCCTGAACAAATCATGCAAACCTCATGTATACTTTTACTTTCACTTCACTACATTTGATGGAAAAATATTATGTGTGTGTTCCAAGTAAGAATATGGCCCCGATGTATAATACTCCTACCTGGGATTATTTAAGCAATACATCACGACAGGCCGTGGTATACGTTAATTATACCACAGCTGAGGGGCGTTCTTCGGCCCGACGGCTCATTCTACATCATATATCATGGCCGTATTATTACCTGGGACACACACGCCTCTTGCATTCAGATGACCACACGTTAGCTTGTAGCCAGAGTTTGGATGTCTTCTGTGGACATCACTTAAAACACAGTCCAACTCCTCATCAGCGGCGGAGTGTGGAAATAACGCACTTAGCTGGAGCCCTCTTCTCTCTGTGTCTTCTTTTCTGATGGAGCTACCAAACTTGGCTGTTTCTGTTAAAGATAACATTTTGTGTTGGGCTTTAATACAAGCTAGGCTAATGCAAGTTAGCATTAGAGCTGGTCAGTTAGCTTATGTTACAAGCTAACTGCGCTGCGTTTCTTACCTTGCTCTACGTTTCTCGTCCCAGCTTCACCGTCACCACCTTTTTGAAAAAAAAATTTTATCTGAAAATTTCTTATCCCTTTACATTTCTTACTCTCCTTTCTTTTCCACTGGACTGAACATTTTCCTACCGAACTTCAGACAACAGAAAACAGCCTGGCATAGCAACAGTAACCCGGGAACCGAACCTGCGACCTTCTTGTTCTGGGGCTAACCGCTATGCTACCATGCTTCCCTGATTCACGACTCCTCTCACGGTACCTCGTTCGGAGGCAGACTCATGATTCATGGCTCATTCAGTTTTAAATTAGTGGTTTAACAGTATGAAATCTGCAGGACTTGGACTGGGTGGAGTTTGTGTGCACACTGACTCAGATGACTCAAATGTCCGATTCACTTCTAGTCTAATTCTTCTAACACTTCTAGTCCTGCGAGACTCTGCTTTGAAGAAGATCGACGAAAGCATTTGACGTTTTCCATAGTTCTGTAGCACAGAATTTCAGATTGAAATCAGAAAAAGTGTTTGTGTTACACTTTTGCGATAAATATCTATATCGACATGTCTGAAAAACTGCCTCTTGAAAGCGTAAAAACTTTTTCTGTGAAATTTGAGAGATGTTGTTTTTTTTTTTTCTTCATTTCCTATTACCAGTTTTTATTTCAATATTTAGGTTATGGAAATGCACTGCGGTCCTGACTGTGGTTGTGTTTAAGCTAAAAAAGAAAAAACACCCATTATCAATTACAGAGGCTGTAAGTTTTCTCTCCCTCTGAACATAGTCTTTTGTGATTATCGCCTCTCAAGAGCTTCAGCCATACGTTTGCAAGACAAGAGGCTGTAAAATGAACTCAGAGCAACACTCCTTCAGTGCAGATTGGAAAACCACAGTAAGTCTCTATTGTAAAGTGGTAAGATGAGGCCGAGCTTACATTGTTTGTGCACTAACTTCAGTCAGAAGAAAAGACATGATGGAGTTAATATTGGCATTGCTTTCCACTGCTGGAGACAGCTCTTGGCAAGGAATGAGGTTTGATGGTGAACTTGCAATGTTTCCAGCTGTTAATGTTAGTTTTGGACAGCAACAGCAGAATTTAACCTACAAATAGATCTGTGAAGGCTAGCGAAAGATGTGGTTTTTATTAAATGTAGATAAACATGTTGTTTTACAAGTTGGTTATAAACTTCTGCTGAGTAAGTTCAATAAACTTGGCTGATCAGAAGTCTATTTGATTTAAATGTATTTTTTTTTTATAGGAAACAGGATTGACTTTGGGGACTCTCAGAGCAGCTGAAAATTCAGTACAAGTGAACTAGTCCACATTACAAATAGTCACCAATACTGGAATACTGTAAATGATATTAACGCCTGCTAATTATGAAGCCAGAATCAGTTCTTATTTACCCTCTGAGCTATATGCAGATACAGCTATTTAAACAGCACTAATTAATTTGACTACAAGAAAAACTGCTCAGTTTTGATTAAACATTTCTGGAACAGATTGATTTATGTCACAGCAGGTGCCTCCATATAGACGCCTTGCCTGCCATTACTCGGTGGCTTCACAGCTTTTGTACTCCTACTGAATGAATAACAATTAAAGTACTCAAGGTGAATGCATAACAATTAAAACAGCTCTGATTAAATTAACATCTCACTTGACCAAGACAGAGGGATTAGAACTTCAGAAATTCTGTGTAAAAAGCGGCTGTTCGGAGTAAATGATGAAATCTATGTGGTTAGAATGCAACCTGTGGCAACCATGACTTCAGAATCTCAGAGAATCAAGCTGTCTCAGAGCATCAAGTGTTTCAAATCATAAATGAATTGGAAAAACAGCTAATATCTCACCGGACTGAGCCTCATTGATTTTACCCTGAGAGCATGAAAAAAAGAGAAAATCACTTTGCAAGCAGCGTGAAGCAAAGTCTCTGGGCAGATAACTTAACCTTGAGGTGTTGAATAATTATTTCTTTTTTTTTTTTTTTTTTGCCATTTGATGGGAGTCTTGGTGCCTTACAGTAGCTGCGGATACACATAAGGTCACAAAATGAACTTTGTATACATCTGAAATACAAATGAAAATAGCATAAAAAGTATCTGTTGCATAAACTATAGGCCCTACCTTAATAATACCTCAGAAACATCATGTCTGATCCCCAGTGCAATATATAAAGTTAATCCTGTAACACTGATAAAGATACTTGGTTGAACAAACTTTCTGTTTGCTGTTGTTTTTATGATGAGGTTAGCACCTTCAACCTTCACCTCATCTCCCTTTTCCGACAGCAAAGTGCTTTATGCAGACTGTATAATAACACACCACAGACCGGGCTCAGGTGTTTTTAAAAACAGTGTGCTGCCTGGAAAATGTTACCGGATTATCATTTTTGCAAGCTTTTGGTTTGGAATGGGATAACATGACAGCTTATGGTCTGCATGCCTTTTCATATTTATGTGCATTCACTACCTTTCACTCTGAGTCAGCATATGAACATCTATTTGACACACGCATCATTAAATATGTGTTTAAAAATTGAACAATTCGTCCTTGGGGATGCATCTGTGTTTCTGTGGTTCCGTGTTAGCAATGCTGCTAAATGCATTTAATGAGATGAATATATTCATTTTAGGTTATTTATTCAGCTGTTTATGCCCAAATTAATGCAGTCATGCTTTTATTAATGCATTGTCTATCAAAACATAAACACACACACACACACATATATATATATAGGGTGAGCGAGAGAGAGAGAGAGAGAGAGAGATACATACTGTTTTTTTTGGTTGTTTTTTTTTTCCTTAGCTTCACACGCCCTTGATATATATATAGTTTTTGTTATATTTAGTTAGATCCATATTTATTTCTGCTGACACACACATCCTATTCCCAGTTAGGCCCCAGTGCGTGCATGTTACTCAGAAACTCACTGAAGCCGGGTCCATCTTCTGTGACATCTGCCATCAGCAGAGCATGACTGTGGCGAAGTCTGTTTAAACCTACGGGGCGCTGTACTGAATGGTTCCCATTGATCTACATTTGCCTGACACTGTGAGTGACAGAGCCAATCAGCCTATCACGGCCCAGGAGACGGACAGACACTCATTTACAGGTGAGATGGGGTGGTATGAGTTTGATTGATTGAAAGACTGTCACTGAGCCGCTGGGGCATAACAAAACCATCTCTTCACAGCAAGAGAGTTATATTATGTTAGTATGTGAGTGTGTGTGCATGCTGATGCTCCCGCACAAACGAGCCTGTATGCATGGGTGTGTTTGTGAGAGTGGGTGGTCATCCTTATACAGATTACCCATGGCACCTTGAGCACAGTGACAGGTATAGAATCAGGCTGTCAGGTTGCCCAGCCCACATCTTCAAAGACTGGCAGAATTAAATAACCGTAATAATCAGCCGGAGATTCTGACAGGAGGCTGCCAGGCCAGATTCATATAAAATCTGCACATAGACATGAACCCAAGAATATCCACATACCCACAATGGAAGGCCTTTCCCACGTATATCCCCATGTATCCGGAGCCCACTAAAACCAGTGCTCCCTCTGTTAATGCCCCCTTTGCCCCCCTTCGCTCTCTCTGTCTTTCTCCCCCTGCCTCTCTCTCTCTCTCTCTCTCTCTGTCATTTCCCCTCCCTTTCTCCATCCTGTGGTTCAGTGTGGGATTCAGCCGTGCCATTACTCAAACATAGCCTGTCAGTACAGATAACAGTTGTTTGTTGTTTAACACTGTACAGAGCGTTGTATGGCAAGCCAAAATGTGGAAACATTTAGTTATCCTCACAATTTTTTCGCATGATTTCACATTCAGCATTTCGCAAAACTGGTTCAAACTGGCTTATAGCCGCAAACCTGAGACCCCCCCCACCCCCCACCCTTCAAATATACAGGCATATTAGCTATATCTCAAAAATCATAATTAATAGAGAGGACATTTCTTTTAAGTAATAGTGTCTGTTCAGCATGTTTAGATATCCATCATACAGAAGAAAGGTTTCTAAAATATCTTGATTTTCTTTTTTCAGCTATTAACAACCTGTCTCAAAGCTTCGGTCTGTATTTGTTGCACAGTTTTTCTTTGCCTTGGTTCCCTGGATCTTTGTTCTGTTAAATGACTTCGTTGTCTCAGGACATCTACTGCCCTCATGTGGCTCAGGAAATGTACGGTCACCTCAGTTTATCCCAAGCCTGAACACACAATGACTCCCTATCATAAAAGTTAAGGTGCAGAAGCATTAACATTACAAATTTCTGTTTGCACTGTCTGCTGCATGCTTTCCCCACTTTAGACTCAGAGTTCCTTCCAAGGTGTTTCCAAATGGTGGCACTGATCACCTAGTCTGCTGTTTATTTTGTTAGCTTTGCATCCCATGTACTTTACTTTGGTCCACATGGACTATCCATTTTACATTTCTATATTTTTCAGTTTTTATGTTTATGGCAACATGTAATGTGTGTCTCGTAAAGCTATGTGAGTAACTTTAGGAGGCTCACGGTGGCATGGTTGCAATTTTTTTTCCACAATTTTCACTGACGTTCCCCTCAGCTCTGCAAAGGCTTATAGCATCTTTATGCTAACTGCTGTGGTTTCACAGCCCACACTTTTACTGTTTTCATTCACTTTCACTGCTCTCTCTCTCTACGTCGTTACTGGCTGCAGCATTCAGCTCTTGCTTGTGAAAAAGCTCTGTACCTGCACAACAGGTGGTGATGAAAACAATCTGACAGGAGAATAAATATTGGACTTGTATTCATCTAATTTTGTTGAACATCTAAAGCTCAGGTGATAAAGCTTGTTTCTAATTCCCAACACACAAGCAATTATTACTAGTTGCAGGCAAACACAACAATTCTGATAATCCAAATATTACAACAACCTGACACCGATATAGACTAAGGTTTGAAACGCCTGACTCATGATAGTGCTTTCTATTGTGCAGCACCTCACCCTGACAAATGCTACAAATGTGCTTGTCTTGTGAAGATGCATGATGTGTCTGCATCTGCAGCATAAATAAATCAACCTGACTTTACAGTGCTATCACTGTAACATGCACAACGGGAGGGCAGACCTGATTATGTTGATGAAAAGTCTCTACGCAGAAACATAGCCTACTTGTTTGCAGCGTCTCTTGCTGGGTGGTCTGGTGCAGCGTCAAGGTTTTGTGGGAGAGGAAGCATGTGGTATTACAGTTTCCTGTGTGTGGACCTGATATTACAGTTTGGTGTGCGCTGTGTGTGTTGTTGATAAACCGGTGAGATGTTTCTGTGAGGGCAGTCGTGCTCTGTTGGAACATTTGCCTGTCTTTGACATGGGCAAAATAATAATGTACTCTTTCTGGAAAAAAACAACAACAATAACAACAAAAAACTGAGGAATGATGGTTGAATAAGACTTTTTAGTGAGTCAACTTGTTTACATATTTCAACACGGCCCATCTTCCTTCCTCACTTCCTTTTCTGTCAATAGCTTTCATTTTCTGCTATGTTTCCATTTCCAGTGAATAATGCAGGGGATTAACCTGAACTCAACTTATAATAGTGAAAAGAAAAGACGTGGCCCATAGGTGAGATAACACTACACCCCACAGATCGTTAGCCAAATATCCACTGACACATTCTCCCTGAACATATATTCTCACGTTCATGTTATTCTTCATGTCCCGGCATCTGCAGACTTCTCCTTGTGCATTTTGGAGCCCAAGCTGTTTTACCAACTGCAATAGTCCATGAATAGGTTTCCCACCTCTGGTTTGGCAAACAACATTTCCTCCAAATTCCCTGGGATAAGGACTCCAACACCAGAAGGGGATTTTTAGCATAACAAATGGAGAGTTGGACAGACAAAGAAACTGAAAGTGGAAAGAATGTAAGGAAATTGCACAGGCTGAGGCTTTTGTAATTTAGAAAACAGATATAGATTTGATTTCCCTCAACATGACAACCCCAAGTTTTCAGGAAACTGATTTGCAAAAACTGTTTTGCCCCAAGACCAGTAGATGGCGGCAACAACCCAGCAGCAGGACCACTGTCATTCGACTGCTGTTCAGATATTAACGCTACATTGCTGCAACGTTTAAAAGGCTATATTACTTCAGTCTGGCTTAAAAAAAAAACCTGGGTGTGTCTCTGCAAGTTAATCAACGCAGCAAAAAGAAGGCTTTGCATGCTGTCTGTGCACACTGTATATTTAACAATTACCACACACAAATCCAAGTCTTCTGCACATATTTTCATGCACAGCAATTCCATGGGCCAGCAATAATTTTGCCTGCTGCTTTTGGCCAAATATTCTCTTCCAATAACAATCTTTGCCCCGTTCCCAGAATGTAAAACGGAGGATTAGACAGAAAAAAATCAATAACTCAAAGAGATCTACAGCTCATAAATTGTTTGTATATTGTTGTGCTCAAAGTGAAATATTGCATCGCTTTATCCTCAAACGCAAACTAGTCCTTAGTTAAACATTTAATTTTAGCTCTGCTGGGACATTGTTCATGACAACCAGTAGTTGGATCAGCAGTTATGAAATTATCTATCGGCTGAAGCCCCCTCTCTCCAGTAGTCCTGTCAAGTTTCCTTCAATGATTCCATGGGGTTACAGTAACATTTGTAATTTTGAGTGAAATAAAGTTTTTTGAGGGAATTCGCACAAACATTCTTGTATCCCTCCAGCTGAACAATAAAAATTTGATTAACTGATTTTTATTTTGCCAGTAGTATTGGACCAAACTTCCTATATAGCCAGTACTTTTACTTTTCAATGCTAAAAAATATCCATGAAATTTAGCTGTACTTTAGTTTACTGCCAACTAGCAGACGTTGGCACGTTCATATCCTAAACCAATATGTTCGGGATCACCACTGGATGTGTATAAATATGTTGGAGTGTGTTAGTGCTACACACTATGTTTCTCTCCAGAAACATTTTAAGCTCTGCCAAAATTCTAAGATAACTTAATTGGTTTAGGATAGTGTACATATAAAAACAAATTTATACTGGGCCTGTGACGTTAAGGCAATGTGCAAGTGCTTCAAATGTGCATTCTTTCTAATGCCCATTAGGCAGCAACTCTGGTGGCAAAATGAACTTTGGTTATATTTAAGTCTGTGGGCAAATCTAGTTGTCGCTTGATTTACTGCCTCATTAAATGTTCTCTTAGTAACGCCAATTCTGGCTCCTTGTACTGGCAAGGATTGGTGTGTATCAAGATGGTGAGTGTTAGAGGAAACACTGGGGAGACTCCAGGAGGGAGACACAGAGTTTGTGTTTGCAAATTCAAAGTGTAGCTTGGTGTACTGGAAAGGTTTCAGGTTGATTTTGCCATAAACTGGGTGTTATGAGGTTTAAGTGAAACAGGCCATGGTGCTCTGCTAACTTTCTTTGTTGTGTCACACTTTTTTTTTTTTTAAGTACAAACATCATATGGACGTGCTAACAAAGTTAAAAGCAACATTTTCACTGTGTATATGTGATGATACAATAAAGCCCATGGACGTGTTCTACTGCCCGTTAGCGTGGCAGGACTTTGTTTACTCATATAAAAACAAATAAAACTGTGCTAAAATAAATAATTAAATGATGATGAACAAAACTTGCACTTTGGACGTTTTGTGTTTTGAGCGTGCCCAATGATTAAAAAGACACCACAATCCACTGGACCTCGTGAATTATTCATTAAAAACCTTGTAAGAGCTCAGTTCTGTTTAGGGCCTATTATCCTCTTCCAGTGGAGTGCTGTGTGTGATGTTCCTGGAATATCAGCTGAAATGTAAGAAGACACTTATGTTTGACAGTGTTGTTTGGGATTGTGTGGGCAGCAAAGTTCTTCAAATGTATTTCAGGTGGAAATTACCACCGAGCTTTCAATTTACTTGGAAGTGTGTCGTGCTCAGGTGAATTCAACAAGAAAACAATGGCAGGAAGTGGAGCTATTGAGTTGAACGACCGAGTGAAAATTTCTGGTTTTGACAACTATTTTGTCCATGCAGAAATGAAACCTGTGCATTTTTCCTTGTCGGAGGAGTTTATCAGCAAAGTGTCCGGTTCATGATAAAATCTGCACTGCTTTCCAATAATGCAAGTGGGAGGAGGGAGGGCAGGAAATATGGGCCGACAAAGAGAAAGCTGCTCTGCTGTTCTGCAATTGGTTGCTTGCAAGTCGGCAGACCGCCATAAATCAACACTTAACGTTTAGGAGCCTGGGAGGTGGGGGGTTCTGGGAAAACCTGTGACAACAACAGCAGCTTAAATAATCACTCCTGGTTTTGCTGTGGATCTCATTACTAGAACTACTGGCTGGACCTGGTCACAGCAAGATGCGCAATCATCCTTCCAGGAAGAAAGCTAAACAAAATGACTCCTGACTGGGGCTGGATGCCATTAGAACCAATTTTCCACTGAAATGAAATTATTTTTTGATTGTGTTATCACAGTATATGATTCTTTGGACTTTTGTGGCTCTAATAGATTATTGAGTTCTAACAGGCAAACAGGATTTAATGTGAATCTTTAGCATGAATAACGAAGTTGTGCTGATTGGCATGTTCCCTGTAGAATCATAAATACAGTGTGACGCTGCGGGTTGTTATTTGAGCATCGGAGAACTACAACTGCGTCTTGACCAGCAGATGTCAGCAGATGATCGGTAATCAGATTAACTGACTCGGCTCATCTGCTGCTTTCTGGAATAGGACTGTTAGCAAATCTCAAACTGCTCATCAGGTTGATTGATATCATCAGTTATGATTGCAGCCAATAGCTGAACAGCAGCAGGCCCTGTTAGTGTCTTTGAAAACAACCTAGATCATTTTTTATTTTATTTTATTTTATTTATTTATTTATAAGCTTGGTTAAATGAGATTATTATGGATCAGCCTCTAATGGGTTTCTGATATCAGCTTCTCCCAGCGAGTCTTATAAAAGACTTGAACATTTCACTGTAGATGTTTACCTGGAACTGATACCAGTGATCCATGCCAGAATCAAAATGTGATCTATTTACAGTGTGTCCTGTACAGTTCACTCAGGTTACACGACTGATTGCATGATGTGACATGTTGTGCATTAAAAACTGTGCAGCCAACAACTGAGCCATGCTGGCCAAAGATTTGCTTTGATCAAGCTCTTTGATGCACATGATGGGTGAAGAAGGCCAAGGGCGAAAAGTTACACGGCTGAATTGTCCCGTGACACGCTGCCACCTGACTATGAAGGACAAGTGGCAGAGTACGGAGTGCTGTTACAGAGAAGAGTTGAGCTTGGGGGGTGGCGTCATGCGGTGTTTAATGGTACGCAGTGGAAAGTGAGCACCAGCCGGTGCTGAAGTTATGGCATGCTTTGCTGCGGCATCACTGACCTGCTGACTACATTGTTGCTCAATAGTCTCGTGTACGCTTTCCCCAAGTAAGGATGCAAAACAAAATAACTCCAGTTAGGGCAAACTGTGGGTTTCTGACCAACCTGAGCTATGTCTCCCCTGAGTACAACGTCCAAGCCCCATTTGAGCCGATGACCTTATTATATAAGAGCTCATATAACGCGTTAGCCTTGCCAGTGACAGCCAGTACAGTATCACCTCTCCTCTCGAAGGGCAGCTCATCCCTTCCACCCAACGACCACTGCACCCTTCCTACCCTCTTTTTATTATCTGCCTTACTTGTCTTGGTTTTCATACCAGCATACCAACGTTAATTCTCATCCACCTTCTCCCTCTGAAACACTTCTTTTAACCAAGGGCTCTCCGCAGCCTGCAGGTAAAACTTGATACTCTTTCCCTTTCCATAACACACACCAGTCAGTTTATTGACTTTGCACATTAGGGAACAGCCCTCTCCAGGAGACCACAATGCAATCTAACCTCAAAAAGGTCATTGGAAAACAGCCCTTACAAAGTGGAAAGAGATTGTCAAATAGTTCAGAAATCAGAATCAGGAATGCATCCTCTGATAATTAAGAAGCTTTAATGTCTGATGGCAGCGGGAATGAATGATTTTCTGCATCTCTCCATCCTGCATCGACCTGGTAGCTCTGTTTTAAAGCAAGAAGCTTCTCCGCACAGACACACTGCATCCATCAGTAGTTGACTACTGCTAAACTGAACTGGCTTTGCAAAACAAGAAGCCAATATCAGGTACTTATGCATGAGTGCCAAGCACCATACAGGCCCGTCTTTATATCTGTGGCACAAAGGGAGTGAGAGCTTATAGATTCTTTCTATTTGATCCCCACAAACCACCTGCTTACAGTATGTGCATGCAAGCTAAGAATGTGTTGGGGTGACTACTACTGATACTGTGACTGCAGGTAATTAATCTTCAAAGTAACAGAAAACTCACAACAGGTTCTGTTTTCAGATACAACTCAGGGTGTTTTTAACTTGAAATAGAGAGCACGGTAATGAACATTCATATTTTGTGTCATGATCATCGCTCAGTCCCTGGTGACCTTTTCATGCTTCACTGTGCTTCTTTACGGGAAAACAATTTGTTTTCTTCATGTTCATGCCTTTTGAATTTTGCCTTTAAACTGCAGAAAATGTCCCTCTAGCCCTCATGAGGATAGGAGCTGATCACCATTTCACTGTGACACGGTGTTCAAAAACCCCCAAACCACGTTCAACTACTTTCACCTCCCCCCACACAGAGTGGGAAGTCATTACTGATTCGAGCCTGACATTAGGTGGGTTTAATTTCTGTGTGTACTTCACACGCACGCTTCTTAATCAATAGTTTGAGATAAGACCGCCCATGTGCAGATACACAAACACACATCCAGAGCGTTTCCAAACACACTAAGTACATCCAGGTACAGGATCTGATGTTGGTGAGTGTGTGAGAGATGAAGTGAGTTGAGCAGGCAGGGAGGCAGGATGGGAGATAAATGAAAGGAACAAAAAAAAAAAAAAAAAACAGTGCAGGACATTCTGACCCAGAGCGAAGAGAATGGAAAACAGGGCTAGAGTAACACAGTATGTCAGCTTTGGCCCTTGTGATGGTACCCCATGCCAAGTCTGTCAAAGATCACAGGGACACAAGTGGTTGTAGAGACACACACATACACACCTGCTCATACTGATGTGCACACAAATACAGACACACGTAGGCTGACTACATGTACAGTATATGCTTGCGTGAACTATGCAGGTACACAGGGTTAATAACTTTCTCCGAAGGGAGCAGCAAAGGGGATCAATAGCTATTTAGAAAGTACTGAGAGGTCGTGTTTCACTCTCTCCTCTAATGTGCGCTGGTTGTGATTTGTTTCAGTAAAAACCAACAGCCATTTCTTTTCATCTGGTCACTTGCTATTACGGTTACAACTAAATATTACAAGCAGCACATTTCCTACTCCTCTGCACCCAGGAGGCTATTTTTGTTTCATATCCCTAAGTAATGACAAGAAAGACTATATTTAGCCGTTTCAACAGCACGAACCATGAAAAACATCATAACCACAAACATGACCATTATTTGCCACCGTTTAGGGGAGTGTTTGCACTAATGGAAGATTAAAGAATTGAAAATATGCCAAAGCTTCCTTGCACTGTTGAATAAACTTGCAAGAATACTGCTGGCCCCAGTGAGTCCGCATGGCTTCTTTATTTATACAGCTCATTTACAGGGAGGGTCCCTCAAAATAGCCACTTAGTGGAACAGGCTGTCTTCAGGAGGTGTGTGCATGTAACACATCTTCAGGAGAGAAGAAACTTGGCTCTACCAATTGGATTTGGGGTTAAAGAACATTGTGATATTGCCGACTCAAGATGAGGCCGTTCTTCTATTGTACTGTCTGCAGCTGACTTTTCTCTACTTGGCCAGTCTGTTATTTGGGATGTTGAATAGAGGCTTATTTAAAGGGCTTCCAGATGAAGGACAGCTGATTGAAATGTAATTATGGGCCATGCCAGAACTTTATGTGGGCATGCCTCAGTGAGTGTGAGAGTGTAGCACATGCAACCCAGTTTACTTTAGATGATCTTGCCTTTATCGAGCAAGTACGAGCAGTCACTATAATTCTCGTCATGTAATGACATTACTGCACGAATTCCTGAAAGAATGTAACTTGAACCAAGCTGAAGAATTTAGAGAGATGGGCAGAAGAATTGCCTAAAATGGATACAAGCCCCGCCGTCTTAGTCTAAACATTCAATTCCACGTGTCAACACGAATAAGCCACATTTCTCAACACTGCACCAAGCGATGAAAGTGGCCAACATAATGTAGCACCATAGTTAGGCACCAAATCCAAAATACTACAAACCTCTGCTGTGTTTGCTTTGAGTCAGTGGTCCTGCCCACAACGCCATGTGTGACTTTTCCCCTTTCACATTGACCAAACTATTTTCTTCAAAAACCCACGGATAAAATGTACATGCTCTTTCCAGCTTGTCCCACATGCACCGCGAAATCCCCCTCCTCAAACAGTTGGAATCTGCTCTTTAGATTAGAAAATAGTTGCAGCAGTACATGCATTTGTAGCGAAAAGATAACTCAGTAAATACGTCACAGTTTGATATTCTGTGTGGGTTTATCTGTCAGGCTCTGGCTTCCTCTCTCATTCAGAGGAAAAGCCAACCATTTGAACTGTGAGGGGAAAAAAAAAAAGAACTATCAGCTACTTGTCAAAATCATCACAAGTTGCTGTGACTGTTGTTTATGGGCTGCAAGGCATCAGTATTTTGATGTGTCTTGTTAAACTTCAGTTGTGATGGAAGTGTTTCAGAATGAAACAGTAGATGATCGTTTGCGCCTCCTGAAGTCAAACTATTGTTTACCGGTGCAGTGCATAAATGAAACAAGGGGGCTTATCGTGGGAAAAAGGGCAAAAAACATGACAGAAAGTGGCAGCTGTACTGAACAGTCAGACAAGAAATAGAAACCAGAAAATACAGTTTTGAAAACAAAATTCGACAGATTAATTGGAGCGCTTCCTGTTGGCAAAAGAGCAAAACAAAACCACAGGGTCTGTACATGTAGTGGACCCTCGGCCTCGACTTCATTTTCTTGGCTTTTAAAAAGCCACACGCTAGACTGTCAATGAGGGGTGAGGGGTCAATCAGTAGCAGGCTGAGAGGTCATCAGGTCAGAGGTGGATCTCTGTATTGCAATTGTGCTGTCCCCTGGGCTGTGTAAGAGGGGCTAGACAGCTGTCCTGCCCCATAAAGACACATTAACCCTGCCCCGGCTGAGTGCAAACTGGGCCTATTCTCTGCTGTGAATGGCCGTGTAATGGCTGCAGCAGGGGTGCACTGATGGTCAGATAAAACTGCCAAGCTACTGTAATAATAGTCCACCTTTTGCTTTTCCAGAATCACATCCTCTAACATATACACGCTACTTAGTCTTTACTCTCTTACGAGGCATTCTGAAGTAAAGGGGACTTTGTCCGTTAAAGGTGGTGGTGGTGGGGGGGTGCTCTGTATCTGGTGCAGCTGTTGTATCTCTCCAAGGACGAGAGGAGGAGAAAGGGGACAGAGATGCCGTGTACTGTCTGTGTCAGGCTGCTGCAGCTCCTCTCTTTCTCTGCCCACTACTCAGGTTTCACAGCCCACACGACTGAATCATAATATGCACATGTGTGCGCAGTTGCACGAGCGATCACATGCTTTTTTTTTTTTTTTTTTCTAATACCCCCCGGAATGATTCATGGTTACCCCCCTCATTTCCCCTGGGAGCAGTGACTCAGGGTGAGAGGAGTAACAGAAGAAAAGGACAGACTACAGTACAATGAGGGGAAGGGAGAGCAGAGTGGAGTGGTGTAACGATGAGCAGTTTGGCCTTCAGTGCTTTGAGGAGGCAGCAGACGCTCTGTGCGGCACAACTTCTGCTGAACATGAGCTTCATGATGCACAATGCCGGCCTTAGTCACCACAGCAACTGTTCTATGGCTCTCAATAGAGAGCCGCTCTCTGCAATTTTCATTCATCTTTGTTTCAGGGAGTTTCACTCCCCTCGTTTTGCTGCCTGGAAGCCAGTATTTATTGTGATCATATCAAGATGATACATTTTTCTAAAAGCTTTCTAAAAGGTCGACTGTGCATTGTTGGAAATCATCTTTCTGACATAATTTTCTTCCAACTGCAAATCTAAATTTCCCCTCTCTGAAAATCACCCCAAACTAGTTATTTTTATGCAATGAAACTGCCTTGGTGTTCTATTATTATAATAACATAGAGGAATTAGATGTGCAATCTAAAATCTTTGTTGAGGTGGAGGTGTAAGCCCTTGAAATCTGTGCAGACTGCAACATTCAAAAGATCTTTAAATAATCCTGCCAGTATTTTTGCAAACTAATAAGTTGTTGTTAATATCCGAACTTGTTCAAGGATGTTTGACAATTTTATGGGTATACATCACTGGTAGTCAAACGATATATTTCATCCAGAGATAATCTTGTATTATCTTCTGGAGGCGTGACGTGAACAGCAGATGCAGATATGTGACAGATTAAACCTACAGTACTTGGTAGAAAGTTACAAGTCACAATATCTGCTGCATGCAAAGATCCAGCTCATACAGGCAAAAAAAATTAAATAAATAAAAATCTAGCCCACAAATTATACCACATTTCTGTATGACCTTATCTGCATGAGGAAAATACACACCCTTTTTGACTAAAATTATTTTCTCCGACTGAGCAATCAGTTCTCTTCATCTTTTTAATATAGCTTCTCATGAAATGGGTGGATCAGTCAACTGACCAATTTCACAACTACCCTTGTTTCTCTTTGCTTCTTACCTGCTATAATAATTACTACAGCTCTGCCCTGTCTATGAGAAGAAGCTACTTCAGGTTCTGGCAAAGTGATCCTAAATTATGCAGTTATGAGTTGTCATTGTGTGACCTTTTTAGACAGAGAGACTGGGGTGAGTCAGAGCTTATAAAGTGCAGCATCTTAAAACATGGCCAGGCCACATGGTGTCGAGTTTACAGAGAGGGAGAGAACCTCACAGTGGTTAGTGACTCATGGCTCTTTCTCTTTTGGATGCTTTCAACCCGAGTCTACGCGGGTGGTGGGTAGGCGTGTGCATGTGGGATCGTTGGTGTGCGTGGAAGCATGTGGTGAGCCTGTTGGTGTGAGGAACTGCACCAACATAATGTCATGTGAAAATCAATTTCACTCAGGACAGAATGCACACAAGAAATATTATTGTTATTGTTCTTGTCGTTAATAATAATAAGCTTGCTTTATCCTTTTGCATGAAATGTTCCAAGTTTCCAGTTTTGAATGACACGTGAGGTGGAAAACCGACCTTCAGCAAAGGAAAACTGCCCTGGCTGTGATTGCCCATGATGTGTTATAGAGAAAACATCAGTGAGCAAAGTGGAGTTTCCTTCATCAGAGGAATCCCCCCAGTGCAGCGACCTGGTTTCTGTCTGTCTCACATAGCACACACACCCACACATACAGTACTAACAGTGCCATTGTTTAGACACACCTACTCCTGTAGCAATTCCATTTGCATTAGATTGCATATCTGTTTTAGTCTTCTTGTGCTTTTCTGTCGTTGATACTGATCGTTCAATAAAAAGGATTTCCTTGTTTAACTGTAATGAAAGTTGAATATTTTCATAGTTTACAACGTAAAGTGACAAACCTATTTTCAAACCAGTATCTATTACCTAGATCTTGGTGGCATGTTGACGTCTACGCAGCAGCAAACTGGTCCAAAAAGACGAGTCATCATTGGCTTGACCCCTGATGATCTTGGACCTCTGACCTGTCACGGATCATACCAGCCACAGTTCTTATTGACTCACGTAGAGAGTCAGTTTGCAGCTAAGCCCTGAAGAAACAATGAGAACTGACCCTGGATCAACCTCTACAGCAGAGGTCTCCAAATCCGATCCCGGAGAGCCACTGTCCTGCATGTTTTAGACTGTTCCTGCTCCAACACGCCAGATTCAAATGATCAGAGCTCAGCAGAGCTTGATGATGAGCTGATCTCATTTCAATCAGGTGTGTTGGAGCAGGAAACATCTAAAACATGCAGGACAGTGTCCCTCCAGGACCGGAGCTGGAGACCTCTGCTGCTACACCCACGCTAGCCCCTCGCCCCTGTAGTCAGTGAAGCTGACAGGCTGCAGGAAGTGGGCGTGATGTGTGATGATTATCTGACTGACAGGAAACCCTTTTGTCTCCGGGGTTATCTGTTCGTTTGTAGAGGAGATGACGGGGACCTTTCCACTGGTATTTCACCCAACTGTTGCCTGGTTTTGTAGATGCGCCTGTAACCAATTAAGGTTTTATCCATCGTGAGCTTTCCTTGATGACAATGATGCTGGCTGTCATCTCAAACATACTGCCCCCCAAGATTTACCTTGGATGCTACAGGCCACACAGAAATTCCATTAATCCAAAACAGCATGCATCTTTAAACTGGGTGTTGGGTTTGTGTCCCAGACATTCCCTCCATTCTTGGTCTTGCTGGCTCCCTGCCTTCTCCTCCCTTTCTCCAGAATGCTCTCTCTCTTCACTCCTTGGCCTTGCTGCTTTTGTTGTTGTATGTATCTGTTGGTTCCAGACATAAAGTTGCACAGAAATGAAGAATAATGGGACCCCACAGTGTATACAGAAGCCGCCACGGTGGTCTAGCACATGCTCCACCTCCCTGTATTTTCTGTTTACTTTTTACATCTATAGATATCCAAGCGCGCTGAGTTTAGTAGGAAAAGGGCAGTGTAGGAGGTAAGATAAATATTCGTCAAGTGCAAAACAGTTTCTTCTTTATGCCTGCCAACATGATGGAAGACATAGGTTTACACCACCGAGTCAGGCCTGCAAAGCTCGCCTGGGCTTTCAAGAAACCACAACCCAGATCCAGAGTTCAGCACATGCATTTACAGTACTTCAAAAAGTCCAAGCAACACAAGCAAACAACAACTACAAAAAAAAACACCTAAAATGTAAATGTTAATGATAAAACTTTCACATTTTTTTACCATATGTGTAACTATTTCATAAAAGAGGAAAGGCCACCTATTTTTCAGCTGCTCAAAGATCACGCTTTCCAAATCAATGCTTAGATATCATTCCCCCTTCGTGGGAAAACTCCCGATCCTCACCGTGAAACACCGGGGGAGCTGCTTCAGTGAAGTGAGCCAAAATCTCAAAGCAAAGCTTCCAACATCTTTATGGTATCGGCTCTACCAAGAACTGAGGATGCTTCGAGACCCAAGAGAGGCTCTAGCCAGCATTAGTCAGGTGTTCCTAATAAAGCGCTTTTGAGCAGATGATGTTTCATCTGTGTGGTAAATGGACATCTCTGTTCAACCGTGATGGCTGAGAAACTCCAGTTTGGCGTCGTTATCATCCTTTAAGAGCTTCGTGTTATTTATCAGGTTATCAGAGGGGGAGTTTGATCTGTTGTTGTTGGTTTCTGCTGAAGTGAGAGATAACCTGGTCTCTCGCCACTTCTCAGACACATGATAGAAGTAGCCAGATGTTTGTAAGGTGGCTCTGTGCAGGTGTGTCTGAGGTCAGGGGGTTTGTGGGTCTGTTTGTGATTTTCTCTTACTCATATTTACCAGACATGTTTAAAGTGGCGATTGTGGTCTCTTTGTTTTCACGCTTAGCAAATTTTGTGTACATGTGAGGGTTTTGGGGTTGGGTGGGAAAGGTTAGAATCTGAGCGGTCGTGGTTTGTTTACTATACTGGAGGATCCCAGCGTACTCGTCGCTCTGATTCTCACAGACAGATTGGGTTGCGAGTCTTTAGGGTCTCTCCCTTATTGCACAAGTTTGCAGGTGGGCCCTCATGTCAACCACACACGTGCAGCACTCTCACAGCTAGACAACACAATCACCTTTTGAGCAGCAGGGTGGGCTGATGGTCGGCGACATCTTTAAGAAAACATGGACTCCTTGGTAACACGAGGGACGTGCTCTGTTACTGATTCTCCCCTCTGATCTTAATGAGATGTACAAAGAGTTTTCACAAATGAATAATAATAATAAAAAAAACACATTAGATTTAATCCTCTTCTCTCAATTTCACCCTCTTGTAATCTCTTTGTTACAGGCACACACTGCCCCTCTGCTGATGTGTTTGTCTGGGACACACTACTTCAGCTTCAGTGTCAGCTGCTCTTCTAAGCTAATGAAATGGAGCTCTAAGACTGCAAGACGGGATCTGCTGACTTTAAAGAGACACTCGTTTTTTAACCCATAACACCGTGGCAGGTGGAGAGGCTCTCTAATCCAATTTATACAGGTTCTTCATCCAATCATCCAAAGACAGAACCTGACAGAACAAAGCAAAGAAGAAGAAAAAAAAAAACCAAAACAAAACTAAACTGGGAATACTGCAGGTGCATATATCCGCACAATGGATGTTGTGCAACTCTGATTCCAGTGAAAGTTAAATCCTCGAAGACATCCAATGTTGAAAGCGCTGACATTCAAAAGTTGACATAATGCGGCTACTTAACTGAAGAGATCATTTGTGCACGAGTGTTTGTTTTGCTCAATGCGTAGAGGATTCAGGAGCCTTCCAGGCTGTGCAGGCTCCAGCTGTAAACATCACTGGGTTGGGTAAGGTTTTCCCTCAGTCTATTAAAAAGGCTTCAGCGGGACATCACCCTGCATGCACGAGCTCTTAAAATAAAGCTTTGGCTGTGCGAGGCAGCCGAGGACACTTTATCACTGAAGCTTAGTTCGTCTGCCTCCAGAGCCCCGCTCTGCTTTTTCCCTGGTGCTGCTTTCCATGCTATTTGTGTACGTCGTTACAGGAATCTGACATGAAACAATGCTTTGCGTGTTTTCATCTGCAGCTGAACTCTGAACGTCTGCCATGTGGCCACATGTCTGCATGCATGTTTATTTTTCTATCACTAAATTTAGAGGAAAGAAGCCTTTCATCATGAATATTGGGACGCTGAGTGTTTGCATCTGTGTATGCCTAGGTTGTACTCTGTGTATTGTGTGTACTTTTTTTTTTTTTTTTTTGGTAGATGTGTACTGTTTTGCATTTTCAGGGGTGATTTTTGGGACTGGACGACGCAGAAGTGTCTGGCACGTAGGGACCTCCTGTTGTAACTGAGAGTTCACTCTTCACACACACCCGCAAACAGACTGTTCACACACGCACAAGCACACAGATACACACACACACCCTCAGACAGATGGCTCACACACACCCACTACCGAATTTCCATTCACGTTCACATGCATGCCTTGCTCCGTCTAGAAAGTATGTTGAACACAGTGAACTTACTTGAATATCATTACTACACGGTTGAGGTTTTTACAAAACAAACGGTGTTTCCTCAAAATTATAATGTTTCTGTATCAGTCAATGCTTCAAAAATTTGTAATTTTTTTTCTCCCCACTGACTTCACTTTTTAGCCGTCTCTGTGTCTGAAACAAACTCCACCCTGTAGGGACTCCAGCAACGTGAGTCAAAGACAGACAAACACTCATAGGAGTATCTGCAAATGACACGGCCATCTTGTCTGAACCTTGCTGAAACACAAAACCAAACCTATTTAATGGGAAGAGATTCAGACAAACAGTCATACAGCTAAATAGGTGTTAACTACCACATCCCAAGCCTATTATTTAGAAAAGTGCAGCCACTCAAGATGAGATTTAGCCGAGCTGTACAGCTCCCTGTTAGAGCACCTGCAGTCATAACTTGCAGTTTCTATTAACGTCTGCAAATGACACGATGCTCCGCGCAGGTACATAGTTTAACAAGGTTATGAGTTCGGAATGACTATACAAATTCAAATTATTGACATTTGCTCACCAAAGTTTGACTTAACATTACTGTCATGCCCTGCAGCAAGACTTCTGCTGCATAACCACAATCACAGAGGATTATTCCAAGACCAGCATGGGCTCGAGCTTAGCCTGACAGGTTTAGACGGCGCCTGATTTAGAAACACTGATAGACAGAGATGGAAACCACGAGATGCGGTTTGTCAGAAATAGATGGAAGAGTCGCTTAAAAAAGGAACAGGGGCTCTAAAAATAAACCTTTCCAGCCTCGGTCAGTAAAAATCCTTCCAGAAAAGTACACAGAAACACATGTTGGGGGATATTTGCCATGTCCTCATCCACTTAAAGCAGCACATATTCCCTCTGTCTCATTCTGGCTGCCCTACATTCGTGCTGCCTTGGCTGTGCACTGCAGTTCCTGACAGCTAATCCAGGTGAGAAGTAGCTCCCAACGGATCTGGTTCTCTCCAGCTTGGCCGAAGCAAAAGCAGAATCTAATCGTAACCTGTTGCTGCAAAAAGAACAGAGGAAAGAACAAACTGCTAATAATAGTGTCAGTGCAGCCATGTGTCTGTGTGGGTGAGCGTGCGCTCAAACCTTGAATACTAAATCACAGAAATGAAATGCTTTTTTGCCACTCAACATGATTTTTTACTATCCGTCTGTGATCCCACCAAAAAAAAAAAAAAAAAAAAATTGCTCTGCATGGAAAACTGCAGCTTTTCTCACTCAGCTGAATCCTCCAGAGTTATTTTGAGGCTGCGTGGAAAAAAGAAAGTTATAATCTGGTTCAGTTTCTCTGCAACACAGAAGGTGTCATCGGCCCGTGTGACGCATCGGCCCATCACTCATAGTTGCCGTGAGTTTCCTAGCACAGGAGAGCAAAGCTGCTTGTTGTTTTATAGTTTACACAGATCACTGCATAACTCACTGCACAGGCTTTTTCTTGTTCTCCATTTTTTTTTTTTTTTTGGTGTGAATGTGGCCTTAAACTACTTGTAATTGCACACATGCCCCACGGATGTTGCGTCAGTTTCGGCGCCTCGGCACTCACACTTCATTGCCTCACTTGAATTTTAGTTTTGATTTGCTCAATCGATGTGATATTGAGGTTGAAGAGAGATTTTGAGTATATTCCCCGGCTGAGATAATAATTTCACAGTCTATTCCAAGTGAACTGTGCCATTGTAGAAATACCCAGAGCTCTGTCATGAAACAACTGCATATTGCGTGGATTTGTGTCCTTTGCAGTGCAAATTATTGACAGAAGTTGCTTGTGTTGAGAAAGCCCAAATCGTTTCCAGTTATTACCTCATGTTGTCTTTACTCCAATCAAAAATCAGAAATATGACCTAGCGTACAAACTACCATATTGCCTCAAATAGCCTTTCATGAAGAATGCACAGGCCTTTATTTGAGGCAGGCTTGTATGAGAGCCAGGCCTTCATGTCAAACTCCCTTTAGTTTCAGAAGTAGTAGTTACAGCAGGGGCATAATTGGTCCTGTTCAAGTATGGATGGCGGTTTGACTCGCTCCAATTTGCCTTGTTGAAGTTTGCAGTAACATCAACTGGGAGAAACCGCGTTGTGATCTCCTCCCATCTGCTAATATTGCAATATGCTGTTTAATGTTAGTAACGCTTCGTGCTACCATTTCAAATAAAATGCCATCGAGCGTTTTTCTTAGTGGGTATGAAACTTTTCACGACATGAACTGAGGGAAATTAAACAACAGTTTTTAATGCAGGTCTGTTTTGAAAACGACATCATTAATCATTTAAATTGCTACATTCAAGCCATAAAAATGTGAATTATGTTAAACTGCTTGCACGTTGCCTCTCCGGGTCATTTCGATCATCCCACTGGCCGTTATTCTACACTCGGCTTTTAATCGACTCCTGAAGAATGAGACTCTATCACGTTCACTTGAGGGACGGTAATTAGTTTTGTTTTGACGTCAGTACGCCTAACCTTGGGGATTGAATCACCACCGTGTCTTGTGAACAACCTGTTGAAGTCTATTGGCCTTCTGTTGCCAGGCCCTACTTTGCTGTGTGTGAGTTATATATTTAACCAAATAAAAACATACGACCAAAAAGAGGCACAGATGCAGATTTTTTTTTTTTTAACTGATAAACATATCCGTTTACTGAGTGTAACATATCCGTAAACTACTCGGCCACGCCGTCTCTCCGTTTGTCTTTTTCTTCTCGTTCTGTCAGCCTCCATCATCTGCTCTGTCTCATATATATATATATGAGTATTGTTCACCTTCAGTCAGGCGCATGCAACGGCTGTTTAGAGTGTCTCTGTCGTATCCTGCTGTTAATCCACTTCCCTCTGAAACACTTCCTTTTCCCTTCCCAGATATACTCACTGAAACACACACCCACACAGTTCTGATACAACACAAAAAATGCAGTAAAGTCTACACTTTCTCATGCGCACACACACACACACACATGCACACACACGCACACACACACAGAGCAGACCGGAGCCACTTATTCAAACTTCCTACACAACAACGCATGAATATGCTTTTCTGTGTAGGTATACGTGCGGATACGCGGGTGTTTTCACACAACTCCTCCAAACCAAACAGCCGCTCTATCACAATGTGCTGTCTTTTATGTGTGTGTGTGTGCTTTTTTTTTTCTTTCAAAATCATGCTCAACAAATTTGAATTATCACGCCATTGCCCCCAAACAAATTTGAATGCAGTTGAAATGATCAATTTTTGCGCTTCACACCAAAAAGTGACAACTAACGAGTCACTTGTTCCTGAGACACGACAAAACGTTGTTGACTCTCATGTGACCGTCTTGTCTTTTACTGACCCTTCCATTCAAACCAAACTTGTCTCGGTAGAGGAGCTGGTTGTGCTGTTTATTTGTCACTTTGCTTAGCAACAAAAAATTTTTAAGAAACTGACTGTGGCTCATTTTAAGCTCCTTTTACAGACTCCTTTGTTTTCTCCTGTGCTTACACCCTTTGCTCCACCTTGCACACTGCAATTTTATCCATCCCTGACCAGATTCTGTCTGACTAATGGCTTTACCTGTGCTTCAAGTTGATCACATTTTAAAATCTGCTCTCCCCGTGGTTTCGATCCATGCCACAAGGCTTTACAGAATGACTCACTCGCCTCTTGCTCTCATCTTTGAAGACTCCGGATGTGTACAAATGCGAGACTTTGCTCTATTTTCTAAATCCTAATTGATCCGCCCGTTTTCGTGGCTCCCGACTATTTTGCATGACACACATGCACATCTATGTATCTAGATGTAGGTCAAATCGACTGCTTGTATATCGAATCTAGAGTGACTTGAATGCAGAAGCGGGTCAGTCGAACAGTTATGCATTGGCCCAGATACCTCACCCTACATCTGCTCTTTTGTGTTAATGGAGGAAAAAAAACGGAGAAAGGTGGAGAAGCCCACCTGGCAAAGCGGAGGATGTCAAACTGCTTTTGGCTTGCTCTTTAGACACGCTAATCAAAACATGAAAGCATATCGGATGTCAGCACGGATGGACAGTTTTGACACTTTTATTTTTCGGGTATTCAATTTTTCAGGATGCTTTTCCAAATTAATCAAAGAGTAACTTCTGTTGTTAACAGTTAAATCTAAGGCATGAGCGGTTTCACTGGAAAAGTTGTGTCTTGCTCTTGCTTGCTTGCGCACGAATGACATTTTTAAAGAAAGTGATCTCTGTCAATTAGCAAGCTTAAAAGAAGACACACCAGCTTCAGTAATCAAGACCAGAGAGACCAGCTCCTGTTTCAAGCCGGCTCTGATTCTACCATTTACAAAAGGTCTGGCTAAGTACAATACTAAGAATTCTGTGCCTGCTCTATAATATAGAGACAGTGTAATTAGAGAGAAGAGGGGCTTTTAGATTCTGAATTGTCTTTTGAGGTAGTTCAAAGGCAAGCCACAGCAGCTGCACCGAGCACTCGAGGCACTGGGGTTTGAGCCTTCATGTGCAGTTGTTGTTTATTTATGTGATAGATTGTATTTGTCTGTGTTGATTTTTGCAGTTGTGCATGATGGGCTGTGCCATTTTTGGAGCACCATGTCCATATAGAAAAATAAAAGACTACATGGTGTATTTTATTGCCTACCTTTTTTTTTGTGTGTGTGTGTGCAACCGATGTGCTTAAAAGCTATTCAGACTAAATGTGCAATTCAGGGTAAAATTTGGTCTCTCGCTATTAATGTGATTGTTCAACAAGCTTTGCAGTTGCAGCAACTGATTATAGGGTATGTATTCCTTCGTTTTGGTAAGCTCATTCCATTGAATAAATCCAAATGATGGCACGGAGAAAGCTGCACATGTAGCTCATGCAACTATAAAATATGCAAAAACAACTTTCAGAGGATGAAGGCATAGTTTATTATTAAAACTGTAGATGTTTTTTGAGAAAATAGAAGGAATACAACAAATTTTTGACCTGCCAGATTTGATTTTGGTTTGCTCTGAAGCCTCTTCAACAATGATACAATCATGCAGTTTAGTGCAAATACAGTTTAATGCAAGATAAAGGGGAAAAAGTGAATCATGTGCTATATACCGTCGGCATGCTTTGGAGCTCACCACATGAAAAGGACGTCCGCTTTATTTTTTATCAACTCTTTCAGACTCAATTGCTAACAAGGTCATGCATAGAAATGTGTGTCTTCCCTGATCAGTTTGTTTATTGTCTCTACACGTGTTGGAGCAACATGTGTACTGCATGTTGCCTTCTGCGAGTCTGAGAGCTAAAGGTTTACTGCTTGCAGGAAAAAGAAAGAAAAAAAATCAACAACGAAGAGATGTGTCATTGTGAAAGGTCTGAGGAGCCGGAGGGGAAAATCATGTTGCTACATGAGCAGTTCTGAAAACGCTCCACTCTCAAAACAGTAGTGTTTGCAAATCCATGCTGATCAGCTGTTTCCTTATATAGATCTGCGTCTACTGATGCTGCCTGAACTTACAGCAGGCTGGATAACCACAGAGACAGATGAGAGTGAAACAGCAATTACAGTCAGATAGTGTGGTAACATGACATTTGTGCTGGTGCAATGGAGCTTTGCGTAGTAGAGAGTGAGGCTTACACAAGGCCCTTCCATTTCACAATATTAGTCGTGATCGCAAATAACACATTGGCTACGACTCCTCATCATAGCTGTGTGCATGTGGGGAATATTCCTGCATAGAGTCTTAGATGATTGTGACTGGCTTTCATGTGCAATTACATACGGAGGCTTTGGCTGGAAGTACCTGGTTTGAATTCCTAAACTCAAAGAGCGTGTGGGCAGGGAGTGTAATTTGTCTGCTGTCGAGGTGCTGTTTGGCAGTACTTCAGCTGGCTCACTAGAAGGTGCCACCTGAATGTAAGGGAAGGACAGTGAGGCACAACTGGGCCAAAAAGTAAATAAAGGTCAAACACCAGAAGAATTTAACCTCAATCTGGCTGATTGATTTCTTTTGGGAAAGATTTATGGGGCCAGATGTTATGATCCATAAGGACTCAACACTCCTGACAAGTGTTAAACATTTTTCCCCCAAAGTGGTTAAAATAATTAGCTTAACCAAAAAAAATTATTCTAATCAAGTACATTTTTTGTCCCTTGTTAATATGGATGGTCGATGATGCCGCTGAATTTTATGAAAAATCGTAACTTGCTCCAGCACATCTGCAAAAGAAGCACTCAAGTCATCTCAAACAGCTTTGTGTTGTGTCTGTCTCACATTAAGAACATCCTTATTTTCTTTTCTCTGTCTGAAAAGTGGAAAAACAAAAGGGTCATAGGTGGTTTAGGATAGAAAACACCCATTCACTGGAGTCCCTGATTCCAAAAATACCCGCTAGAAGCTGAAAACAGATCTGTTTACTTACTCGCAGCCGCGCTACCTCATTCATGACATCAGCAGCCTTTTTGCTAAACACACAATAAAGACTTTGTGATTTGCTAAATCTAGCTGTATCGCTGTGGCTAAAAAAAGAGCCGTTGCTCCAAAAATAGAGAGTGTAAATCGTAAACAATAGGGCCAAAGGCTGTTATTACAGAGTCCAGTCTCCCTCAGCGTTGTTGAGATTACTGGAGTTGGGAGCAGAGGGAGACTGAGAGGCATTATTGTTGCTGACGTGGTGCCTGCTGTCATCGTGACTGCGCAAAAGGAAAGAGGAAACAATTTACAACTGACCTTCAGTTCGGCAGGAAATCCAGCTATGAATGAGATTTTGGTTGGAGGTTCAACCAATACGGAGGAAATCTTTAGTCAGACAGCCAACAATACACAGACAGATCTACTTTATCACATGTTTGGGCACTTCTGGTCTCCTCTGGGTGTAAATCTGATGACAAGGACCTTGTTATCTAAAAGCTTTTCTTCGTTTTCTCCTATCACTCTATCTGGTAGTAAAACATTGCTCTATGCAGTCTCCATTGTCCTGCTGGTCTTTCTCTTACCATCTCTTTCTATATACTTCTCTCAGCAGTAAAATACACTCCGTTTTGTCTCCAGCTTATGTGCCACACAATTTGTTATCTCTCGGACCTTAAACACATATGAGCTTTTGACAAAGGCAGCAAATTATTACTTTTTATCAACTGCTTTTTGAATAATCCTGTTCAATCCTGTATGTTTTTGTTTTTTTTTTCATCTTTTCATCCAATCCTTGATTAATGGGTTCAAAGGAGCCAACATATGGGCACTCAGATCAGTGTACGGTCCAGCCACATACACACACACACACACACATGCTAGGATTAAAATAAGAAGGTAGGACTGCCATTGTAGTTGTATTATTGCTCATTAAATTGTATTTATGTGAGGATTTCAGCATTGGTGTGTGTCCAGGGGGATTTCAGCGGTTATTAGCGACCTCCAGATGTTCCCAACATTGTCTTTATCACCACTGACAAAACAATCATATGGCCTCTTCATGGCAAGAGTGTCGCTTCATCCATGTTAAGGGGTGTAAAAGGAAAGTGAACGCCCTGTCATCCAGACTTTGTGTAAATCGACAGCCCAGAAAAACAAACTATTCAAAACCAGCTAATGTGACTGTGGAAAGAAGTTCTCAGACCTGAAATAAGGCTTTAGTTCAATATTTGGGTTGGAACGGAGGGGGAAAAGGGTTGAACTCTGACATCTAAGGCAAACTGTAAAGACAAGGTGCAGATCTAAAGAGAAGTCCTCTTTAATGTTGTGAGACAGATAGTTGATGGGGTGAGGAGAGCTCAGGAAGAAGAAAGGGGCAGTGAGTCATTTTAAGTCCCCAGCACAAGGCGCCAATCTCAGGTAATTTTTCTCAGTGCTGTCCGTCAGAAAGAGAAAATGGCTCGATGTTAATGCAAAAAAAAAACAAAAAACAACATATTGCTATTGTGGGCATTTAAACACACGCAGCAGATTTGATGCATCGGAAACAACCTGCTCTAAAGCTTCAGTGGTTCCCCTCTTTATCACGACACCATATGAGTGATTCTAAACGTAAAATGATTACAGAAGTGTGAGTTCACTGAGTTCACCGACATTAGTGTTGAGCCATCCAAACCACATCAAACTCTTTTCCTCCCCTCTCCCTCTTTTCATCTCTCCCTATCTGATGTGTTTCTTCTCTCGCCTTGTTCCTTTTGCTGCGCACCATCCAGGAGACCTGCGCCGCGCTCCCTTCTTTTCATCCTATTCTTTCCCTCTACGCCTCCTTTAAAGTTTTTCTCCTGGTGACTCCCATATGCCACAATCATGTAGCCTAAGGGTGTGAACCTGCGTGCAGTCCAAACACAGGGTGGAATGAAAGAAAGAAAGAAAGAAGCGCACACACACAGAAAAAAAAAAAAGAGTCAGGCTGGACTGTGTTGTGAAGAACAAAGGTTGTAGAAGAACTCAGCAGCTGTGCAACACTGATTATTTGGATGGTAAAATTCTTCAGACTACATCAGTATCAATATATGCTAACTTTATGTTGATTGTTGCTACTGCTATAGAAAATAAGGCAGAAAATATATAATACACGAAGGGAGTCTTATGCATAGCTAATATCTTTGAGTCTATTCTTCCATCATGGGTCACAGGATTATATGTTCCTCAAAGTAATACACGCTGACAGCAAAACCAGGTTAGTGTGTCAAGCAGCATTCTAGTATTTTATCGCTTCCTTTGTGTGTCAAAGTCACCCAGTTTATTGTGGCTGCGCTGTAAGACCACCCCCTCCCTCCTTTTTTTTTTTGTAGCTGGTCTGCTGGTGACATCTCACGTCTCATTAGCTCTCACCCAGCAGGTGAGAAGCACAGCTGCAAGAATCAAGAATCTGCATACATCTGTCACAGCGGAGTGGACAGTCAGAGGTGGAGTGGAGGGCGGGGAGAGGCGGGGCGGCATAGGCGACACAGCTGTCCTCATAAACAGATACTGTGGATACATATGGTGGATGGATAAAATGTGTCATATGTGCAAACCGCCACACGTACAGTAGGCGCTTGTGTTTATGCCTGCAACTATTGTAAAGGCAACTAAGCTGCCGCTGCGTAATACCAATTCAACAGACGCATGCAGGCAAACAGGAAAAGCCCACATTTCAAAACATCCCACCTCAAGCTTAAAAACAATGTGGTTTCCACTCAGTTTCTGGGGTTCCCATGTTTGGGCTGATAAGTGAGGGCTGATCGCACCACTTCCTCCTTCACCTTGATTGATGGCTCACTATCAGGCACCGTGACCAACCACAGCTGAACACTTGGGTCATGGGTCAAAGCAAGGCAGATAACCACCTGCTGGAGCAGTTTGCCCCCCCCCCATCACCCCCCCTCACCCCCAGCATATATCACATGCTCTGTGTAGAGTGTGGCTGAGCGAGCATGTTGACATGTGTGTTTTAGTCGTTGAGGAAATTCTGTGAGGGTTGCCTTTGTTTTAGTGCTCAAAAACAAACTAACAGATGTTTCAGTTTTAAATGATGACTAGTAACTGGTCCTCAACTCCATGAGAACAAAGGCTGGCATTGAAACGTGACGTGAGCCGAGCAAAGTTGTGTTACAACAGAGTCAGAGAGTGCTTCAGCTCTCTGTGGATAAACAAGATGGGCCAAACGGCACACACTGCCAGCCAGCCACTCCTTTGACAAGCTTGCAGAGTATTTAGTGTCGTCCATTTTCAGGGGGGTTTCTAGAGAAGCCCCCCCTGGATGGCTTCGTTAGGGATCACAGACACTTTACATCTGTTAACTAATAGCTTTAACTTTGTTAACCACACCCATTCGCTCAGTATTACTGCACGACAGACACCTTCCCAACAATGGTCAAAAACACCCGCCCAGATAATTTCAGGAAGTGGGCGTAACTGAGGGGGGAGGGGGGGTCAGAGAATGAAAGAGCATCTCTTGCAGGAACTTCTGGGATGACAATGAGGACACCTTCCAACCTGTTCATATAAATGATTAGATGTGACCACTAAGTTAATAAATATAGAGCACAAAAGTCTATTAAAGCACTGCTGCACCTCTGCCTGGCTCAGTCAGTGCGAGGAGGTAATTTTGCAGTGATTTGAAGGTGGTGACAGTGCTGTCATCAGAAGGTGAAATAGACAGAAAAGAAATTAGCTGGAGAGCAAAAACTTGCAGCGTAAAGGCAACTCACCTCTTAAACGCTGCACTGTAGCTGTGTCTGAACTGAGCTCAGCCACACTGACACTAATTGAAATTTATGAACCATTACTCCTACTACTTCTGGGTATTTTTGGAATATTTTTTTTTTTCCTTTCTGAACTAATCCTTAGGACAACATTGGCCTTTAGCTTTGCGCTGTCCACCCACCAGGAGGGAAAACCGAAGGTAAGATTGAGTCAGCTGATTCTCTTCTAACAAAGGAGGGTTTTGTTCTGACTCTCTTCATAAGAGAAAAAGTGACCTTTTGCTCACTCTCACAATAATATGTCCGTATGACCACATTCAAGTTAATCCTCGAGGGTGTGTTAACAAAGATAATGAACCGCTTACCAGATGGTTAGTTCTGGGATTAATTGCACAGTCAGCGTTATTCAAACATGACACCCCGAGGGCTGGCTGCACAACTAACTCATCTGTATTGCCGAGCAAGCTGTTGTGAAGCTCATTACTTTGAGTGGGAGCGGAGGGATGGAGTTCACACAAACATACACACACACAGCATGGCAGACTACATGTTGAGCCAGTAATGCAGAGAAATGTTTCAGTCATCGTAGTTAAGGAGATTTACTATAAAAGGGATTTTGCAGCCATGAGCAGAAACTTATTGGAACAAGACACGTGTAGCTGGAATTACTGTGAACTGTGAAGAATCAGTGCGAGTGGTCAGAGCTGAAACTCTCTCTTCTGCATTATTAACTGCACACAGACACAAATCTACAAGCACGCTGCCTCCCCACAGTTTCTGTCCTCCCACTTTCCCCAGTCTGTTACACACCTGTCACTGTAATAAAGTCTCAGCCTGAAAGTGAATCTGAAAATCTGACCACATTAATGAGATATCTTTCAGAAAGGAAAAAAAAAAACAAAAAACCGCCAGTGTTTATTATGCTCTGTTCAGTGGACAAGCTGCTTCTCTCCCTCCACCCCTATGCGATGTTTGATTATGGAGGAGCCTCCACAGGAATGTTATGCTAAATTCTGCACTGCAGACGTCAGGCTTTTGGGTTGAGGGTGCATACCACTGATTCCATTCATTTTACACAGCACACATGCCAAGAGAGGGAGAGAGAGGGAGGGAGAGAGAGAGAAAGAGAGAGAGAGGGATTCCCCATGAGGCCTTCCTTTTTGGTGCACACTAAATGCTTACAGCAACAGCTGCAGACACAAGTGTGTGATGTTGGGAAAACCTGCAACTAAACATCAAACCACCCAAAAAGCCCGTTTAGATCAGCCGTTCTGTGAGCTTCAAATGAATGTCTTGGGTTTTTTTTTTTGGTCATTTGTGCTTTTGAAGATTTACATTCAAATGTTTTGAAGTTCTAGATCATAAAATGTAGCTGACAGACAGTTCAGACATTTGGACTACAGGACTGACAACAACACCATGCGTCGGACTTACAGCCAAACAGAGACAACCTTTACATTGTTAACTTTATCCTAAAGCACGTGTTAATCCCCATACATTCATTATCTCTTTCTCTTTGGTTCAGCATGAGATTACAATTTGCAAAACAATGGGGGAAATTCAGTCGGTATTAAAACCCAACCTTGTTTCATCCCAGGGCTCAGGGCTTGGGAAGACAAAAGAAAATCTGAGGGAACAACAGACAACACCTCTCAAATAAAAAACAAACTGGCTATTCTTGACTTGTCTTATTTCCCTAAATCTTAAAATTGTGTGTGAAGAAGAAGACAAAAGGAAACAAAAGCGATCCCCCTGTTCTGTGTCTGGATGTTTACCATCAAATGGTCTAATGCCTCCGTATGCTTGTTTAAAAATGGATTGTAATCCCTCAATGTCAGATTACTAGATTCCTTCTGCATTACATTACAACTGCAGTCACGGTTAAAGGACACAAAGAGAGATGGATTGTGATGAGAGGGGATTGAGCAGGGAAGAAAATAAGGTGGCAAAAAGTATGAAACAGTAGGACAAGAAGGGAAGATGAAGAAGAGCACAGAATGAAGTGGAATAAAATACGGCGGTTACACATAAATGAGAGTAAGACGAAGACATTTGGTGCAAAAACAGAAATGTTTAGGGGCAAATGTGAATAATGCTTGTATGAAGGCAGTAGGGGCAGTTAGGGCAGTAAGGAAGATGTATAAATACATACACGTTGATCTCCTCACTCATGTATTGATGCTAAAACTGGCAACCCATGAACACACACTTCTGTTTTGTTTTTTTTTTTTTTAACTCTCTCATACACATAAACACACACAATGACACACACACACACACACACACACACACACACACACATAAATCCCCAGTGGGGCTGGTCAGCCGCAGGCCTGTACAATGAAAAACATCCCAGGGGGATTTTAGGTTGTACTGATCCTCTGAGATTGCGTATGTGTCAATATGTAAACATGTGTATCTGGATGCATTGCTCTGTTTTTGTTTTCAGGGATGTACTGTATTCTAGCATGTGGCCTTTGATGTGGCAGTTGTGTTGTTGACATCCACTTGGTTACACTGTGCCCTTTTAAAGGCTGAATTGATTAAGGGATTGTTTGACTATGCAGAGTTTTGCAGGAGGATGACACAAGTCCATTGTATACCCCCCCCCTCAAAAAAAAACAAAAACAAAACTACAATAATAACCATGTGTGATGTTACACTGTGTTTACTGTGAAGTGTGCTGTGTGCCAAACGTATTTGGCATCAGACTTTCAAAACATACTCAAAATATTGTTTTACATTTAACCATGAATAACCCAAAATAATCTCATGACAATGAAAACCAACTGATGACCAAGTGCCAATGCATCTGAACAAAACTAAACTTTCACAGTCAGCCTAAAACTGCTTGAAGCTGAGTGTTAATGAGAGGAAATTTAGATGACAGTATCAGTATCATTTAAGAATTAAACATTTAAAAACTAAAACATGCAAAAAGTTGAAAACAGCCTCAGTCCACCCACCAACCAGATGATGAATGTGTAACACACCTAAATCCGTGACTAAGTAAAAATCTGTTTAATCTTGTTTATTATCACTGACTTGTAACTGGCAGTGGCTGACACCTTGTCAGCAGCGGTGCTAATGAAAACTGCTCTCACTTTCAGATGTTTTTTTTTTTTTTTTTTTTTTTCTGTGCCTTTCCCCAAGTAGACAGGATTGGTGCCTTCACTTTGTGACAAATGAAGCTGTAAGAAGTGAGACGACGATTGCGATTATGCAGCTCTAAACTGGAATTCGTACTTAATTACTTTTATTGGAGGTTTAGGCTCGTTTCGAGATAAAAACATTTACAAAGAGTAGATTTAAAAGGAAAAAGCTGATTATAGTGCACAGTCTTAGTTTTTTTTTTTTTTTTGTTCGTGGGCGCATGAACATGTGAAGCACACATACATTTGTTTCTGTAGTCGTCCACAACGCACAGTCAGTGGCTGCATCCTGAACTCACCTACAGTAATCTCCTCATGTGACCCAGATTACGCTGGCCTACATATAGGCAGGTCCACGGTCTGAAGACAGCGCTGATCCTTCAGGCCAGATTTTGCTGGTGCTATGCAGCACTGTGCTCCAAGCACACAAAGATGGCCTTGTGCTGATGCAACAAAAGGCAACAGAGAACATCAAACACATCTGTACGCGGAACACCCCCACTGGAGGCCAGAGGCAAATCCCACTCTGTTTGTGTGTGTGCGTCTCTACTAATGATGCATCGGATTGTGTGTGACTTTTATGGCGCACACTCTCCCTACACTGCTGGACCCCTGCGTCCCTGTGTGGGCCCCACAGAGGAGTTGGCTTTGTCCTCTGGATAATCAACAGGTCAAGGCCTTGATCAGCATTATGGCCCTTCCTACGTCAGAGGACAGATACTCTGGAACCAGAACTGGTCCAGTTACAAGGCTGTCTGGAGGAGGCCCAGAGCGAGGAGTGGGCCTTGTTCACAGTTTAAACTTTGTAGGGGGTAACAGTGCAATAATATCCCCCACACATGCAGAGTTTGTTTGCTTTCAGGGTTCTTACACCCCCCTCGTCCTCGTCCTCCTCCTCCTCTTCTTCCTACTTCCCCTCCTCCTTTATGCCTCTCAAACTCCACAGTACCTCCTCAAGGAGATTATATAATGAAGGCAATAGCCATTCATATATGAAATATATACCACTACTCTGCTGTCACACTGTCATGTGAGCCCGCAGCACTAATTTGAGCATATGAGAGTCTTGTTATTCGAGTGGTGCAGTATAGTGATCATTAATAGGAGAGGCTGAGCTGTCCTGTGGTATGGACTGTGTGGTTCAGTGGTATGACAGCAAGATGAGGCACCATGAGGTGGGCAGTGGTCACAACAAAGGAGGAGAGGAGGGCAGTAGGAGGTTAATGGGGGTGTGAAGTAGGAGTGCAGCAGAAGAAGTTTGTTTATCAATGGATGAGCATAAAAAAAAAAAAAAAAAGTGTTCTAACAGAAGTAAACGTAGCTCATGTAACGCTCCGCCAGTATTTTAGCTCCGGACTAAATGTTCAGACTTTATATTGGAGGGATAATTTGGGTTATTAGAGGCAGGGGGGTGAGAGTCAACGTATTACCTGCTGCAGATTTCAGATCAGCTGTCCAGTTCAGAGAAGCAGTGACGTGCTGCTGTGGATGGACGTATTATGAGGGGGGGGGGGGGCGGTGTCAGACAAACAGAAATAATCCATTATCAGGTAAAATATACGCTTCTTTCAGAATATTTTCAGAGCCACCTGTCGAAACAACACGATTTCACCCTTTCTGCTTCACTCAAGGGACCTGCAGCCGCAGCTTAACACATTATGCGGTGCCCTTCTGCATGGGAATATGGCAGTTCAGCAGCTGAGAAATACATAGTTCTTCTAAATGATGATTCACGTACTGAAGACATTTGTATTGATTGAGGTTAATTATTTCAATAGGTTAATACATTTTTGCTTGCAGCTTGAGACAAGACCGGTGCCAGCTCCTACAACGAATGAACTGATATGGAGGTGTACCGGCTACCAAACCCTTTCAGTGGCCTCACCGTCCATGAATCAAGCGAACCCTAAACTAATATCACTGGCTCTATGCCTTCATATAGATATAAATACATCCATGACCTTGTCTTGTTCCAGTCAGGTGGGAAAGAAAGCGTCTTTAAAGCAAACCATTCTTATATTATACACATTTGCTTCCCCCTGAAGCAGAATCGCAGCAAATATCAAGAAGCAACACACAGACTTTATTCATGGCCAGGTGTTCAAAAATAGACAGTATTTCTGGAGCTGATGAGTCACTGGAATTTCACATGTGCATGTTCTTCTTTGTTCCCTTTGGAGTGCTATATTAATAAGATCCCATTCATTCACAGATCTGTTAGATTAAATAGAGTCTTTTTTTTTTTTTTTGGTTCGGTCTTTTTAAACAGCTACAGCACGAAAAGCGTGTCATAAAAATAAATCCTTTGGGAGGTCAGTGTGGGTCTGGTTCATTTTGGGTTCACAGTCCCACACAAGCTTTTCCAAATACATTTGACAGCTGATGAATCTGTTATTTCTGAATGACCAGAACAGAATACCAATTAGTTTGATAAAACAAAAAAAAAACAACAACAATATATTAATACATAACATTTTTCAAGCCAACTCACACGTGTTTCAGTAATTAGTCTTAAAATAAATATTGAAATAATTAATTTAAACAAGAATGTACTGTTTACAGCTCACTGCTGTAACTCTGCTGGGAAGCTGACTGAACAGGGCCAGATCATGTGGCTGCTGATCATTTATCTGTGGTTTTTCTCTTCTTATGACAGGATGGGGACAGTTCTTGGCCTGGATCCTTTCAACTGTTTGCTTTGAGACACACAGTTTTGTCCCACATTCTGTTTGTAAACCTGTTGGGGGGGGGCAAATCAAACAAACGAACAAAACATCTAGCTGGGAAACACGTAGTGCCTCGGGCTGAAGGAGGTGTTCCCAAATACAGAAAACAAGAATAATTTACGGAGGCTCATTTTCAGAGTGATCTTGCCTTGATATAGGGGCAACAGATAGATGCTTCCAACACATTTGAGTGAAAGTGTTGCATGTGGATGTCTCAGCAAACTGAGATAATCTCACAGCAGCGACATGAACTAGCCATACAGAAGATTCAGGCTGAGAAACGTCTAGTTCTTTGCTGTTCAAACTGCTTGTCCACAGCAGATAACACCTCTAATGAGCACCATGCATGTGCATGGACGTCCAGACATTTGTAAACAGAGCAGTCAGATTTTGGTGTGAAAACCAGAAGTGTGACTGTTTTCTTCAGAGATGTTTTTTGGGATTACCTTTAGAACAAATGCCACGCTCGGCCAAGAACATAAATGATTCATTGTTCATCTGTGTCTCGTGGGTGAAATGCATCACAAAGGCTTCTAATTAAAAAGGCAAAGCACTGATTAAGCCACACACTGTATATTTATAGTCTCAATAGCACCTACAGCATTCACTCAACTCAAGTTTAGATAAGAGCATCAGCTCATTCTGTGAACAGCTGATGCTAATCTGCAGGGGACTTTTCTACACATGATTCAGACAGAATGGTCAGCAGAATCAGCACAGGGATTTTTCACAAGGCTAGGTCAATAAGACTTTCCAGAAGCTTGCTAAAGCAATAGCTAATTCCAAATCTACACACTATCAATTGTGGTTGTGAGCGTTGCTACCATAAATACAAGCATGCACTTAACATATCTACTTAAAGCCCACACTTTAACTCTTCCACTCTCAGGAGAATCTGCACATCAGGGAGGTTGTTATGTGCAATAAGTAGCAGCAGTGCTGCCCTGTGCAGATACCATGTGACAGTTCATGTTTCCTCTCTGCCCCTCTATATATGAGGAGCAGGCAGAGGCTGAACATCCTGCCACACAAGCAGCATGATCAGTCCCCGTGCTCCCATTATGTTACACAACCCCGGCTTACACAGTCAAATACACAGCAAACACGCCCCAAGTAAAAACATGTGCCTTGCAGCAATGTTACAGCCAGTGGAGCTGCGGTGCTGGCTCCTCTCAACCTAGTGCAATAGTTGGTTAATTGCTCTGACCTACCATTGTAGGTGGAAGTCAGTGCATAATTAGACGGCCACAAAACAAGATAACCTTCCTCTGCTGCCTTTACAGAGCAGATGTATGACGTTTCAGTGCGACAAACTGACATTATGTAACATCTGTAGTAGACTCGAGGGACACAATTCATCATAATTGGCAGCTTGTCGTACTGTATGTTACTGTACCTACACACAGTTACTCTCTGAGGCCTACGGATTGGGTGACACTGTCTCTTATGGAAAGACAGATAAACAACTCCCTACTAGTATATTCTGGTTTTCGGCAAATGCATTTTCTGTGCTTTTATAATCAAAAAAGATGCACACATTTATGCAGCAACAGAAAAACAAAAAGTTCCTCCATTTTTTTCCTGCAGTTTCCAAACTCTCTTACATGTTACGGAAGCATATGAGCTAACTGCTCATTAGGTTTAATGTCCTGAAAGGTTCACGCATGCATCTGCATCTGTCTACACCAGATTCACGAGAAGAGCAGCCTCAAACCACACACCAGTGCCACACTGGTTCCTGAGCGTACCATCTGACGGTCTTGTGATTGCATTGCTTCAAATTGTAGTCATGTGCTGACATTTCCTGACTGGAAAAAATTTCAGGGCTCGCAGCTATCTTTGATACACTTTTGAACCTTAAAGTAAAATATTGTCACTGCAGAAATAACGGCTAACATCACAGTTTTATTTACTTTGGGGTTTTGGTGCAACAGCTTTTCTTTTGGGATGACCTTTGGCCTACAGCGGTTAATGATGGCTAATGATGATAACCTACATGTTGCTGTGAAAAAAACACTACTAAGTCACTTTATGACTCACATCTGCTCGTGGTATTTCCGCACAATGTTTTAAGCACCACACTGATAATTGCAGAGAACAAAACAAAAAAGTAAACTCACTGTACTGTGTCAGGAGACTCATTGGAGTACATGGAGGTGTCAAAAAAAGTAGATCCCACATTGCCGGATGGCTTCCATTCATTCCAACTACTTCTTGCCCACTGAGCAAATATTGCCCTGCTCCTAAGGCTTATTTCCTGTCCACAAAAATACCCAATCATCCAGGACAGCGCCCCCCCCGCTCTCAAGATGGTGGTGCACATTCACAGACCATAGTTCACCCCCACCCCCAAAAAAGGGCTTGACCATTCACAGCAAAATCATCAAAATATCATTGCAGATGTTCTTTGAATGCTGGTGTAACTGAGGACAAAAAGTACTTGTATAGATTTAGAGAAACATTATCATGACCAGATAAAGAAAATGCAACACAGAGAACAGGCTGTAAAACTAAGTATCCAAGTGCAAACAAAACGTGCTGCAAATAAAAATGATGAAAATGAGTATCAGTCATTTCAACTGAGTAAATCTTCTTTCTTTTCTTGTGTTTTCTCTAAACTAAATTCCTGCATATAGAAATTAGAATCTAGGACTTCAGAGAGTATTCACTCAACTAGTAAATAGTAAATAAAGTTGTGAAACAGAAATGCAGCATTTTCCTGTAATGACTAAATTTGCACCATCTCACTTGCAGGAGCCGTGTATATATACAGCACAGCTAACATGAGGTTTTACCTCCATGCATTTATGCTTTGTAATTACTGTAGTGGCACAAAAGATCTCCAGCTCTCCACGCATAGATTTTGTAATTTAGGTCATCAGCAGGCACGATGGTGAAGAGTGATTCCCATCATTCACTGCGCTGTGCCTCTGATTGTAACACTCACAGGAATTTCTCTACAGATCTCCAGAGGTTCACTGTCATACAGTAACAACGCAAGCCTACGTGTGGTTCGACAATATAAACGTTGTTGTGTATCGCTGTTTATCTGCGAGACTGCTGTGAACGCAGGTGCTTAATCTCCCCTTAGCTGATACGCCGTACAGCCCTCATATGAATCTCAGAATAATATCCAATTCATAGGTGCAAATGGACAGGGGAGCATGACATCATGACTTCCTCCTCTGCCTGGTATCTGCAATCTGCCTGGAATAGGAGATACAGAGTGTACAATTAGGCCTTGCTACGGAGATAGGTAGTACAGTGAAGCACACATCTGACTTCTCCTTACATAAACCCTCACAGTTCAACCACCTCCCATACGAAACAGCCATTATCTCATAAGCAGAACGGCATTCTTAGACAAGAGTCTTTTCTCTGTGCGTCTTAGGGCTCCCTTGTTGTTAAAGAAAAGGCCAGGAAATCACAATCTGTGCAGACGCTGAGTCTGTGAGGAGGAGAGATTAAGCTGTGTGTGGGCATTGTGTTCATATCAGATGAGAAATACTGCAGCTTGGTGTGTAATTGGCATTACTCAGCTTCACGATAGTATTAAACACATGCATTCTGTCGACTGTCCAACTTTTTTCTTTCAGGAATTTGAAAGGTTAAAATATGCACATGACAAGATGTAGCAATATGCATGTATCTTATTAAAAAAATGCCATTATTATGCAATTTTTGTACCTTTTCATCTTAACATGAGCCCATAAAGTGCAAAAATTACAGTATCATTACTACAACGTGATTCTCTCCGAGGAGCGACTTATTGAGTTCATGGGGGTCAGATAATGCTCCTCCTGTCCCTGACAATCAAACTCTCCTTCACTCACTAGGAGGCCTGTGGAGGGGTTAACAATTCCTGCTTTTTTGCCGCACATCTATCACCAACTGTAGAAAACCCACCAGAAACCAGATCTTTTTTCAGGCAGCTGTCGCGTGCAGCTGGTAACCCGAGCCCGGGCTCTCCGAGAGGCTTTTAATTCCACACATGTGGCACTACCTGTCCAGTGTGGATTTGAAGATTTTATGCACGTGGGGGCAGCTGCTGTGGCTCGTAAGACATGATAAGGAGGGGGCAAAAAAAAAAAAGGGGGGGGGGGGACTGTGCTCTTCGATCTTAGGCTTGAAACTCCATTCATATCCTTGAGGTATTCGGCCATTATTATCCCTCTATCCATTTCTGGTGATTAGCCACATGTGTCGGAACATGTCAGGGAAAGAGAGAGCGAGTAAAGTGGAAATCTGTCACCCCATGTGTGAGTCTGTTTATGAAACTTTATCATTGTGTGCTGCTGCACAGTAGGTCCTCTAGAGACTCTGCACAGAAGGTTTAGTAAGCTGATGGACGTGACTGACGAGGAGATAAGAGAGATAGCATGACACTGGAGAAAACTAGCATAGCAACATTAAGAGAATATACTGCCTAAAGTGACTATCTCTGCAGTGATACTGCATGCTCAGGTTTTCTTTTGCATTGTGCGTTCGAATTAAAGCGAAAGAAAGAGTGGACTTGGCCAACTTGGCTGCTCTTTCACCTCTTTGAAGTGCCAGACTCACTGCAAAGACGTACTTTAGCAGCTATGATTCACTGGCGTACTCTGAGGTTTCCTGGAAAGAGCGTCTCCTCTCATGCAGTCAGAAGTTTTTTTTGTTGTTTTTTTTTTTTTAATCAGTCTATGCTTTTTGACATTTAATCTAGTTTTGCTGCTTTTAGATGTAGAGTCTCGGAAGGATCTGTTTGGAGGTCAGAGAGTGAGAGTCACAGTGCATTTTCACACACTGGAACAAAAACAGCTCTCCAATAAATAGCTTTGTAAACAAGTCAACTTACAAGGTTTTCATTTCACAGGAACCTGCTGTTTCTTTCTGCTCACTCGAGAGGAGGGAGAGAGGGAATATTACTTGGAAGGCAGGAGACACTAAGTACTTCTACTAAGAAAGTAACCATATCCCTATTGGGCTGCTGCTTGGCAGTGAGCTCGCCTCTGTTTACAGGAATGGGCACAACACTGCTGCACTGACCATTTTTCCTCAGTAGCATTAACATCACGTTCACTTTGCTTCCTCTTCTCTTCTCTTGGCACCTCTGCTTCCTCGGTTTAATTAGACTTCCATTGTATTTCCACTGAAATTCCACTGTATGAATGAGGTTCATATGAGGAAGGCAGGATTAGCTGCAAAGAGTGTGAGTGGTGGATACATCGTGGACTTACTGTGCAGCTTTTTTTTTTTTTTTTTTTGACTTCCGACCTGTTTTTTGGAGTAAATTACTCATTCTGCAGCTGGATGTAGGCTTCAGTGATATGTACTCAGCTGGACTCAACTTCCCCTGCCCTCCTCTAACTCAGCCCAGTTTATGGCCTGGTCTGGCCACCACTTCAAACAGGCATGCCTGCCAGTGAAGAGGAAAATGCAGGTGACTGGGACAATTTGGGATGTTTGATGCAGTTTCTGTCTCACACAAGCTTTGCTCTTGATCAGGCTGTGGTCACAGTGTGTAACCTGAACCCATATTCTGACTCCTCTCACCAGATGTAATTCTCCCTGCTTGCTCCCCTGAAAATTTCCTCCTTTTCTAAAATTTACTTTTTTATGTATTATTTCAAATGAGAGCTTAATAAGAAATCCAGACTCACACAGCCAAGAAAAAACATAAATTTAGCACATGAGCCAAGTGCTTCGCCAAAAGTTTTGTCTTGGCAGTGTCTCTGAACAGAAAAACAAAGCTTTGAGCATCAACTCATCTTCATCAGGAGTTTGCTCCGTCGTCCTGGAGACAACTGAGGTGATGTAGATTGTAAACTCTCTGTCTCCATTCAGTGATGGTCCCTCCGGCGTCTTTCTTCATCCACCCACTTTCGTCCAGCTTTCAACCAGCAGGGAACAAAACTCCTCAGCAGCAGTAAATCAAGTCGAGAAATAATCGTGGATGTTATTTTATATTGTTTGTGTTAGCTATAGTAGCAACCATGCGCACTCCATCAGAGAAAGTGACGTATTTGTTACTTAACGCTGATCTGACGCTGACGTTTTTAAACCTAATGGGTTGTTAAGAACTCTGAGTGCATATTGTCAATACTCTTCCATTAAAGAATGTAATGAGCGACACAAATGATTGGGTGAGTCATGCACAGTGTGTCGGCTCTGGATCGGGACTAGCTTCCATGCTCCTAAAAGAAGTTTTGTCTCCATGTTTCTACACCGTAATCCATCACTCCATGCTTGGCTGACCCCCCTCTGGCCGGTGGAGGAGGAAAAGGATGTAGGTAAGTTTCCACCAGCTGAAACAGGGGGATGTCTGGCTCATATTAGAGGGCTTTTGAGGTCAACAATTTTGCCGCTGACGATCACATCAAAGTGGCTTTGCATTAGCCAGAGCAATAAAAACCCCACTTCAGTGAGATGTCTGGTTTTAACATGTTTATACTGAGGCATTAAGGGTTCTAGATTAAAGGTGCTGTCGCACGGACAAAGAATATCTTCAAATAATATGCAGCATCTTAAAAACTACGCTGCTCTGTGGACTGCCTTAATGTGTGATGATGTTCCCTCAACGGTGCCTCCAGATTATTTTTCGCTTTGTGCAGTGGGAGGGTATTTAGGGAGGTTAAGCTTATCTGGCCTTCTAATGTGATTAATCCTCCAGTAAATGTATCGTTTGATAAAGGATTACTCTCTATTGCTTTGTTGTCTTTTCACTCAGAGAAGATCTTCCAAAGCTCAAATGCATCAACTAATCTATATCCAAAAGTGATTCAATAACAGAGCTGTGCTCAGACAAAAGCACTGTATGCTACTGGTCTAGACTTAGATGACACCAGATCACTGACATTATTTTAACTCACTCATCTCTTTAACAAAGACCAAAACTCCCTGACATATGATCAAAGGACTTGTTCATCTTGAGATCCTTTTTTCTCTCTGTCTTCCAGACTTCAAAGCTCTCCAACATCTTACACGCTTATGCCGAACAAAAAAAAAAAAAAAGGCAAGAGAGAAAAGAAAAGAGGCAATAGCCATGTGGTGAATGGTGAAAGCTGGCAGCAAACATGAACACAGCTAGTAATACTTCATGCTCACAGCTCCTTTCCTGTCTTTGTCTTTCATTCTCCCTCCTTTTCTTTCTCTTCTGCAGCGCTCTGTGTTTGTGAAGGTGACAGCATGGTGAGTAAGATCGGGCTTTCCAGCCTCTCCTCTGATCTCTCTCTGAAGAATTCACCTCACGCTGCTTTTCCTGGCATCCGCTGTACACACACACACACAAACAGACACAACTATACACCCAGTGTTTTCTCCCTTTTCTGTGAATCACCAAATTCCACACAGGTATTTAACATCTCACCTTCTCTCTTCTCTTCAATGCTCGACTTTTTTTTCCCTGAAGCAGTTTTTGCTAACCCATCTAAAGGGTAAGGACCACTGGAATCCCCTCCAGGTTGGAATAAGGATGAGTGTGCCTTCGGAACAGCCTCATGTCACAGAGGAGTGTGAGTCTGACCTCTCCGTGCTGCGTCTCAGTTTCCGCCACGGGGCTCGGGACCCGGTGTGGACAGGTTGAGTGTTCTGTTACTCAGGTGTGACGGCGTGCCAACGCAGAGTTTGGATTCGCACCTCAGCTTGCAGCCCACGTGAGAAATACTGCGTATTTCTTAGATATGCCAGAGAAAACAAAACACCTGAGCTACAGCTCTTACGGTTAAGATGTGTTGAATCCCCTAATGCAGTAACATGTGCATGTGTACTCTGGTCCGTGCACATGGCAGAAATGTGCACAGGCAGAGCGAAGAAGGGACATGGCTGTGCAGAACTCAAATTTCCAGGAAAACACCAAGAAGAAAGAAAAAGAAGAGGAGTTCTGTCAAAAAAAAACCAATTTTTTTTTTTTTTTTTTTTTTTTTTAATAGTGTTACATTTCATGGCATTTTGGTGGGCAGATGTGCAGCCCACACATTTATCGTAGGCTCACTCGGATGTGATCAATGTTAGATGTCAAACCAACACTTGGAAGGTAGATGAAGCAGTTCATTTTCAATATTTCCTACCTGTTGACTTAAAGAGCACTTTCAGTGCTAGGAGTTTTTCAACACTAAAATGAGACAGGGGACAGAGCGTCTGCCCACCTCACCCCCTTATTTACACAGAAAATGTAGCATTTGACTTTAACTCTGACTTCAGTATGTGCACAGCTGGGACTGCTGTTCAGTGTTTGCACCAAACATACGCCCCTGACACACACACACACACACACGCACACACACACACGCACACATACACACAGCCACACGCACACACACACACAGGAAAGTGCACCTGTCTGTGTTGCAGTAATCTTTCAGTAAAAGAGTTTTATTGCGATACTTAATTGCTGCCTCAAGCCACTGTAAACTTGCTGGCGTGTCAATTTTGTGTTTGTGAATCTTTTAGTGCGTATGTGAGTGTGTGCGCGTGCACGCATGTGTTGTGCTTGTACCCCTCCCTTTTGTGATGCCTGCAAGTTTAAGAAAACAGCTGAACAGATTAAAGTGAGAAAAGACTGAGGTTTTGTTGCAGATTCTTCAGGATTAGTAGGGATTTTGTTAAGGGTGCACGCAAACACATAACACGAAGGCACTGCGGTCCAAGAGGAGGATTAAAAAAAACAAGTATACATGTCAATATAATGTAAGTCCGTCACCCATGTTTTCAGTGGCATAATCTATAAGTAGTAGACTTCCGTGTTCGGGTGGTCCCACATGCCAAACAGCACTTTTACACTCCATTTCTGCCTTACGGGAAGTGCTTTCCCTCCTAGGAGGTCGTCAATTACTTCTTTGGTGTGTTCAACAGCTGAATCACGCAGCCAGTTATAGCATACCCGCATTTACACAAAGAAATGGTGGCAGTCAGAGTAGTCTGTACAGGAAAAACTGGCTCTCTCTCCAACTGCAATTGTACTCCGTGTTGCTGTAAATATAGGGCTGTGGCGTTGTGGTCAAATCAGGGCTTTAGGAGTCACATGCAGGTAAGCGGATGGATGACGAGCCCAGCGAGGGCCTCGGCAGGTTGATGCAAGTACCAAGTGAGATAGCAAGGTGGACAGATTGTTATCAGCAATGCAGCAAGCTGTGGTGTTGTAAGTGCAAACAGAGAAGATAGGGAAATGGAATGGCAGAGTTACGACTGAAAGTATATTCTGTTTGTGTTGATACACACAAGCAAGACATCCATGTGTGTATATTTACATACATAACAGCAGAAGTGTGTACTTTATTTGCAACGAACAGGTGTGTGTGTGTGTGTGTGTGGTTGGTACATGCATCCTTTTTGTCTTCAGTATTTTTCCCCACCAATCTGTCATCTGAGGTTAGAAACCTGTCTGCAGATTGTAGTGGAAACAAACAATGGAGTCTATCAGGAAAACTAGACTGTGTGTCTGAGTTCCTCTGTGTTAAAGGTCATCACGATCAGCTGACACCGTTTCTCTCCGCTTCTTAATAGTCATTCTGGGGTAAATAAAGGCATCACCGGTGACCTCAGTTAAATGGTTTTCAGCTGAATGCTAATGAGAAGCTGACGTCTAAACTAGACAACAGGTTTTTATTGTTTTAGAATTATTACTGATTTAATGATTGACTATAAAGATGTTATTTATTTAATTATCAAAAACTTGAAAACATAGACATAACAGTAGATTGATGACGAATACATATTTTTAATACATTTACTAAAAATAAATGTTTGCTTTGTACAGATGAAGATATAGAAATTAACCTAATATCTAAAATATCTTTCTCTCATCTTAAATTGTAGACTTCCTTGCTTAAAAGCAAGGAAGTCAGCACCTACTATGTGCAAAAATGTGCAAATAAACACACTAACACGTACTATATCCTGTTGACAAAATAAACAGGATGAAGCAATTACTTTGTAATTACCTGCTGAATAGTTTCTGAGTATATCTGCCAAATACAGAGAAGTCCCCACAAAGTTTCCTGAAAGCTGAAGGTGGAATTAACCTCACCTTACCAATGCGCTTTCTGAGGATTACCAACAGTGGATACAGCTGATACAGAACTGCTTCGCGCCAAAACCAGGTGGAGGGACGGGGCATGGGCAAATACACATAAAAGTTCAATGCACATAAATCCACACAACGGATATTTTGGCCATGGTGAAGCTGCACTCTGCTGATTGCCACTTTAGTCATTCCTATTATTACCACACATGTCTTTGTTGAGCTGGCATTATGCCTCTCCCTCCTTCAATCCAGGTTTTTGTGCCTCAGCCTCAGATGGTTTGCCACATCTTAGTAGGCTTCCAGGTTGGTAGGCAAAAAGAAAAAGAAAAAAGAAGCAGCTATTCAAAAATCTGCCACCAGTCAAATCTCACATCATGAATATGAAGTCAAAGTAAGCTTGATTTTTTTTTTTTTTTTAAATCAGTGTTGAACAAGCAAGTCTCAAGTGTTCAAATTTGGGTCATGTTATTTAAATCCCCCACCTCTGCATAACAGTGATAAAATAATCACAGGGCGAAACGGTGATCCAGCAGGATGATAGAGAAGTCAAAATTAGATTTAGATTTTTAGCCTGTCACTCCCTATAAATAACGGCTTGCGTTTACCACAGCCACTTTTCCGACCCCCGGTTTGTTCCTGTCGTCTGATTGGCTCACTGGGAGACTCCATCAGTCAACCCAGACAGTTGCTGCTCTCAATATTACTTTGAACGCATTCTTTGGCTTTCTTTGAATGAGACTTTCATTGGCCGTTATTATCCTGATCCCACCGTCCAAGTAGGATCAAATACCCTTCGAGAGCATGTTTTCCAAAAGAGAAGCATTGTTCTCCATTTGCTTAACTCTGCAAAGTTATGTTTTGAGACAAACGACTTTTTTCGTCACAGCTAATAACAATGTGTGTCATAAACAAAGAGCAGACAATGGCGACTTAATTGAATCAACCGTCATTTGAATTTCTGGGGCATCCCTCACCCTAATTAAACACCGCTTGTTGGTTGCCATGGCAGACGATGACAACCCGAATAGAGCTGTCACTCTGGATCAGACTGACGTGTTGCCTTGGCAACGAGGGTCAGTGGGTTTGCAGTGCATGTTGAAGATGTAGGATGGGAGGAGGAGGAGGACAGACGAGCGGAGGGCGTAAGGAGAATCCAGATCCAAGAATCACCTGGGAGTCAGTCTTGCATTAACACTAAACAAAGCATGGAGACACACTTTGCACAATCCTCTCTCTGAAGGTCAGTGTTGCATTAGAGATGTCTCAGAAGGCTATTGGCAATGTGTCATTCTGTCTCTCAGGTTTGAACTTAACTCATTTATCCGCTTTCCATAATTTATCTCCATTAGCTGGATTTTACAGATATATGACTCAAGGCTTTTAACCTTCGGTTGTGTTTACTTATGTCACGGTTCAAGGTACAACTGGATCACGCCAGAGTGGGGCTTTTGATTAACAGATTTGCATGTCTCCATTGCCCTTGTTGCTGTGTAAATATCATGTTGTTGCGGAGCTCTGAATGACTCCTCTGAGTCAACAAACAGTGGCTCAGTCCAGGAGATGCCTCTGTGTCTTAATAAATCAGCGTGGATGAAAACAGGGCTATAAACGGCCGTTTAGGTGGTGAAACTCTCCCTCCCACCTAGCAGTCCGCTCCGAATGCTCTTTTTATTTGCACAGACATTAGGGTGAAGTGTGCCACTCTTTATGTCTTTATGCAAAAATCCACACCCATCTATTTCAAAAGGCCTTTATTTCTTCCTTCTGCACACGCGCGCGCACAGAAAAGTGGCTGCTCCATTCTGCATCACAGCCTTGTATTTTTGAAAAGGGCCTGGCTCAGATATCCTACAGGCAGGAACAACAGCTGCCACTAAGCCACCGTAGCTGGCCCCCACTCAGCACCCGGTGGGGGACCCTGTCTCCATCCCACTGTCTGGCCCTTAGACTGGCTGTCCCTGGCTGCTTTCATTGTCTGTCTTTGTCTTCCTGCTTGTTTCCTGGTCTCACCCTCTTTCCCTTCAATTACATTGTTTTCTTATTTTTAATTTTGGACAAATGCACTTCCTTTCGTTTTTTGGTGTTACAGGACACAGAAGAAGAAAGAGAGGGGCAATGAAAAACCAAATGACACAGGGTGGGACAAAGGAGGCCTCCATTCATTCAGTCTAAGGCCACAGACTGGGCCGCACTTCAATTTACTTCTACTGCACACACACGTGCACACATGCACACAGACACACACACTCACCCACTCCATCCTAACCACCCTCTAATCTGCACTGTTCCACCCTCAGGGCCTGAAGCTGGGGCAGCTGCTACTGATGGAGCCAGAGAGCCAGCTGTCCTCACATACAGACATACTCACTCACCCGCCTTCCCTAACACACACACACACACACACACACCTCTAATTCATTCATTTGGGACAATGGAGTAAGGGCAGGGGTGTGTGTGGCTCATGATTTTGGAGTGTGCCGCGGTCATGGGGAGGGGGGCTTTAAAGTGGTTTTTATGTTCGCTTTGTGTCTCAGCAACAGTTGGCAGCACGCGTGTCAATGACACGCCTCTCTTCTTTATTGTCCATGAAGTCGGAGAGTTTAGGAAAAACCTGCGACAAACTCACCAGAGCACATAGAGATGCACAAACACACACACACACACACACACAAATAAATGAACATGTGTAGAGTGACTATTATGAAATACAGTAACTTTTCCAGTAACACAACCTGGCAAAACCAGAAAAGCAATGACGGACTGTTTGCTCTGCTTACTTTTGTGATTTCATCATCTTGCAACATCTGTGACAAACCTGAACTGTTATCAGTTTCTGGCTTGCTGGGAAAAGACATGGATGGATTTGCTGTGTAACACAGCAAATCTTGTGCACACTGGGATTTTCCTTTGTCTTAATAGCTGTCGAATCAGGATTATAAAGCAAAGACTTTGACTATAAAGGAAAAGTTCTTAGCTGTGCTTCAAAAACAACACATCAATGGACCCGGTCTTCGCGTTCTGATTGGTTTATCTCTATCTCTAACCCCTTCAGTTTCTGGCTCCTGCTGCTATTGGATATCCCTCTTTCTTTATCCCTGATTGGTTTAAGTTACTGATTGCATTCAGCTGCAGCCGTCTGATTGGTGGGCTCTCAGCTCAGCTATTGCTGTGATTTGCTTGTGGCTGTGTTCAGCGTTGTGTTTTGTTTTTTTGGTTTTTTTAATACTGCGGCTGCTTTGGAGACAGGGTGATAGTGAGAGTGTGTTTGCATGGAGGCTGATTTGCTTGAGTGGGTGCATGAGATGGCTTAGGTGTGTAGTTAGCAACTAAAAAGGCCATATGGCTGATGATTCACATTTATACAGTCTTGCTCTTGTGCATGCACCTGATGGCCGTCTCACACCTGCAGTACTGTCTATGGCTGAGTAAGATCCAGATCAAAGGAAACAAGCCCTTTGGGACTTGAGTGTGTGTGTGTGTGTGTGTGTGTACACACATTTATGCCTGTTTGATTAGCCATTCACTGCTTGTGAATCCATGCCAAAAAGGAGGCTTGTATCTGAATGAGAGACAAACACATGCCTGGCTTTGCTAAGAGAGAGAGGTGGAAAAGCTGAAATAGTATGAATTCTCTGTTCTGCACACACACACACACACACACACACACACACACACACACACACACACACACACACACACACACACACACACACACACACACATTAGATATAGCCCTATATGGCACATTTACCACGAAGGGCAATAGTACAGCAGGGAGTGAAAACAAACTGCAAAGAAAGAAAGAAAGAAAGAAGGATTTCTTTTCACTCTCACTGTCTCAATCAAGATCAAGACCATCATACCTCAGTGAATTTTAGTATTATGGTCTCATAAAGAGGCTGGAGATACCCTCTAATTTGCTGTAGGAATTAAAGTTCCCTTACGCACATATACAAACCCACCCAGTAGCCTACACACACATGCATACGTATGTAATCAAAGGGGGATGCTCAAAGCTTGGTTTCTTTCGCTTCGCCCACAAAGGCAACAAAGTCTGTCTTTGTCACTTTCCGAGTCAGACGTCAGTTAGAGTTTGCCTTGCTCTGGGGCTGTGAATTGTGAATTAAGCTTGCCCACACAGAGCCCTCACGTATATCTGCATTACATTAGTGGCCACCCACATGTAGACTGCCTGCAGTACATGTTACTACACAAGAAATGGCCATCTAATAAAAGCAAAGAGCAGAGGCAGAACTTCCTTATTCCTCTCCCTTGCATACGCAGTATATGCAGGCATGCGTGCAAAGTGCACACACCTACAGATCCTCTTTGGCTCTCAGACCATGCAAATCTTTTGTCTGTGGTCTGTCTGTCTGCCTGAGAGCACACATGCATGCCTGTGTTAGTCTGCAACAGAAACACCATCGTTCACTGTCAGGGTACAGTAGTTGCTGGGTAGAGCTCCGAGTGGAGTCTGCATTGGATGTTGTGGTTGGCTAGCCCCTTTCTTTGTTTCTCAAACTGTGTGTCTGGCATTGTGCTGTTAGAGCAAGACAAAGGAGTCAGTTTAGATTCATGCTCTGCTCGAGGAGATGTGTAGGAAAAGGGAGGGGGAAAAAAAAAAAAAAAGAGAGAGAGAAAGTTTTCTTCTGTCGGTTCTCCTCTCAAACAAGTACAGTGCAGAAGGACCTGGGTTCATAAAAACCACAGCTCCAGGAAACAAACCCCCAACTGATGTCTCTGACAGAGATCAATCATGATCAATCAAGTATTACTCGTCTCCGTCGACATGATGATGAACGGTTACTAATTTAATCATCATTGTTTTCCAGTGATTAGGTAAATGTGAGCCGGTCATGGAATTAATACAAAGAGAAAAGAGGATAAAAGGAGACGACAAAGAAACCCTGTTATAAGATAACACACACACGCACACACACACACACACAATGTTTTGAAGCTTCTATTTACTTTCTGCAGCTGCATCCTGTGTGGCAGTTAACACATGGCCCTGACTTCACATAGGTTGTCACTTGCTCACATACAATATACAAACAAACACACACTTAGACTCTTTGCACCCCTGCAAATTTACGAGAAAGTTAGGTGATCACTTCTATTTTTCTTAAACAATCACTAAGAGGACAACGACTTTCAGCCCCTGTATGGTTAGAAAAAAATCATAAAAATTGATTGATTTGTATCCACATATGGCTTGAAATTTGTTTGTGCTCCAGCGAATGTGAATCTACTATATTTTATAACTGGTCAAATAGCAGAGCCTCTGTGTTTTCTGTGTGCTCCTAATGATAAAGTGGGTGTTAACTGGAAGACGGCAGGCTTCTGCCGGTAAAAGGAACCTAAAACAGGTGCCAAAAGCAGCAATCAGCCTGTCCTAACAATAACAGCTGTATAAGAAAAACATACACATGAGCACATGTACACATGTGCATGTGCACAAGTGACAAACTCACACGCTCAGTGTGTGACTTTTAGTGTGACAGATGCTCATGCACAAAAACACACAAACAGGCATGAGGTCAAGGATAGAAAATGATGAAAATGCTTCTGTGACAACAAAAATAAGACCAACATTGCTGCATAGAAACACACGGGGCAGATGTACACACACACTCACACACACACTTTATAAACCTCCATTGGGATATTAAGCTGTCACTCCTTAATTGGCCTAGCAGCATGTTTTTGTTTGATTCTAGTATTATTGCCTAGTCTGTTTTCTTCCTTGAGTGAGCTGATTAAAAAAATCCCCCCCCTTCCTTGTCAACACGCAGCAGATAGATACCACTCTTTGATTAATTCACACACACACACACACACACACACACACACACACACACACACACACACATGTCATAATCCCTGCTCTCCCATTGGCTGCTGCTGGATCCCTGTTTCCAAAGCAACATTGGAATGCCGGGTGTGTGGCCCGCCCCTTTCAGGAAGGGACTGCATGTAAACAAACCCAGCATGTGCAGCATTTAGAGCCCCATCTGAATGTGTGGTAAACAGAGTGTGACTTCACGGGCAGACTGTGGCCAACCTCTTGTATTACATGTTTTTCTGTCACCTTTAAAGGTATTTGGATATCTGTCATGTGGATTTGTTGTTAATGTGGAATCATCCAAATCTGGAGAAAACACTGAGGGGACAAAAGCCCATAAGAATGTGTGATGTGTAGTTTCATGTTAGGTAACCAAAGGGTGTGCTGCAGGTGCAACACGCAGGGGTCAGTGACCGGTCCTCCAGCGTCAGATTTCTTCCCTCCCCGTGTAATTTTACGTGATATCAAGCCTTTTGCACTGCTGTTTGTGTGTTTGCTTCTGCCCCCCCCAGATAGCGTAATACAGCCTTTCCTCTGCAGGCCAAGAACCAAAGGTAACCAAAGTTCAGGAGATTTAGCCCTCTAAGTGGTACACAACAATCCAGAAATTCTGCTACAGTATGGCCACAGTTCAGAGAATTAAGCCTTTCTTCTGTAAGTGAAAACAGAAGGGGGAAAAAAATAACAAGGTTATTAGAGAACATAACAGCAGATAAACACATTCATAACAGCGATCAAAATACCCTCACACTGAGACACCTATTCCATTAAGCAAGGACTCTGAACAGCCAATCAGATTTCTGTCACCAACAGCAACAACCCCTGTTTATTCCTGCCTCTAGCTAATCCTGCCCTCCGATTGGTTGATTCCAGAGCCTTGGAACAGAGCCCCCCCCCCCCCTCATCCTCTTCCTGTCACTCCATCCCTACAGATTAAGTAACACCAGCAAAAACAAAAAGAGCTTGTTTTTGTTTTTCCATCAGTGACAGAGCACCCACACAAACATGGGGCTCTATCAGAACTATAGGTATCAGTTTTACAACGGCACAGAGAGATGTAGGGGAGGTGCAGGAATGGTGGGAGAAGAGGAGGGATATACACTGTTGCCATGCACCCTGAGTGTGTTACTGGGTTAAGTATGGTATGTTGCTAAGAAAAAAAACTAAGTGCAAGAAAGAGGGGCAATTGCATCACCCCCTTGAAAAGTCCTTGAAAAACATCTCTCTCTTTTTATACCCTGTGCAAAATTCTAATTGCACTTTCAAATCATCCTCTGGGAGGAATTTCACATTGAAATGCTGCCCACACGGCTACAGTGTGCAAATTTTGAAATGTTCTCTCGCGCGTGAAAGAGATTCCAATTTAACCTCACTCTCAGTATATTTGTTCAGGACTCTTGTTCTGTGTTGCTGGCAAGAGAGAGAGAGAGCGAAAAAAAAAAAAAAAAAAAAAAAAAAAAGAGAGTTAAGGATGATCTTTGTTCCATAGCTGAACCAAGCCTCATTGTTTCTCTTTGCTGCTGGCAGTAAAGGCAAAGAGCACGAACACGCAGCCAGCTGCTGTTTGTTTTGATCTGTCAGTGAGTGTTCAGAGGCTCCATGAGATAAGATATGTTGCCAAGAACATGGTCACTTCGTACAGACCTAAAGCTATTGTGCAATACCTTAGCTCTTCAAGCAGCGTGTTTTTCACTGTGTATAAGAAAATCTGAAACAATAAACATGTTATGGTCAATTTATTATTCACCTCTTTCATTTGGGGTGTGTTTGTATTGGGGGGGCTCCTTTGTGTGTACAACTTGTTTGTCCTGATGAGCTGCTGCATCATCATTTCTCAAATAACCCTGACCTGCGATGGAGTGACGGCACAGCGCAGGCAGACAAGGCCTTTCATCAGGGATCCTCCTCTGCCCTGTTTCTCTGTTGACTCCCATCGTCTTTCCCCTCCCCTCCCTTCCACTCTTTACTCTCCCTGCGTGTCCCTGACTGCTCGACCTCTCTCGAGGTTTCTAATTAGCATGTGCGCTGAAAGCAGAGAGGCAGTCTGGCTGTCAAACTGTTTACTCTCTGTGCTCTCTCTTAGGAGTAAGAATAAAAAAAAATAAAAAGAGCGATAGAGAGAGAAGTCACGCTGCTTCTTTGACATCCTTATCGTGCCTGAAACAAAGAACTATGAACTTCCTTAAAGTAAGACCGCAGAGCCAAATACTTCCTCTTATTCCTGTCCACGCTCTCTTTGAACTAGCACACTAATTCATCACTAGCCAATGCTTTTAGTCTCCTTTTCCCATGTGTGTCTGTGGCACAACATTGCTCTTTGATTATTAAGTGACCCCGCACAGACGGGACTGAGTGCCATTCATTCACTTGCTTCAGCCTCAAATAGTTTTACACATCAGCATGATGGAATTTACACCATCCATGCAACACATCTTTCCTTTTTTCCTCTCTTCCTATCTCCCCTTGATTGAACCCAGACCATCCTGTCTGCCCTCTCTGTCTGCATGCCAGAGCCAGCCATCAGATGAACAAACATCTTGCAACTTGCAAACATTCAGCGTGTCGTCAGTGAAACAGCAGCAATAGCTCTTTTCTCCTCCTCCAGGCTGTGCTTCTAAGGCCGTGCCTTCATGGCCTGCTGCTTTACTTTAGGATTGTGGCCTATGTGACGGGATTCTTGGCATGGCTTTGGGTACATGTGCTTCTGGATGGATAAGCTCAGCTATGACTGTAATGTGTCAGCCCCAGCGAGGTTACAGGCTGCTCCCCATATTTGGCAAATCACTTAGCATTGCCCCACCCAGGCTGGCAGCCACAGTAAACTTGAAAATATGCCTAGAATGCAGACACAGGCAGAGAATGAGAGGAAAAGCGTGGGTGAGAAATTCAAAGCAGTTTCACATTCATCAAATACCATTTTATTTAGTGAATGGTGACACAGTTGGAGGTCCTCTGTACGATCATTAGCCTGTTTTTCTAAGCTCCTCTTCACCCCTCGATTCTCTGGTCATCTAGAATGCACCAGGTGACAAGTTAAGACTCTCAGACTCTTCATGTCAGTGGCCCATAAATAGCATCTACCTTTTACTCTTACCTCATTGCAGTTTACATAAGCAGGGAAGCCTAAAATCTCAGACTGCTTTCAGTGGATTGGGCATCATATCACTTGTGAGCCTGGTCACATTCTTGTTCTAGGGAAGTTAACTTGTTTCCTCACAGAATGTTCCTATTTTTATTAAGTATTTTTAAATGTGCTGGCTTGTACTTCAAGGAGGTGGGATCAGATTAAAAACTGACATTAGGATCTTGTGATCCAAGTTTAGCCATTATGGGCTACTGCCCGCATGGCTCCTATAATATATTTCTTTGAACCCTATGACCAGGACCTTGTGGGGTTATACGTATACCGTGATCCCGTGTATGCTAATAATATATGGAGTGCACTCCAAAAATCACACATTTCATCCAATCACTCCATTCAGTTGCTACTGAACAAACATCCTGATGCAATCCCAAGGCAATATTTTGCAGGCATACCAATTTGAAAGCAAACATCCAAATCCTGCAAGAGTAGTGGACCTTCCAGACTTAAAAACCTTCACTCTGCCCAGCCGGTGTATTTAAAGGCAATTGTCTCATTGGTTTTGACCAAGAGTAGTATTTCACATTAACAGCATTTAAGTGTATGTCATGACCTCATGAACAATGACCTGCTGCATATGTGTATGTGTGTGTGTGTCACTGTACCCTCCAAGAGGACACAGTGAATCTCTAAAGAGTAGGTCAGGTGTGTGTGTGTGTGTGTGTGTGTGTGTGTAAGACTCTGTAACCGGGTCACTCACTCCCTGGCTCACACAGCTGTTTTACTTACTTTGATTATAGACTGTGTGAAAAAACAACAACAACAAAAAAAAAAAAAAAACAACTATGACCATTTACTTCTGAACTTAGAGGTCTGGGCCATGTGATCTCAGCCCACACTGTGTGGTGAGGTCATCCCAGGTGCTAAGGTGCAACAATACATGTGTCAGCTCAACATTTGCCGCGTCTTCATCTTAACCACAACCACAAAAATCAAAAACCGCCCGTGTCAGGTCATGTTGATTGACTGATAGTGTTCGCAAACAGCAGCCCCTGTGTGTGTAAATGTTGTCGTACTGGAATCACCCTGGCCACCGCAGTGATGAGAAATTCCCTTCACAGTAAATCTTGGAGCCTCTGAAAGTTGTATATTGTGCTTACTCACCTCACACCAGCACACTATTCTGAGTACTGATCTCACTGTAAGCTGAGCAGCAGCAGCAGCAAGGGTGCAGCTCATTTCTCCTATGAGTGACACATACTTAGATTAGAGACATCCAATACCGGCCATCTATCTCTCACTCTCTATCTGCAGCCCTCCCGAGCCAGCTGGGCCATGAGCTCATGGTACCAATCCAGCCACGCGAGAGGAGGAGGAAAAACTCGGAGCAGGGTGGGGTGAGAGGGGCAATGCTGCCTGCCAGCTCATCGTGTAATCTCATCTTGCTGTGGTTACTGTAAGTGAGAAGGGAGAAGGGAATGGGAAGAAGGGACCACAGTTCCCCATGAAAGTAATGGCTCTGGGAAGGGCGGATCACTCCACCAAAGGCTCTCTGAAGCATTTACCATTTACAGTTAAAGCCCGAGTCTGGGAATCTCTGAGCATCCTGATGTGGACACACATACTGGAACGTTTCCCCAGGGTTAGAATAGTTTAAAAGCAGGGATTAAATTGCTTCTTTTCACACAGGAGAAATATCCAAAACGTAAATAATGTGCATTCTGTCCCCTCTTCTGATGGGAAGAAAGCAAATCTTACAATATAAGCATCGTCATCATCATCGTCATCATCATCATCATCATCTTGAGATAACAACAACAACTGTATTTTAACAGGTATCAAGAAAAGATGTCAGGGCCCATTTTCAGGATGATATTGGACCAGGAGGGACTCACTTTGTCGCTATTGAAACAGGAAAGCACAGAGCATATATCTGAAGTCACCAACAGGCAGCTCTGGTACAGATGAATGACGAATTCAGAAGTCTTCCACTCACTGGAAACAGATTGTACCACTGAACAGGTAAACACTAAACAGCCCAGTCCTTCACTACCTGATACGGCGATCCAGGTCTTTGCAGGCAGAAGTTCAGAACTGGTGGCGAAGATTCAATCCAGTGGAACCCTCCGGGGAGGGAACACAGGCAGGCAGGAAACAGGTAAAGATCAGGGTCAGATTCAGAAGGCAGGTGTGTTCACAGGGCCGGACGGGCCAGCAGTGACTCTGCAATGATACAAAGAGCAAGAGGAGTGCCAGAGCATTTATGCTGGACAGGCAGGTGATACTCAGGCACAGGCCGAAGTGATTGAGCTGATGAGCAGGATGAGGGAGGCCAAGAAACGAGTAAAACCTGAACGGATTGTCATGCTGTACACAAAAGGGTTTATGTGCAACCAACTAGTCCTGAATTCACCCAATTAGTACGTTAACTCAAACCAAAACTAGATTTTTCACCCTGCAGTTAATTTTGTTTTTACACATCAGATTTGGGGCATATTTCATCATATTGGATAGTAATATGATATATCTTCTTGCTGAGAGTTAGATGAGAGAATTGATACTCGTCACATACAATCAATACAAAACTGCACCTGACGCCTGTAACTTCATTATCACAGTGAGGTTGCCAACTCCAGAGCACTCCACTGTGCTCGGCCAAGAAATATCCCGACCCTGTTCTCAGTCTAAATGCTAAGCTAAGCTGCTGGCTGCAGGCTTCAACTCCATATTGATCAGACAGATATGAGTGTCTATCGATTCCTCCGTATAACTCCCAGCAACAGAGAGTGCACAAAACAATCAGTCTTCTCCTATAAGAATTGAAGCTGTCCGATGAATACACTTTAATCACAGCTAGTTTTATTTCTGTTGTTGGAGATTCATCAGAGAATATTTCACTTAGGGTTTTGGTCCCAACCAGCGGCCAGGAAAACTCTCTGTTAGCTCTTTATATGGAAAGCAAGAGGAAAGAAAACGGAAACCGTCTGGGTCGCAGTCTGGAGTAAACTCTAGTAAACTGTTTACCATCGCTCTGTGCCACGGTTGAAAACACAAATGTTTCTTAGTAAGTGCACATCTGTCTGGTCTCAGTCTATCGTAACTCCAGATCTCTGGCTCAGACCTCGTGCAGACAGTCGGGCTGTTTCCGTAGTCTGGCTGTTGCTTCAGGCTGTGGCACCCAAGCCAACACAAGGAGAAGATGTTTGTTAACCACATACAAATATTAGCAGCTGCAGAGCTAAAGAGCCTGAACGACTGCTGGAAAGTCTCGTTCTCCTCTGGCCCACTTACACCTATAGCCGTAAGGTGCATAGCACAAAAAGCATGTGGGCATTTTGTTGTTGTTGTTGTTGTTTTGTTAAGTTAAGTTTGAGACGGTAGATAATAGCAGTTGTGGAATGCACAGAGCTCAATCAGATCTCACAAAGACCTTTCAACCAATGTATGTCAATGATTTTGAATTTTATCCTTCACTAATTTAAACTTAGTACACAGTTAAATCGGCGCACAAAATAAAACTGAATTTATACTTCACAAACTGGTTTTATTAAAAACATTCCTTCAAAAAAAAAAAAAAAAAGCAAGTCAAAATTAGACCTGATTGCCACAGCTGTTGTTGCTAGTAGTCTGTTTCGGGATTTTTATTTATTTATTTATTTTTTTCAAAGCAGGGCAGAAGAGGCTGCCAGAAGAATGCGCTGACCTGCATTGGTGAAAATCCCTGAATATTTTAGGTGCGTTTGGAAAATGCTAAAAGAAATAGTTTTTGTCTTCAGTCATTTGTTGTTTACAAGGACAGAAGGACCAGAGTCAGGCTGAGAAGCCAACCCTGTGAGTCGGCTGGGATTTTTTCAGTTGATTTTCACAAGATACTGTATTTCCATTTCACTCAGACACAAGCATTGTGTTTGATCACTTAGTGCAGGGCACAACAATGTGACTCATCACAAACCACGCTGATATCTAATCCTAGTTTAGCTACAGTTTTGACAATGCATGCAAGAAAATGATTAGTATTGTCATTTTTTAGGGTAATTTACGCCATATACCTACCAGAGCAGAAGTTGATGCCCATGGAAAATCCCTTTGCTGCATCTGTATACATTTCTATCAAAATTTGATTTGAGTAAAGCTTCCTCTGTTCTTAGAAGACTCAAAACTACCTGACATCTCAGCAAGAGGGGGACCGCCTGTGTCGTGTGTGTACATGCTTGTGTACATTTCCACACTGTGTGCACCTGTGTGTTCATGCATGCGCTCATGCAACGGTATGACCAGTGTTTTGGCTGAAGACCGAGCTTCTGGCAGGAAAAGCGAGATGAGTTCTTCTGAAGTCTGCTGCTTCTTTGATGTGGGCCACCTTTTACTGTCAGCTGCTCACACACTTCCTGTGATGAGCTTTCTGACCCTCATTACACTTCAGCTCTAATCCAATTCCACTGCATTGAGTCGCATGTGCCTCTCCGTGCACGTGTGTGCAGGATTACAAAATGTATAATTTTTTTTACATTTCTTTCACTGTGTTGACTGAATTATGCCAGCTATTGAATGATGTGTTAAACTGAAGTTTGGTGCACGGACGCTTTCCAACTTCCCCAACAGTACGCCTCATGCATATAAAGTTTAACTCCAGCGCCAAAGTGGAGCGCATTTGGGTTATTAAAGCAATACAGCATCTCCTTTCCACTTGGATGCACAAAGCTATAACTACACACATTTCCTGTGAGACATAGACACTTTACCCCCAAGCTGCGTGTGCACGGGAAACAAAAGAGAGCTCTTTCCTGTAAGCCCCCCTAGCTTCACTCTAGATTCTGGCTGCAGCAATTGTGCAAGCTGTCGGGCGAAACAACTGCTCTTTGAGCGGTAAGAGGTCAGTGTCTGGAAAGACAGCATGTCACAAGTACCTTTATGGTGAAACTGTTGAACTCACTTTCACCCCCACATTTGGTCTCCTTTCTGTGACACCAAATAATTTAATCTTCACTTTCCGTCTGCCACCCACATTCTACTGGGTAGGCTACGCTTCGTCTTGCACTGTGCAGCTGAAAACCTGCATCACTTCCTCACGCCTTTTATGGCTGTGCAAGGTGTTGTATTTTCCCACACTCAGCTGCGATCGTGCCAACGACCAGGCATAACACATAGCAATAACAATCTGACAAGACAGGAGGAGTTTGATTCCAAATATTTATTCACAAAGCATTAAAAATGGAGTACAATTCAATGTGATATTGCATTTCTTTGCATATCTGAAAGTAAAAACAATAGTCCATGAAAAACGTGTCACAGCTACAGACAGCTGAAATCAGGATTTGCAAACAGTCTCTGTTTATTCCAAGAACTTCCTGATCGCTGTACTGGAGAAATGAAAGTCCACTTGGACATTCTCAGACCTTCTTCAGGACCAGACCAGCACCTGCCTGGGCCCCCCCCCCCCTCTCCACCGCCCTTTTCATGAGAGTCTGTGCAGCCTCCACACTTTCATAAGTCCATTTCTTGCACCGCCTGCCTTCTCTGCGACCTTCACTCCTCACCCGCCCGGTGCCTAATCTCTAAAAACACTCCCCTGGGTCACCACTTCTCATCTGTTCATGCAGTATGCAGTAAAGTCCAACTCCTCCTCAGTGTCCATCAGGCTTTCTGTCCACGCCGCGTACACCTGATCAGGTCCACACGTGATCTCTGAACTTGAACCCCCTTCCCCTTCAGGGTAATCCAGAACCAACTTGCTGACCCAGAATGCAATGGAAGCCTGCACTTTTGCAGTGGGATGGGGTGTTGGTGTGTGTGTGTGGGGGGGGGGTGGGGAGGTGGATGAAAGGGGGGGGTGGGGGGTGGGGTGGGAGAGTGGGGGGGTGGCGTTGTAGTTACAGCCGCAACCTCTTAATCCAGAAAAGTGAGGCAGAAAAGGCTTTGACACCCCCAGATGAAGCTCAGCTCAGCTCCTTGACTTTCTTTGTCATCATCTTCATCATCATGTGAAGCGTTTTCAGTGGGATGTCAAATCAGCGCTCTGGGAGTGAGATGGTGGGCACCCAGTCGTACATGCTGCGGCTCTCCTCGCAGAACAGACTCAGTTTGTCCAGTGCGGGGTCTTTCCAGGGGTTGGCACTGGGGCTCTACAAAAAAAGAAAAAAGAAAAAAGAAAAAAGAAGAGTGAGACATTTAAGACATTTCATGGAAAGCTTGCAGTAAGCATCAAAGGCTGTGCAGACGTGCGGTGACTTGGCAGTGCGTGCAGGGGATTCAGACAGAGGGAGTGATGCAAGCATGATTCACCGGCTGCCGGTTCCGGGACTGACTGGCTGACAGAGAGAGGGAGAGAGGGAGAGAGAGGAGGGGGGGGGGGGTCGTACCGTGACGAGGATGCAGTGCGCGTCTTTGGCTTCGCCGGTGTCGTTTGCGCCCACGAGGTCGGCCAGGCGCTCGATGTCGTTGACGCGCACCACGTTGATGTCATTGTCGAAACAGAAAGCCTGGATGAGGGTGAAGTGGATCTGCAGAGCGATGTCACACTCGTACTCCTCATCGGTGGCGAGGACGCAGAAAGCCACGCTGTCCGGATCACTGAGGAGAGGGGGAAGACAAGGGAGACGGTCAGAATAATATTCTGTCACCCAAATGTTTGTTTTTTTTTTTTTTTTGTCTTTGTCTTTAAGCAAATTGCAACAAAATTGCCAGTACTTACACATTCATGACTTTAGCAGATTCATAAACTCCCACTGTCAGGTAGTCCTGCTTCTTCGCAGCCACCAGCAGCTCCTCCAGGGCTGAGCCTGCACTTTGCACCCTGACAGAGAAAGAAACAACACACACATCATCAGCACATCATCGAGAGCATCGACCCCGGACAGCTGGGGTCGTGTCGAATCCGCCTGTGAAATAATAATAATAATAATAATAATAATAATTACCTATCAGTGTTTTCCATTGTGTTCTCCTGTCCGCAGATCTCTTCCAGAGTCATAGTTATAATCCAAGCGCGGTCGGGATGTTCCAGTGAGCACAGAAAGAAGAAAGGCTAAAAATAACCGAGGCTTCGTGTTCGTGCCTGCGTGTTGTCCTGCGTTATTCTGAGCTCCGACCGGGCTGTGGGTGGTTTTATAGCAGGCCGACGTAGTTTCTCGGCAAGGGGCGGTCTTTTCCGCTCCTGGACGCCGCCATTGGCTTACAGCAAGCGGAGGCGAGGAAAGCAAAAGTCCCCGGGCAGTTACGCGGAGCTTGTTGACAACCCCACGTGGGGCATGATTACAACCTTTCAAGAAATCCCCCCCCCCCCCCCCCCCCCCCCAGCCTGTCCTGCTTCCTCCCCAGATCCCCACTTTGTCTTGTGTACAAAAACTAAAAGTCCTGCTTAGCATGGACTTTGAGAGTCACTGTAATATCACAATAACACAATAACACAACCCCCCCCCCTTAAAAAATAAATAAATAAATACAAATAGAATAAAATAAATAAATAATTCAGTGGATTTAGCGCAGCTGTTTGAAAAAAAGTAACTCACCTGAGGAATCCATGTTGCTGTTTTTATTATGACAGGCTGATTGTTTGTATCTGGGTGATTACAGGTGCAGGTTGGGCTCTGCAGCTTGTTTACCTGCTCAGCTTGGACTACCAGGAACTCTGCAGTGTGATTGCAGGTTATATAATTGTTATGCAGCCAGGTAATATTTTTTTTTCCCTGCGAAGAGGTTTATAAAAGCAGTGGGAACAACACTTCATTTGAATATGCACGTAAAGAGACAATGTCTTCTGAGTTGTGTATGTGTGTGTGTGTGTGGGATGAATTCAAATGAATCTTATTCCATCATAAACTTTGGAACAATCTTTAAAAGGGCTGGACTTCCCCGGCTCGGGGAATCACTGTCGTGTTATTTAAAGCCAGTTCAAACTTTCCCTGCAGGTCTTTGCTCTGCCCTGAATAAACAGCGCACCTGCACATGCGCGCGTCGGGCTGTCCTGTGACTGGACGTGCCGCCGTGTTTACGGTCAGTCGGTGCGCTGTTCCCGGCTGCAGGCGGGCCCGTCCTGACCCGATTACACCCAGATGGGTCGATGCAGCACGCCGCGTTTTCTTAGTCATCCACTGAACGCGGCCAATGCTGACGCGTGTCGGTTCTCCAGGGAAGAAAGAAAGAAAGCGCTTTGTGTGACTTTGTGTCACAACAATACTGACGCCCCCCACCTGCCCTTTGACCCCTGCATTAGGGCTCTGGTGTGTGTGTGTGTGTGTGTGTGTCTTTAGTCTTTATAACCACTTCATTCAGCCTCAAGGCAGATGCCCCCCCCCAAAGAGCCACGTGCCAAGACCAGGAGTCCTTTCAGCCCAGTTTATCTTATCAGAGTCTGCAGGAGTTCATTTGGCATCAGACTGTGCATGTTTACCATGTTTACCTGTTGATCTTGTCTTGACTTGAAAATCGTTGCACGACTGCTGGAGTGCAAGAAATTATTCATTGCACTAGCATGAGAGTGAAGACAGAAGTATCTTGGAGGAGAAATCTGCGCTGCCAATGCACAACTTCCAGTAGCACAACTGACACAACAAACAAAAGTATAAAAATCTCAATCACGTCCTGTACAAAAGGTTGTGCTCTTTAAATTTCTCGATAACTGATGAGTCAAATAGCAAACCGCTATCGCAACCGCAAACTGCCATTTGTTTGAAAGTAAATGCCAAAGTGCCAACATGTTATCTTGGCCTTTAACCTTTAATATCTCTGATAGCACTGTTCAGGAGCAAAATAGCTCAATGTGAGCTGACATCGCCACCTGCTGGTCATTCAGCATCTGCCCCTTCTCCCACAACGCAGCAAGTCTGAACACGTCTGAAAAGGTCATGACTCATGATTCCGCCCCCTCCCTTGACTCACCGTTGCTGTGATTTCCCCCTCAGCTTGGGTTTATGCGAACAGACAACTGTTGTTTGCCAGCCATGGGTCAGAAATGTGGACAAATTGATAACTTGTTCCAATTAAAATGAATAAATAAAATTGCACTTTGAATTTCCAAACTAAAGTACCTATTTAAAAAAAAAAAACACTCAGTAGTTGAACATCAGATTCACTTAAAGCATTTTGTGTCATGAAATCTTGTGGAATTTTATGTCATTTCCAACTCTGAAGGCAGTGAGCAGTTTGGCTTCCAGGATGGGAAAACCCCAGACAGACTGGGGAGAGCAAGCAGAGGAAAAATAGGAAACAGAGTCCTCACATGAACTGAAACTGTGACAGACTGTTCCTGCTTGTGTCTGTGAAAATTAAACTGTAGTGAAAGGAAAAAGATTATGAAAACACCAGAAAGTTTTTAGAAAAGTAAAAATATAAGCATGATTCAGCCATGTAATATTTAACTACGGAGAAGATTTGCATAGGGTGAGCATACCCATGCACTTCTATTCCAATGTAAACACTACAGAACACAACAAACAGTCATTCTGATATATAAAAGGTTTAATATTATAGATGTCCAGACATGTTTTATACATTAAGAGATCAAATGTACAGAGGAGCTACAATCATTTAAGCATATTTACATTCCATTCATGGACTATGTCAAATATCAGTGCATTTGTCCAAGAGAAACACTCACAGATTTTTGATTATAACAAAATGCAGTTCCAATACTATTAAGATTTCATTAATGACCGACGGAAACATAGAAGAATACAAAAAAACAACAAACAAAAAACAAAAATGCCTCACTGACAAAACAGTTCATCACATTTTTGATTACATTTTACTGCAACATGATTTACTGAGCAAACATCGTCAAACCCGTTATTCTGTGCACACAGGTGCTGAGATATTTCAGGTTGGTTTACAAACATAAAAACTGTCCCATGAAATTGTAAAAGAGAAGATTGCAGGGGTGAACTTGGGTTGGCCGACAGAAGCAAAGTTGGGGGTTAAGTGACTTATTCAATACGTTGTAGGCCTTTGTTCTTGCATTACTGTACAACATAAACATGAAGCATTCTAAAATCGAAAGGAGCATGGATACCCTTGTTACAAGGGAAATACTAAGTTACTTCTAAAACTAACACATCTTCTAAATGGCCAAATGTCCTGCAATGGCTTAAGCGTACAGTGGTCAAACAACCACTTTGAACAAGCTTTATGAGATTCAAGCAGCCTGTCTTCTACGATGCAATGAAGGTTGCTGACGAAGTCTGCAGTGCAACTTGTTGGAGTACTAATATTCACAACAGCTTATGACGGGGTCATCTGTGAGCCGAGTATGTTCTGCAGGAGGTGACCAGAGGCCAACAAAACTCACTTCAAAGTTTTGTAATATAAAATGCCATCAAGTAATTCTGCTGTTGAATTTATGTGCTGCTGGTACATGATAAATTTTCTAAATATTTTGGTCACCTCCATCGATTTGTACAAGAATGTGAGACCCCTCGGTGCTACCTAAGAAGCATGTGTCCTCTGGTTATGCAAGCATGCATAAATCACTTTTAAAATCCCTTACCAGTTCTTTCACTGGTACAAGGAAATAAGAACAAAGTGCAAAAAAAGTAATAGCAGTACATCAAAAGAGGGGAAAACTATGGACAGACAGACTGATCCTATAACATAATCATTACTGGCATTTTCCCTCCCTCCTTTTTGTAAATTAAAATGTCCCTTTGATCCCCAAAACATTGGGACTATGGCTCCCTCTGGTGGATATATTAATAAATATCCTCCTACTACATCTCATCTGAGCGGTGCTGCTGTAATATGACGGATGGGGGATTTCGATCTATCCAATTATCCTTGGACCCTGAGACCTCATAAGCCACAGCTGACGCCACTACCGCATCAATGGCTCCTTCCTGTAAGGTCCCGACTTCGCCAGCTGGCACCGGATTCATCTCTGCGGCCTGAGTGGGGTTGGGGAAGTCTGCTGAAGAGTTGCTATTGACACCTTTTTCTGAGTCAGGTTGCTCCACCCTCTGGTAGTCTGGGGTGTGGTTCTTCTGACCCCCAGCGAAGACGGCTTTACCGTTCTCCGCATCTGCTTGGGGCACTAAGACAAGCTCCTCATCTCCAGTCTCCGGGTAGGAGAGGGCATCTGTGCTCTCTGGTGGCAGGGAGCGCAAGGTCCGAGAGATGACTGCAACAAAGGGAGATGCATTGATTATCAAAGCATGGACAAGAAAGCCCCACTGCTGAAAAAGAGATACAAGAGACAAAACAGCACTAAACTGGCAAGCATGCAATCTGCAATACATCTGCAATCTGCTAATACACACCGAAGGACATGATGTCTTGAGAAATGCAGCAAATGATGAAAAAAAAAAAAAAGCAGAAAAAAAACAAAACTAACCAAGAACCTGACTTCTTTTGCTATGAGCTAACTTACTGGAGGAAGGTGTGTACATTTCCTTCTGCTCTGTGTTTCCACCAAATGGATTGACTGACGGGAAGATGATTAGGCAGAAAGACAGCAGGAACACCTGAAGGGCAAACCGAAAGAGAGAGTAAGGAAAAATACCGCAGCATGACGAAGAACTTGACACTTAATCCAAGATCCATAATCAGGACAGAGAGAAGAAATTAATCTCCAAATTTACCATAACACAAGTGCTGGTTGTGCTAGCCTTCATCGTAGACATCTTCACTATAGCCTGAAGTTTCTTCAGTTGTTCAATCAAGGATCTATAAGAATAAGAAGGACACAGTGAATGTGGCAGACCATAACAGACTCAGAGACAAATTCTAGATATGTGTTTTTACATATTAATACAGAAGCAAAATCTCAGAGTTCTTACATGTTCTGTTTCTGAAGCATTTGGACTTTCTTCTGTAATTCCAGGTTGTGCGCAGTACATATGGCAACCCTGTGGTAGGCAGTAGTGGATCAGTGATCAGTATATTCATCCAAGCGTACAGAGAGCATTTGACCAAACAGGAAATGTCATTGGCCATAAAATTAAAGACAAACTACGAATCATTGCCGGCATAAATGGTCCCAGGAGAGCAGGCAGTCAAATTTGTTGCTTATTCTTAAAGTTCTTCCTACAGTGTGCATTCTTTAGGAAGTGATCAGTGTTTGAGTGGCTGCAACTCTCCTTTTATGAGTAACCACGTCAACAAGAAAAAGTCTGCAACTGCAAACATCGGTAAATTAATTGCTCAGAGAGTTTACTTGCAGTTGTTTCAATGATCAAATATTGTAATTTTTTAAGCAAGAAAGACAAAAAGTGGCCTTTAAATACGCGTTAATAAAAATGACTATTAATGACTGTACACAGTAGTCTGTTGAAACTAACTCTAACCCGCTGTGGAATATCTGAATGCAAATCAAAATTTTCTGAAATGTTTTCTTCTTAATCTCACCTGTTTTCCAGTCCATCAACATACACCTTCTTCTTCTTGCGACTTTCCTGAGCAGACTGCTTGTTTCGGATCTTCCTCCTAACTCTCTTCAAGGTCCGTTCCTCTGCCTGTTAAACAGAGAGGAGGCTTTCACTTGGATGTTGACATGACAGATAACAATGTTTACAGCCACAAAAATACCAAACAGAAAAGTTCTTTTGAATGTTCATGCAGCAAAAGGAGCTAAAGAGCGAAATTACTCGAAAAAACTGAGAAATATGGCCCCCAAAAAAGGTCAAACTATTTAAAAGTTACACTGTTCAGGATAACAATGACTTCACGAGGAATTAATTTTTACATATCAGCAGAATCACAAATTTCAATTCTCATACAGGATTTTACAAATGAAGACATAGACATGAACTGGCTCCATTACCTTTGTGAGAGGCATATGTGTGGGAATGGTTAGTCCCTCTTTGGCCAAAAGCCGCTTCTCCTCCTCAGTGAGCACAATCTCTTTAAACTGAAACTGAGGGTGATAAAAGAACATATAAAATGTCATATAAAATGCAAGCTTGCGAGCATGCCATGTTACAGTTAGAGAAACTGACCTGGTCTGTTCTGGGCTGTGTTGAATCTTGCATTGACTCCTCTATGGCCAAAGTGCAGGGCAGCTCACTGGTGATCTCATCCTCCATTACCTCACTCACCAGGTCATCTGTCACGAGAAAACAAAAGGTCATTTTAAAAACATGCTCTCTGAAGGGATTTCATTTTGTAAAATTAAAGGAATAAAAAAAAAAAAAAACTCCCACACACTGAAGACTACTTGGATTACACATACCCAGATCAATGAAGACATCTGTATCTGGCTTTTCTGCCCTCACACTCTGTAGGACATCCATGCCCTCCCCACTGCTTTGCAGTATTGAGTAGCTGTGATCTGCCTGAACCGTTAAGGCCTCCAGGCTCTCTGTGTGCAGCTCTCCAAGAGGCAGGGCAGTGTCTGAGTGGACAGGGCTGGGCTGTGAGTAGCTGGGGCTTGGCAGAACGTCACTATCACTGCCATTAGGACTTGGGCATCCCAGAATATTGTTTCCAGCCCCAGAGCTGCTGTCATCAGAAATACCACTGTCGCTGCCCATGGGAGAATGGGAGGGACAGAGAGCTTCCATGTTGTCGTCTCCCTCTAACAAGCTGGTTAGAAAGTCTTCAGTATCCATTCCTGTCAGCATCTGGGAGACAAAAGACAGAGTTAGAACAGAGTCATGTTCTTTGCTGCTCCATGGTTGCTTAATTCATATGAAATTAATGTTCCTGAACGTTTAGTATCGCAGTCACATTTAGACAAGCTCATACTCGGTTTATCTTTCTTTTCTGTAAATGAAGGCTTACATCTTGTTCAGACAACCAGGATTCAATGAGCCCGTTCCCATCAGGAAAGAGAGGGTCGGCAGATCTGTTCTCTCCATCATGGAACAGCAGCCCCAGTAGCTCTGTTCCATCCATGTCTGCAAGGTCCTCATTAACTGACATCTGTCAAAACACACGAGCATTTGGATTAAGTCAAATTTTTGTTAGCAACTGCTGATTAGACCTTCTCTTGGACGAGAGGAAGCTGTGGTAACTGGAGGAAAGCCACAAAGGCCCTCAGCTGGCTGGCAGGTTAAAAAGCAAGACCCTAACTAACCACTGTTCCACTGTGCCACCACAAATTCATCTCATAGGCTGCCCTGCAGTTAACTAGTGCTTACACTATTTATTTATCGTTACTCACCAAAAAACTGCCAAATTAATAATTATTTGATGCATTTGTCTTTGGATTTTGGTGCTTTATCAAACTAAATCAACAAATTAAAGATATTATGTTGGAGTTGAATAACAATAAAAAAAAAAAAAAATACTGCTTTTGCTTAGTTGCGACCATTCACATTAACATATTTATACAGTTTCCTGTAAATGGAAATGTAAACTGAATGTGTCTATGACACTAACACACACCTCATCTTTGACAGAATATTAATACTGAGTCCCTACTACAAATAACACAACACGTTCAGATCTACTTGGATGCTGCCGGGTATTTAGCGTTGCCCTTCAGGCAGCAGGTGCGTGTGGAGGCAATAAAGCAGAATAATAAGGAAGGACACTGACTGTGACACGTTTCCTAAACTGCCATAATGTGTGAGCTTCACGTTGCATCATCGTCGCGCTACAACCATGACCTCATCCTACACACGGCCCCGCCCACACGTCTGTGCCACGTGATCTGAATACAAGAGCAAGTGTCAAAACAAATAAGACATGTAACGTTTTTGGCGATTTCAGGAAATCTGTCGAGTTTTTCTTGTGTGTGTTTTTTTTTTTTTTTAGGCTGCATCTCCTTGATGAAGCAGACGCACACGGCTACAGGCTGATTTTTAGTTATTGTTGTGTGTTGTATTGCACAGCAGGCGTGAACGACCCACTTAAAGCATCAGCTGGCATCCGGCGACGTGATTGAAGAGCGTTTGGCTTTTTACAGGCTGGAAAATGAAAGCGTTTCATTTTAAAAACATCTCGATCCACCTTCGACGATGCAGCTTCTTTTATTGTCAGGGGTTTAAATCCTGAGAGGGCGTGGTCCCTTCGAGTCATTAAACACGACGAGAAAAGACAAAAAAAAAAAACAAAACATTAAACACAGCAAATGTCCAGCTAATTTTTCTTACCTTGAGACGACAGGAGGTGAAATAGCACCAGAGTGACTGTGTCCGTGTGTCTTTGGTTTCTCTGCTCGGCGTTTCTTCCTGGCTGCCTTCACCGCCGGCTCACCGTCACCGCACTTCCTGCCGAAATCACCTTCCAACATGGCAAAATTTGCGTCATCACGCAAAGGCGGAAACGAGTGCGTAGTCCTGAGCGGTGTCTTCTGGGAAATGAAGTGCAGCGTGCTCAATTTTACTGTAAGCAACCTTGTCCCGCTTTGTGCACACAAAAAAAAAAAAAAAAACCGTGTGATGGAATAATGTACGGATTATGGGATTAATATGAATATGATCAACCTTATATTTCTTATGTATAACAGTTAAAATGGTTGGCTCTGTCATCTTTTAAGGGTGTTGTATTGTTGGAGGCTTTTTTTTTACACAGGCTGCAAATCTTTATCAGGTTGTATCACTCTGTGATTAAACATTTATCTCCTGATGTGAATGGTCTCTGCCAGGATGTCAATACCAATGCCTCCATTCATACAGAGCATGAGGGGTGACTGAAGGATTGAGGAGTGAGGACTGAGGATCTGCTGTAGTCCAATGACCTCAACCTGGTTGTATGCACAGTTACAAAAAACAAACAAACAGAAAAAAAAAACAAGAAGACTGACACATATAAATTTGAAATGCATTTTAATCAACACATTAGCATGAACATGACATCAGATAGTAATAATTAAAAAAAAAAATTACTGTTGGAGTCAAAACTCAAAGCCATAATTGAATTTGCCAAATGACCAATCAATGACCAACTTTGGTTGTTGGCATGTTGGTATCCTGAGCTTCATGTCTGCTTTCTCAGGCCACAGGAAAGATGTGAAAATTCCTCACAGACATTGATGGTTCTCATGAAACCAACCTGTCTGCCTTAACAGCGTTATAAAAAAACAAAGGCTTCAAGGAAAGGTGCAATTAAATATCAAAAATATTAAATTCCATATACTGACTGCACATTTCACCATGTAGAGGACTCACTTTCTTCAGATTAATGCTTCATTGATATCTCATGGGGATTTATTGGGGCACAGTGAAAACGGGAGTGGGCAAAAAATATCTGACCTGCATAACCCAAATAAAAGTTCATGTGTGCCATAAAATCATTAATCTATGTACTTATTACGTTTTGATATTTTCAAATCTCACAAGGATTACAGGTCCCTGTCAAAAAAATGACACTAATGAATTACTGGTAGCAACATTCTCACAGAGACTAATTTCACTTGCTAGAAGAAAGATACTAAAGTAAGAAATCCCAGCTTTCAGAAGCTGAATGAGGTTATACACCATGATTTCGATTTATACTGCTGGACTGAAAAGCACTTTTTATTTCTAATGAAATCCATGCAATCGCATCCAAGACTATATGAAATCAGTTCGTTTCCAGAGTGAAGCAAAGCATGTTGTCACAGAATCGCACACAGCTTAGACGTGTGCCTCAAACTGCGGTACACTTTTAGTCGTTCCTTTTTACTTGTTGTGGTTGTTTCGATGACCTGTGTGACTGCAGGAATACTCTCAACTGCCCGTCTCCTGTGAGCGCGGTGTAGCAGAATCCTGTAGACCCCCGTGATGGAGCTCCTGCAGTCTTTTCCCTGGTTGTTGAGGATGTGATCTGAGGTGATTCCTAGTGTCTCCAGTGCCGCTTTTACCTCCATTTCTTCCTCCTCAAGTTCAGTCGGCTCACTCTCTGCAAGGTAGGATGGGTCTAGTTTAAAGGGCTCCAATGCTCGCGGGAAGTCCACGGGGAGCAGCCACTCACAGCCCATCATCTGCTCCACCGTGTACCGGTCAGATGGAATGGGTTGCAGGATTCCCCTGATCAACCTCTGGCAAGCCTCTGGCACCCACAAGGGCAGGATAAAGGCACCCTCCAGGATGCATCGTTTCAGTTTGGCCACTGTGTCTGCCCTGAAAGGCATTGTGCCCGTTACCATGAAGAACAGCATCACACCCAGGGCCCAAATGTCTACAAAAATGCCAACATAATGCTCATCTCGAAAAAGCTCTGGTGCAGCGTAAGGCGGAGAGCCGCAGAACGTGTTGAGCGTCTCATCACGGGGGCTCAGTGTGCTAAAGCCAAAGTCCCCCACTTTGACACAAGAGCTGCTGGTGTAGAAGACATTTTCTGCTTTCAGGTCACGGTGGATGATGTTGTTTTCATGCTTTGGAAAAAAAAAAGTAATGTAATTATTAATAGGGAACCGAAACAGCACATAAATGTACGATGCATTAAGGTTTGGTCACGTGAGACTAATCAGATCAAAAGGTTTTTCATTTCAGAGAATGTCCTGACCATGTGTTTAACAGCAGAGAGGATCTGTGCAAAGACAATTTTGCTGTCGGTGTCAGAAAGTTTCCCTTCTGTAGTAATTTTGGTGTAGAGCTCCCCTCCCCCTGCATACTCCATCACCAAATGTAACCGTGACAGAGTCTCCACCACCTAAACAACAAGAAGGAAGACAGGATGTCTGATAAGCAGGCTGGGTGTCGGAATCATTGAGAAAGCCTGTTGGGATCAAGAAGAGATCATACATAAGTCAACATGAGCCAAACCTCATAGAGGCGTATGATGTTGGGATGATGCAGTTTCTCCATGCTAGAGATCTCTCTGGACAGCAGCCTCTGGGTCTTCTGATCCAGCTTAGTTTTGTCCAGGATCTTGATGGCCACCTTGTCTAGTGACAGAGCACAATTATCACCGATAAAAGAAATTCACTGTCATACGCACATTTCTAAATCATGTGAGGAGGTATTTTAATAGAAAGTCAATGAAATATAAAATTTGAATTTTTTTTTTCTTTTTTAAGCATGAAATACATTCACTGTGTGTATTATCATTGAGATAAAACTTTATGATAATCTAGCTAATGTTTGAAAAATCACATGTAGTCAGAGAAAATACGTTTAAATTTAGCTCACACAGAATTAACCCCGAAGTGACCAGGCCTGATTATTTGCTTTGGATAATTTGTCAAAGGATTACCTGCCCTCAGAAACCAGGCTTCTCCACTGTGTTCCCAGTTCTCCCTTTCAGCCACACATTAAGCTTTTTGCAAATGAAAGAAAATTGAAAAATTGCTTTCCACCAGTAGCACCAGTAGTTGAGGTCTGAGCAGATGTGGAATCAAAATTTGAATATGAAATATGGCAAAAGACAAGAGCGGTGAATTTAACTTGCGGCTCCAAAATGTGAGGAAAATACAGATCATGTTTCAAAACACATAACTGACAAGCAAACTACTTTCCATACTGTATCAAATTCGAACAACTGATATCTGCGCTTTATTCCCTTAAATGATTTATAGAGTTAAATAAAGTGGAGCTCGGGTAACTAAATACAGAAAAGTTCTCGGTGTTGAGATATCTAATTGTTTATTGCACATACATTATTCAGGCAGGTATAAGACTCCCTCTCAGCTGTGACATAGTTTTCAATAGGTGCATCTTAAATGCATCACCGCTCATAATGTTTTAGGAGGGTTAAATGATACCACTTACATGTGCGCACACACAGTACATATTAAACTCAAAACAGAGAGAGGACTCGCACACACACAAGGCAACACACTCATTCTCCTTTCTTTCTCTTTAGCCTTTGATGAGGCATGCAGCAATTTTAGCTGTCGCTTAGGAAACTGGAGATCTCTGATCAATCCGTCTGTTCACGGGCAGCAGACTGTCTGTCTCTTTGTGCCTGAATCAGCACCCAGACCAGGCGCACATCACCTTGCAAGGGAATTGATACATTAGGACACACTTGCTAGCACTGCAGCCCATTAAAGGAAACAGCTCATCGGCCAAATTATCACTTAAATCTAATGAAAAAGCCTGAGCAAGCAGGAGTTTTTGCCCTTTGAGATGAATATTGTTGGATTTTCCTGTAGAAAGTGCCCTAGTCTCTACCAATATCCAGACAGTTGGTCATGTTGATGTTGGTTTAACATATTTATTTAGCTGCTGTGTTCATTTCCCCCCCGTGTAAGTGCTGTACGTACAGTTGCATTTTTATGTGAGGTCATGCGGTGTCTAACCTTTCGTGAGGGCATGAATTCCTAGCTTGACATGGGAGAAATTTCCACAGCCAATCTCTCCACGAATTTTGTAGAAGCCAATTCTTCTTCCCACTGTTAGCTCACGGACGACCCTGTGACCAAATCACACGAAAAAAAGGTTTCATGCTGAATATTTTTTTTTATTATATACTACAGAGGCACATCACCACCTAAGAAACATTGTAAAGTAACTGGTGGCCACTAAGGAGCCACAAAATGTGATTTCAGCTTTATTTCTTTGTGCCTGCCTTTCATCCTGGCACATATCCAGGTTCAGCCGTTCCAGTGGAGTGAGGCGGCGGATGGTGGCTCCCTCATCATCTGTGTTGATGTCGGAGCTGTCCTGGTGGCTCCAGCGGGTGTACCTTTGACCACCAGTAACCATAACCGCACCTCCAACGGAACCTCCGACAGAGTCTCCCCTCGGCTCCCCGGTATCCGCTCCTGAAACTGAGCTGCTCCCAGCAGTCCCTGCTGTCCTGGCCCCGGCCTCAGCCCCTTCTGGGCTGCTCTCAGTGGGGCAGACAGCAGTCATCCTGCAAGGACACCCAGGGTGGGGTGGGCTTAGCTCATGCCTGGGAGCTTGTGCATGTCTGCAAACAGAAAGAAAAAGCCATAATTTTTCTTTTGTGTGTGTTTGTAGCTGTACTTCTTGTTAACACTCAGTGAAAATACTTCACATGTTGGATAAAGAAACTTTATCTACACCTTTAAATTCAAATTAAAATGCAAGATAACAAACAAACAAACAACAAGAAAAAAACCCCTGCAGTACAGCTTTGATTGTCACACTGTATCGACTACAGTGAGACCAACATATATTCAACATTATGTTAATTAAAAAGGCAAAGATAAAATAGCTGGTATTAAAGCTTGGTTTTAAAAATGTTATAAAATATAGTCATAGATCTTGTGTAAAAGGAGAGATAAAGAAAATCTCATGGAAACTAAAACTTTGTCTTACCTTTAGAGATTTGAGCCATTAGAAGGGAAATCATTTCAGTGTCCTATAAGTCTCATCGCAATTGAAACAGCTTAGTCAATAAACAAAAAACAACAAACAATGTGCGTTTTCAACTAAAACCCTGTAGAATCCAGAGAGTCAGCAGACCGAAGCACATGCTGCATCCAAAGATTTCCAAATACACTGCAGCCGCAACCTTTCGTCGCCACAGTGGAATATCAGGTGAAGTTTATCATCTTAACCTGAGTACCGTTGCAGTCTTGATTTTTTTCAAGAATATCCATGAGCTGATGTTTTTCGCTTTCATTATTCGCAGCTATGGAGAGCAAAGGTGACGAGGCTGAAGATGAGACGGATAATGTGTTATCGGATTCATGCTCACAGTTGTATCTGAAGAGGTCTGCTGAGCTTTAATGGGCTCTTTGATTCTCATGGGTATAAATAGGCCACAGGTTGAGGAGGAGGGAAGAGGAGCTGGTTGGGGGTGGGGGCTGGAGGAAAGAGGTTGAACAGATGATAGTGTCAGGATACAGCCACAGAGCATTCATCGAGAAAACCTGGAAAAAAAAGCACAAGATAGGTACAAACACTATGTTCATTATTTATGTCCATTGCGCCACTCATAGAAGCTCCCCTTTTCATTTCAATCTCATTTCTTTTATTGTGTTTTTTTTTTCCCCTCTTTCTACTTATATACAAATATTTGTCATTTTGCCTTTAGCAAACTTGTCATTTACTTTTGTGGATTCGGTGCAGGTCAAACAGCTATAAAATGTGAAAGAGTTTCTGCACATGTTGAGCGTGGCTCTGAAGCAGCTGTTTGATAGTCTGGTAATGTGTTATCCTGCTTGGTTAATTCCCTCGTTTTAGGACTTTAGCACTGAAGTCCTGTTCCAAGGATGAGGCAGCCAGAGGTTGCCATGAGAGCCAGGATCAACAAATAATTAAGATCCTGCCAGTGAAAGAATACTTCCAGCATGAAAGACAAGCATGATTAACCTTTTTCTTTTCTAATGCAGAGCACGAGTGCTGTCTGTTACTCCCTTATGTGTGAGTGTGTGAAGGTGTATAAGTTAGTAGTTCGATGAGAACCACATACATAATAATGAAGCACTAACAATAACCCACCAGATGGGAGAGAAAAGGTCATTCTGAGGTAAAGGAGGACCCTGACACAGGTAATGACCATTTCAATCAACCAAATGAAAATGAACACAGATTATTTCAGTTTATTTCAGCATCTTACTCCAAATTTACCTAAATTAAGACAGTTTAAATCTGCCGATTACAACAATTTTTTTTTATATTCATATATATACAGTATATACACACACACACACACACACACACACACAGACCTGTAGTACGGAACAGCATTGATAATATTCTATATTAACCTTTTTAATCTACAATCCACCAAAACAATGAAAAAAGCAGTTAAGTGATAGATGACATTATTATAGTCAGTGCGGTTCAAGCCTGACATGTCATGGCTTCAGAAGTTGGTTGGACATTGTTTGGAAAGACACACGTCTGTGTATGTTCTGATCCACAATTCCTGCTACTTGTCAAAAACCAGGCCAGTGAACTGTCTGTACATTGCCTTAATAAAACTCCAGGAAAACTTAGAACATGGCATTTTTCTTTTCCAATGTTTCTAAAGCTCTGTGTGTTACCAGATCTGGGCAAGCAAGGGCATCAGTCAGTGAGCTGACCAAGAACGCACAAGTTTCAACAGAGCTTCACAAGTCCTCAGCGGTGCTCCGTCAATCAGACCTCAGTAGAGCCTGCAGTGCACAGGCTGCACGGAGACCAGATGGAAACCAGGCTGCTCAGAGTTTGATAAATGGTATGACTCTGATTGTGTTGTGAAAAAAGATTCTCTGGTTTGACAAAACATTTGCCCTCTGGGCAATACGCCAAACATTATGTCTGGCAAACACCACACTCTACCATCAGTGTGCGGAAGCATGGTGGGGGGCCACATCATGCTATGCGAGTTCCTCTCACAAGCAGGGACAGGCTGATCAGATGGATGCAGCTAAATACGGAGGTCCTGGAAGAAAACCTGCTCTGTGTACCATGAAACCTGAGGCTGAGGCAGCAGTTCACTGAAGCAAAAAGCCAGAACAATGCTGGAGTGGCTTCATAAAAGTGTGCCAGGCCAAAGCCCAGATTTAAACCCTGCTGAACACTGTGTGGAGAGTTTAATGTAAACGCACTCACTTTGTCATTACAGGTGATTGAATCAATTTAAATTACATTTTCTCCACAACAAAGTGTGCACTGTACCTTATTATTCTTTGCCTGTGGCTACCACTGTTGGCCAAAACACATTTGTAATATACAGATAGTTATTAAATAGTCCCTGCCAGTCGTATAGAAGTGTTATAAATAAGCCATTGTACATGTTCTTCGTGCTCCTGCTTTATAATAAATATGGGTTCTGTGCCACATGTGGTACCCTAAGAATATGATTTGTTTTTGATTTCCATCTAAGTTCTATCATAAATTGAGTTGGTACGGCGTGTGAAGGCAGAGGTAGGATTAGTTAACCTTGTGTATCAACATGTGTTGGAAGATGCTCTCTCATCTCATCGGCCTCTATAAGATGAATGGATCTATGTTAAAGCCTTGCTAATAAATCAAAGCAGTTCCCTTTTGTCAGGCCTAGCGGCGACCAGCCTTCAAAAACCTTCCTCTCGTCGCACCATGAATATCTAAGCATTGATCTGAGGCAAACTAAAAGGACTCGCCAAGAGAAGAGAGGCCTCTGCTTTACAGCACAAAGCAGCGCGCCCTGAATACCAACCTTTTATGTGTGTAAATAGGAAGACTAAAGGACAGGCACGCATGAGATAAATGCAATAAATATTGAGAGGCGAATGGGATGAGTTTGGGAACAAATTCACCATGAGGAAATTGCATTTTCCCGTTGTCAACATACCCACTACTGTTTCCATTGGCATACCAGAAACTTGCTCACTGCCCTGCAAAAACCACCATTTCTTTATCCAAATGCTACACTTCCTAAAACGGGGAATGGAGCAACAGCTATGTTGGGTATTTGTTGCTGAACGGACCGAGGAGTGTCTCCGCTAAAGGTGTGAGTATAGTCACCCAGATTGCTTTGTGCTTAGCGTCGTCCACTGGACAGGAGATCTAACCTGGTTGCTTGGTGACACACACTGGCCTAGCACGTACGCTTGTGTGTTTTCAGGACGAGGATTAGGCATTAACTGGCACCGAGTGTCAGGAAAGAGCACACGGCGCTGTCTTTACATTTCTTCAGCGTAACACTGAGCCTGAGAGCAGCCATGTTATTTACACGCACAGGTGGACTGTCAAATGTATACACACATAAAGAGTGGTACTACTGAAAAAATTAAAAACCTTGTAAGTTCAGTGTAATCATACTGAATATCAGGCAGATTTGTCAAACTGGTTACAGCCTTCAAAGATTTTGGCTCCTGGTCAGTTCAAGTAAACAATCCAGAGTACGTTGAAACAAGTCCATTTGAAGGAATATACGTTGTAGAAGTTTTCTTAAGCTTGAGGTACTCTGACCAGCTGAGTGGGAATCGAACGTTCTGATAAATCAGCCATTCTAAAATAACAATAATGTCTCATTGCTAGGAACATGCCTTTTGATCTAAACAAACATAAAATGCTGAATATTATGTCTCAAAAGCAGAACATCAGAGACAACATTTCTCTGATCATTTGTGCTATGCTTTTTTTCTTGCTCTTAGTTTGTATTGATTGGAAACTATTATTATTAGTTGCAGATGCATCCCAGGTTATAGAAAATTAATTCAGTGATTTATTCAAGATCAAGCTACATCCAGCCAATTTGCGTTGGGTTATTTTATGTTTAAGTTACACACAAGTGTAATAGCTCCAAGACTTATTATGAATATGCTGCTTATCACAGACAAGCCTTTGAGTCTGCAAACAGGCAGCCCTTCATCAGCAAGCACAATCAGCTTCGCCAAGTGTGTGTCCTTACTCACCAGACAGTCAATCATTTGTCTGAGGATCCCTAAAGGGAAGGAGGGGAGTTTGCCTGGCACACTCTGCTGCTGATCGCACTGCTAGCATCAGCAGCCTCTTCACACACTCCAACAACGGCCAACACAAGAGCCCATCCACAACAGCTGTGCATCGAGAATTAGTGGCTCCTTCCTACACGCCTGTATGTGCCTTTAGTTAGAGAAGAAGCTGTTTCTCACATCACCAGCTATGCAACGTCTAGCTGCAGAAGAGTTCCTCCTCCTCTTGCTTTGTCTCCAAAAAGCCCCCTTCCCTTTGCCTCCCATTCCCTCAGTCCACTCAGGGGGCTTGTATCCCATCCTCTCTCTTTGTTTTGTTTTGTTTTTTTTTTCTCCTCTGTTCACATCTCGCATTCAGACACAAAGACAACCGACTCACACACATTAACACACCCTCTCCTCAGACAGTCACATGCATGGGCACACTCAAGTGCACACAAGCGCACAAGACAGTCAGCTCTACCCGCACAAATCTCCCCAGTGTGTTAATTGAGACGCACGGCTGTTGAGAATAAAGAGCTCAGCGGTGAAAGGACTGCGACAATCAGGACTATAGGGCCCTAGGAACGGAGAGACAGGGCTCTCTGGAATCTAGGGACAAATATTTCCCATTCTTAAAAAGCAGCACCCTCTAAATCCCTCTTCCCGGACACAACAATGCTGCATAGACAAAAGCTAAAGCACTTAAGTAAAGAGGAAGTAATTGACACAATACCTGGCTTTACAAATGGTCAGGTACATAAATAAGGAGGACACTAACAACTTCTATGAATCATTTTACATATTTTGCGTTGCATTTATCCTTTTATGTATTTTGACTTCTCCTTCTTATTATTTGGTGCGATTGCTGATATACTTAGTGACAGAAATGTAAAGCGCATACTGTTATTCTCAGGGCCGAGCACAACATGTACTAATGTACAGTACCCAGTTTCTCGGAGAGCGACAGAGAGGTGCATATGTCTCTGAGGCCATAACAAAGTTACCATGACACTGTATGCAGGGAGCAGATAAACATAACAATGCAGTCGACACTGTATCCTGTGGCTGAAATCTAAGTCTTTGTGATCAGTCGTTTCTCCCTACTTTAGAGGCCTACGTTTGCAATAACATCCTCTGTGTCTGTGCTTCAAATGAGTTTACGTCAAAGGAAAACAAACAGACGCACAACGTTTCTGCTCTGGCCGTCAAAAGGATAAAAGTCAACAGGCCCCAAAAGAGACTATTTTTGCTTCCAAAATAGAAAAGTATATTTATCATCAATGGCTACACCGAGGGGATAATGAAACACATTAAAGATTTCTTCAGTTTACAACCAGGTAATGTTCCACATGGCCTCCAATTATGTACATCCCAAAATAGGACACAATAGGAAGCAGCCTGGAGGCTCACTTATTTGAATAAGATGTGCAATGGAGGGCAAACCACATGTGGCAGCTGAATCACCCCCCCCCCCCCCCCCCGCACAACCCATCACTCCTTTTCTTTGCTATCAGCAAACACAGAACCATATAATGCAAATCAATCAGTCCACGTGTATAAACACCATAAACACTTAAGGCTTCGAGATATTTCCTCTCCTCTCCTGTTCTTACACCACCGACAATGAGCCTCATATCATTCTGTATGGTCGTATATCTGAGTGAGTGAGTTTGTGCTCAAACAATTATTACACCCCCTTAAAACCAGTATGCTGCTGCCCACAGAGTAGTGTGAGACAGGCTGCCTTAAACTGATGGACTGTATGGTGGATGCAGATGATAAAACCCCATCAGAGCAACAGGTGCCAGGGCCGGACTCTGTCCATTCAGCCATCTGGCATGGCCTGTACAACACTAAGAAAAGTGTTAAAGCACAATTACACCCCCCCCCCCCCCAAAGGTTGATCCAATTCACCGTGCGTGTATCACGTGCGTGCGTGCGTAACTGCCAGGTGATCCCCTGTGATCCCTCACAGGCAGATGCATTGATTTCATGTGACAAAATAAGACAGCAATATCACAAAACAAGTACACAATGAACGGCATCGTCTCATGACACACACTGCACCATCAGATAGGAGCTCAGCCACCTTCACAGATTAATAGACCAGGCACCACCGGGATTATTTCTTCTTGTGATGGGTTTGTTTTTTTTGTTTTTTTTTTTCAGATCTGTCCCATCAGAAAGCTGAATAATAATCAGTAGAGTGATTCATCCATCTGTGCTCAATGACAGTCAACAGTTTCTATCTCCGACCAGCAGGCCATTCATTATCTATAAGAGCCAAGGCTTTTCTCATCACAGCACACACACACACACACACCAGCACCAGACACAGCCCCTTTTGTGAGTCAGCCTTACTTGGATGGCTGTCTTCCTGGAGCCGGCAGCTGCTCCATCCTCCGCCGGCACCCGGTGACATTGAGCGCAGCGTCTCTGCTGCGGCTTCCTCCGGCTCAGTGTGCCGTGGAGGAGGAGCCCGTTTTGACTGGCAGCCACAGCCAATCAGCGGCCGCCCGGAGGAGTGCGCCGTGCATAGCTCAGCCAATGGGAGGGCGGATTTACAGAAGGAGCCGCAGGATCACAGAGGCTGTCCCGGCGGCGGGAGCGCGCATGGTTATTAAACCCCGTCACTGTGCGCGGGCACGGCCAAGGTTCAAGATCCGAGCCAGGGGGGAGACAAAATACTAATTTTAGATGCTCAAAATGTTTGGCCTATGAGCACTAGGCTGCATTACACCAACTTCCTTAACTCCATTAACGGTCTTTTTCAGCCACTAGAGGGCAGCAGAAACAGGCGATCACGGTATAAACACAAGATGTTTGCAGACACCTAGCAACTTAACATTTGTCTTGAGTTGGGTTTGTATCAAACTTTAAATTTACAGCAACCTTTTCAAAATCTACCTCTCAGTAGACAAACGCAGGACTTGTAGCCCACTGTGGAAACCAAATTTTATTCCATCCAAGTTTTCCCTACAAAAACAGCATAAACCAGTATGAAAATAAGCTTGAAGAAAACTGAAGTATTAGTGCCGCAAAGCATCAGCGCCATACTTGTGGTGTGATGAGCTGCAACAAGAACATTTCATTCATAGTCGAACTGTTTGGCAAGCGACCAAAATTAAAAGAAAACGTAAAGCTGAGGTATAATGACGACACATGAAACTAGACTTATGCAACACTGAAGAGTCAGCGAAAACATGGGATATGATCACAGTTTGAACATAAATACACCATGATTTGTAGAGCGCTCCGCATCTCTGTCCATATCTCAGAGTTCAAAATGATGTTGATGGGAGCCGAGTCATTCGATGTGATGGCAGACAGACTGGAGCGGCACGCTTTATTCCACATGCAGAGTTTGTACTGTATCCAAACGAATACCCCCTTTTGCACCAAATTCCTCAGATAGACAGTTTTTTCCCTTCTCCTTTTCAACGTGGGTGAACAAACTAATAAAAGCAAACTGACCCATTTCCATGGTCACTTAGGATGGTCTTTCTTACAGAGAACTGCTGGCAGCCACATCATTATTTGCATTTACCAACTACACAGACAGCAGAGGAAGAATGAGCTGCTAGCCACTGTACAAACTCAAGCTCCCCTTATAGATGGTGTAGGTGCTCCTGTGTAAGTGTCAGTGCCTCCATGTGAGACACTTTACTACATGGCTTTGCCTTTTTCAAACCCAACAGCAAATTTGTTACAGGAAGAGAATTAAAATGTTCACCCAGATGTTGTGTGTACAGGTATACCCATGACAACTGCAGTCAACTGACCCTGGTCAAACACCATCTGTCGACTTTTCCATTGCATATAAAAAGGCAGATGTCAGCAGATCTGAGGGAGTTTTTTTTGACCAGGAGAAAAGTGGTTTAAGGTGTCATCTACAGGATAATGCAGCCGCTCAGGTCATTTAGGGTGGATTGTTCTCATACAACCACAGCTTGTTCTGCCTCCTCAACATTCACCATTTCCCCCTCCATTGCCACTTCCACTTGGGAGTTTACCACCTGCTGCCCATCAACTTCGGTTGTGGTAACATGCACCACCTGGATCTGAACTCCAGCCTGCTTCAATCTCTCCATGTCTTCCTCGCACATCTCTGTCACCCCCCCGTCTTCCACCACAACTGTTGCCGTCTCCTCCATCTCCATCACATCAACGGGCTCCACTGTAACGTGTTCGACCTGAATCCCATCATCTATCAAGACAGTTTCAGCTCCATCTATGCTCTGTGTTGCTATGGCGAGGGTAGCGGTGGCGGCAGAGTCAGTAAGGACCAATTCTTCAGTTGTCTTATTGTCCTCGATGGAGTGGACTTCCTTAAGATGGGACTTCAGCTCTTTAGGGTGGGTGAACCACATGTCACATATGGTGCAGTGGTTGGGCTTGACTCCTGTGTGGCTTACAAGGTGGTCTTTGAACTGGTCCCAGCTGTTGAACACACTGCTGCAGACCTAATGTGAGTTAGAACAGACAACAGTAGTTCATGGAAGACGTACATTATAAATCAGAAGAATAAAATGTACAATAATCAAATGAGGTGATCTGATAAAGCATAGTTAATACACTAGAAGATATAGATAAGAGATAAGAGTCTTTATTGTTATTGCACAGACCTACAGTGTACACTAGCACAACAAAATTGGGGCACAGTTCTCTAGATTGATGTCCCCAAGGAAGATCAATAGATCTATCAAACAATAATCACATTTACATAACGGGAGAGAAAACAGCCCAAACATCCTTTTTCTCATCCCGATTAGGCACTAGTGGGCTAGTGCTTGATTCTGAACAGACTGTACCTGGCATTCATAGAGTTTCTTGCGTCCTTTCTTGGCTCCAGCCCCATTCTGACAGGCTGCCATATGGCACTTCAGGGTGCTGTTCCTTGCAAAGCGCTCATGGCAATCTGGACATTCATATGGTTTTTCACCTAAAGATGAACACAAACGCTGGCATGTAATGATAAATCTGCGGCTCAGTATTTGGCTGTGTGCCTTAGAAAATGCAAACTGAGCACAACTAACTGTATTATTTCTTCTCACCTGTGTGTTTCCGTAAGTGCTCCTTAAAGTGGCCAAAGTGGTCAAAGTGCTTCTTACAATATTCACAAATATGCACTTTCTTTTGGGGTTTCTGGTTCCGAGACATCTCCTCAACATCGAAATGAAATGTGTTGATGTGTTGCTTCAAGGCGGCCTCTCGTGTGTAGGCCTTCCCACAGTGGTTGCACACATGTGGCTTTTCCAGTGACCCAAGGTGTGTCTTTAGGTGCTGCTTGAGGTGGTAGTACAACTTGAAGCTGCGGTCACATTTGTTACAGCGGAACATGTTGTCTACTTGGGAAATCTGGACCTCTACAATCTCAACATTCTCCAGCACCTTGGAGGCAGTCACTGTTTCCTCCTGATACACGACCTCCTGCCAAGGACAAACACAGGAATAACACATTTTTGGATTGAACTGCACAGTAATCCCCAGTTTACCAATCAATGGTGTAGAGGAGCATGAAACTAAAGTTTGGTGAAAAGGTGATAGTACCTCGTCTATTCCGTCCTTCTTCATAACCTGTAGAGTAGGTTCCCCTTGCTGATATTTGCTAGTTATGTCAGCAAGAAGAGCCAAAGCGGAGTCATCTGAGGCCGCCTGAGCATTCTTTGCTGCATCAACAACCTCCTCCAAGCCAGACTCCTCCACTTCAATGGCCCCCTCCCCTATCACCTCAATCTCCACCTGGGGAACAACATACATATGAGGTACCTTGTGTGGACTTTATACCTTAGGTAGTTGAAACGCCAAGAAAGAATTTTAGTGGCAGAGACATGCAGGTAGTCACTGAAATTTCAGCACGTTGCAAAGAAATATCCTGTCATACCGACCTGCTCTCCTTCCACCGAGGGTAGAGTTTCTGTGATCACATTAGACGTCTCAGCAATCTTCCTCTTTTTGCCTTTGCTCTTTGCCATCACTGAAGGATTCTCATTTATCCTACAAGTTGAAATGTGCTCTTGTTGAGATGTGACACAGTGACAAAATGTAACCTTTGTAGCAGTAGACAGGATAAACGCATGCATGTCTTACTTGTTGTTAAGTGCCTTGATGGCTTCCTGCATCTGGAGGTATTCAGCAGCCTTCCAGACATCATAGGCCTCTTCCTCTCCAGTTACAGCTAGTGTGGCCGTGTATGTGAACTCCATCAGCTGGCTAAAGGCAGTATTGCTCACTCCTGTTAAAATATTACAGACCAGCAGTGATGAGCGAAAGCTGTTCTCTTTTATAATACCACATTAAGATTTATTTTGGATGGTTGATTTACATAAAAATTACAATGGCAAACACAGAACCTGGTTCTGATGAAACTTTCATTTTACAACATGACAAAAACAGACACAATAGTGCCATTTCATTTCCTCCCCCCTAGTGATTACTTTTATTGAATTTAACTGGAGAACAGAATACCTTCTATCTCCACTAGTGGCTCCTGGGTAAAATCCTGAAAGAAATTGTGGAAAAACTGGCTGCATGCTGCCAAAACTGCTTTATGGGCTCTAAACTGATGTCCTGCAAGAGATAAGAAACATGGAAAGAGGATTTATTGCTGTAAAAATTTATGAAGTATGTGGATCATGTGTATGATCTGCTGTGTGTACCTACTTACCGTCCACAATTAATGTTATATCTGTGAACTGATCCAGCTGCCGTTGTTCATTGAGTTTGTCCATCATAACTTTGTAATGTGCCGGGTACTCATTTCTTCCATCCAACTCCACCTCCATTTCAGCCGCCATTATTTATTTGATCCTTCCCTGCAGGGAACAGAGGAAAATGGACATGAAACCGCTTCAAGGTTTTTCCTCCTATCGCCCAGCACGAGGCAGCGCTGCTGCCCCTCAAACATTTGGTCACATTATATTTGTAAGATCATCCAACATACCTTTTTTGACAATAGTAAACCAGGTTATAGGAGAAACACAACACTGAGATAAGATTTGGACCCACTGCTTGCAACTTTGTGAAGCACGGAGTCTAGATGTAACAGTCGTTACAGGGAAACATTTCGCAGAACGAGGAAGTCAGAGCGGAGGCCAGCAAAAAAGAAAAACAAACAAACCCCGAAATAAATATCAGCACGGATATATTTGAACAGCAGATCCCTGACATACCACACACGGGAACGGGGATGTAATTCAGACCACGATCACACACTCACGGAGCCCATTCAATAAACAGTTTAGCTAGCCCGGCTCGACGTTAGCTTAACTAGCAAACCTACTCCCGCAGAGCTAAGAGAAACAATTTCACATATTCAATAGATCCATGTCACCAAAGCCAAACTCACCTGGACTAGAAATGCCTGTGTAGTCGTGTATATATTGGAACATGATAGAAATAAACACGCCATAGCGCCAACGTGTTGTAGGTAACGGGCCTCTTAGCACACTCGCCATTTCGCGTTTGACAACCAACATTACGTCATCAAACCGCGCATTAAAATACACTTTTCCCACAGAGGTTTCCTGATTAAAAGCACGCCGGGGCAAAGTGAGAGCTGTAAACCATCGGCATACATACCTGGAGTTTGGTTATGTTGCTTCCGAAAGTTGTTCCAGGATAATATTTCCCTCGACGTATGTACCGCTGTACTAGACTCCTCGCTCAAAAAAAAAAAAAGGGCGGTCGTTCGAGCCTCCGGCCTCGGATTCCCAGAATCCCGTGCGAAGTCGAGGACGCCGAGGCGCGTTGCCTGGTGACCGCGTGCAGCGTTTCCGCGTTCAAGAAAATGTCGAAGCGTCGTAAAAATTTAATTTACATCACATTCATTTGCATTTAATCCCCAACGACTTCCTTTGTAGTCATAGAAATGTCAACACTTTATAATGAGCTCTCCTGCAGAGATCCAGTTCAGTTCAGTTTCAAATGAGTTAAGATGATATTCTGTTTTATTCTGTTATATTTTGTTACCCTGACGAATGCATCACAACATAAAGCGGATGTGCTTATTAATATCTAATATAACATTATTATTGCCTGAATATTGAAATATATTACGATTATTTTGTGTGTGAAAGTCTGTATGGACAAACTTATTGTAATAGAGAAATGAGGAACTCAGTAACAAGTTTGCTGTCTGTATTTTACAACAATTCTGCTCTAATGCCTCGCAAATTGTCCTCTGAGAAAGTCTCATGTTTTTATGTGCCAGAAGCCAAAGACAAAGTACATGTAAAGGCTGTGGACAAATAAAGTTTTTTTTTTTCTTTCAATCTTAACTCATTTATCTTAAGGAATATTCAACAGCATGATTTCGCGTCAACATCTAAGTGTATCATATGTGTATGTACATGTATCTGCTATGGCATTGTATTTTATTTCTGAGTGTGACTAAAAACAACCCACCCCCCAAAAAAAGGTGTATATTTGTATAAATACATTTGACCTTGTCCTTCGCCTGACTGATATTCCTTACTCTCTTCATTGCTCTTTTAGTGTTGACTAAATGGCGTGATGTATATTTATATTTCAGCTCAGATCCCTTGAAACTAAGCGATATGCATCTTTATAGTTCATTCAGGTCAGCGTGTCCTCATGCTTTAGGGATCAAACAGTGTAAATGAGTAACTTCAGGTCGAGCAAACTAGTCCAAGCGAAACACCTTAAGTCACCAATCCTTTTCTCAGTCACCAGTCAGCTGATGTTGTATCAGCTGACTGCTGAGTACAGAAATCATCATATGTCACTGCCTTGATCACATGATCCTTAGAGACACTGATACTTTTATTTTGATTCTTCTATGTTGTTATCTACAATGATCAATACAGTGCATATTCTCTGCTCTTTACATTACATCCCCCAAGAGTAAAACCACACCATGACTCAGTGTTTTTGGTTTGGGTGTTCCTCCTGCTATCAATGTGAACTGAACTCTTCAATCTTGTTCTGGTTGCAAATACAGTAAATACAATTATTGTGTACATTTGTCTGATACTTACTACAGACAAGTGTTGTAAATAGCACTCCCGATTTTAGCTTCAGTTAATATCTAAAAAAGCAAAATGTCACTGACATGTGCTAACCTAGTTAAAACTCTCCATGCTTTTGACCCTTGTAATTTGATCTACAGTGTGTTCATGGCTTATCTCTGCAGAAAGATATGGAGCACTATTAGAGTGTTTCCTCACCTATAATCTCCTACATTTAATGTAAAACAACACCCTTTTTTAATGGTCCCACTTTTTATGTTATGGTATGATACATTGCAAAACACTTCTTCAGGAATTGTGCTCATTCAGCTGTGCATATTGACTGACTCTAGTCCAACTGTGTTTGTGTGAACTACGCAGCAACATGTTGGACCCCAACCAGAGTCCCGCCCTCGGTCCTTTTTCACTTCTGTCTTTGTCCTAAAAGTAAAACAACATAGCTTCACAACATTCTCAGAAATTCAAAATACACAATATATAATATATCATATATATATATATAGATTTATATGAGTATCCAAGTTACAAGGGAAATATGCAGGTTAATATCCAGGGCAGCTTTTCTTCAATTCTTCTCCAACAGTAATTTGTCAAAGAGCCAGTTGCTGCCAAAGATAAAAAAAAAAGGAAATAGCAGAAAAGTGGAGGCATCAGCATACAGCTGGGACTGAACTTTGTCCTCTTTCCAGATCTGAAAACAACAGGCAGAGTATAAAAGGGAGGAGCAGCGGGGGAAGAGGCTTGTTTTTGTTCAAGGAGTTGCAGCAACGAAGAACCAAACAGAGAGAAGGGAACTTTTTAACCTCAAGGTAAGATTTGATCCAAATACTTAAAATGCAGCAGAAATTCTACAAAGCTAAAATAAACAAACAGATAAATATAAATACACATCCTGTGAGGGGTTCTTACAATATATTTGAGGCTTGTCTGTTGTGTATTGTATCCCAGTAACCAGCAGCGTTCTGCAGTAACATTTTTCCCATTCATGTGGAAATACTTGGCAGGAATTTTTTTTAAACGTTCAAGTATACTTCCTGTTGTCCCTTCCTGAGTTTACTTTGTGCATCAGTGAGCTTAACTGTGTACAGAAACAACACTTATTTGGAAATGTTTTCGCTTGAATAGTTTCCCTTATAAAGCCAAATAAGTTAAAGCCAGAATGTGACTGAAAAGAGGAAAAGCCTGTGTGGATACCTCGGGTGATTTGGAGAATGCGAATGATAACTCTGAATTTTCACTTCTGTTTTCTGAGTTGAAATTTCTCTGTTGTCCTCTGGCTGCCCCCCCCCCTCACACCCCCCCACCCCCCTCAGCAGACTGGGACAGTGAGGCGGCACCCCAGGGATGTGGGCGTCCCTCAGCCTGCTCCTCACTCTCTGCCTGCTCCATGGGGGCAGGCCAGAGAGTGAAGGGGATGGGTCTCGCTGTCAGCTGCCTCCAGACTGGAAGATTGGGGAGGTTGAGCCAATGAAGGGGGCAATGGGGCATGTGACAGTGGTGGCACTTCTACAGGCCAGCTGACGGTTCTGCTTGGGGCAGGCTTCCGGGTATGTGGCCATCATGTGTCAGCTAATTTCCACCTTGACCTCTTATCCTGCACCTTTGTCAATTAAAAATAAAGCATGACATTACATTACAATCCAGTGATGCTTTAATAGCAGTACATTTTTTTATCTTGTGGTTATTGATTGGTCCTGTCCGAGCAGAGTGGACGGCCTGCGCCTGAAGTTGGAGAATCAGGGACTGAAGGATGTGAAGTACATGGTCATTAACCACCAGGGGGAGCAGGCACAGCTCCTGCACCCCATGCTAGCACGGAGACTGTCTGAGAACATCGAGCTGTTCCAGCAGCAAGCCCAGCAGCCTGATGTCTGGCAGATACTGAATGGACAGAAAGCTGACTTTCTCATTTATGACAGGTTTGTTACCTGCAGCGCAGCGAGTTAATTCAAGAGCAGACGCTTGTCTGTTGTTCCTCTTTGTGTGTTTTCATAGATATCATAATCGACATCACCATACTCTTTCATTCCAATGCTGTCAGGTGTGGCCGTCTCACCCACATCATTTCACTCCCATACTCCATCATTGGACAAGGTCACATTGAGGGCGCGATCAAGGACACCTACTGCAAACGCATATGTGGGACTTGCTCATATGAGGTATGAACTAATTAACAACTGCAAGAATGTACATGAGTATGAGTCCTCAAACAAAACATCTCCAAAAAATATATAAGAAATCTATTTTGGCTCTGTTTGAACTTGTCCTCTCTTAATTTTTCCAGAGTACTGATACCCCAGAGGAGTGCAAGCAGATAGCACATGCACATCCTGACACAGCTGGGAACCCAGTTGCAGAGGAAGATACTGGTCATTCTCATGGTCACGGTCATCATCACGGTGCCGGGCATGATCATCATCATGGGCATGGTGCCGGGCATGGTCATCATCATGGGCATGGTCATCATCATAGGCATGGTCATCACCACCATGGGGATAATCACAATTTTCAGCCCCGTGGTTTTGGCCACGACTATGACCATGAAGGACAGGGGCAAGCACAACAGGGCGATGTAGGACAGATGCAGCAACTAGTGCACATGCAGAAATCACAGGAGGCCCAGGGAGGCTCTGGTAGGCCCTGAGTACGAGGGAAGGCTAGGTGCAAATCCAAGCACAGCTGACAGTGGACAGCAGGCTCTGACAATGAAGCCTCTCTGCAGGTCAGCTGATGCTGACACTGACGCAGGCTGTTTGCTGAAGTAGGGAGCGGGCAGCCTGTCAGTCTTTGACAATGTGATGAGGCACTACCAGCCTCGTGACAGTGACAGGAGCTGACAGGCGATGTAGCCAATAATATCAGGGAAACCTGACAGTGACGCTCGCCTCCTGCTGAATGACAGCAGCCACAGCCAGCCCAATGAGCCTGACCCCCAGGTGTTGTTAGCTGAGGATGAGATCCGGCCCAGCCAGCCCAGTGACCCTGACCTTCAGGTGTCGGGAGCTGAGCATGAGATCCGGCCCAGCCAGCCCAGTGACCCTGACCTTCAGGTGTCGGGAGCTGAGCTTGAGATCCGGCCCAGCCAGCCCAGTGACCCTGACCTTCAGGAGTCGGGAGCTGAGCTTGAGATCCGGCCCAGCCAGCCCAGTGACCCTGACCTTCAGGAGTCGGGAGCTGAGCTTGAGATCCGGCCCAGCCAGCCCAGTGACCCTGACCTTCAGGAGTCGGGAGCTGAGCTTGAGATCCGGCCCAGCCAGCCCAGTGACCCTGACCTTCAGGTGTCGGGAGCTGAGCATGAGGGCATCTGTAAGCTGGCTCTGATATACTTTTCATAACAACATCAGCTGGCAACATCAGGGACAAGCTCTCTTCTTACCAACAAGTATTACTCTGAGAAAAGACAAGGGAATCCCTGACAGCATGTCTGTGAGATAGGCCGTAAGGTGAAGTCCAAGATTACACTTTTAGATAAAAATTAGGCCAATAAAAACATCAACAAAAAATGTATTAGTAACTTGTGACACATGGCAGCAGATGTAAATCAAATGTGCCTTAAAAGATCTATGTTTCACCTGCATCCGCGTGTCTGCCAGTGGGTGCCTCTCATCCTTTCTCAGGAGTGAAAATGGTTGTTGTGTTCATAAAATGCCTTTCCCATTTTGCTCTCTTCATCCATTATGAAAACTGGCGCAGAAACTACGCTCTAGTGGCGTCTGTATGAAGTCTGGCTGGAGGGACAGGAGAAGGTAATTTAGGAACACGATAGTCAGTCAGTATGAGAAGATACTTAAGGAAACAACAACAGAATGTAAAAATAAAATACAAATGTAGGACTACAAATGGAGAAAATCAATGCTATGATGGTCCATGAGATTTAATGAATTAGATCAATACCAGAAATCTGTGAGGAAGGTTTTAGTTAATGCTTGAGTTTCACAGTGGAAACCTGAAAGCACTGTGCTGTTACTGAGAAAGTCCAAAAAACACGTAGAAGAAACCTGATAAAAGTTTGGACCGGTGATTTGTTAGTCTGTAGGGCATGCTTCAACATGTACTGCTTTATCACATTAAATCTTAATGACTTTTGTACTCATTGAAATCTGCAAGTTTTAGCACATCTCAGGTATGTTTTTTTTTCCCATCTCCAGTGTTCACATCATGAAAATCATTACTATTTGTATTGTATTCTTGTAACCCTTCCACTTTTTAATTCTTGTCTGCATGTACTACATTGACTATGTAGGCTGTAACTAACACATTTACATACAAGGCTTGTTAAAAAAACAAAACAAAACTATGCTCTAATGTTTGGGGGGGGGGGGGGGGGGGGGGGGGTGAGCAACAAAAAACTGCTGGAATACACTCTGTACTTAATGATGGTTAATGGTCACAGTCACCCTGAAAACCTGATGTTTGCACAGAGAACTGTATCGAGTTGAGGTTGTCATATATGGAAAATGAGAGATTAAACACGGATGAGCTACTTTTTTTTGTTTGCGTGTGAGTTCCTGTCAAAGTGAATCAGTAATCACTTAAATTGAGACACTGACTGTAGGATTTGCTGAGTCAGGAGAATTGTGCAGCTGGGTCTGCCCTGGACTGTGCGTCTGGAGAAGGGGGGTGGAGGTCTTGGTGGAATTTAGAAACAACTATTCTGCACGTGCATGGGAAGTTGGGCACGTGACTGCAGGGCAGCACAGTATGTTTGCTTTTGCTGATCTTCATAGAAATCTTCCTCCTGGTCCATCAGAGTCAGTAATAGCCGGATAATAAAGATCTTAAGATGGTATGATGTTACGTATATATAAAACTGTTTGCCCTCAGAGCATTTTTTTTTTTTTTTTTTTTGAGAGGATAGAAGTGAACTGCGCACTGAAAACATTTTTCCCATATTTGTCAGTAGATGGCAGTAAAAGGCTAGACAACCAAGCACCGTGGCCCTCTGAACAGCTGGTTGTTCAGCATATTGATGGCTCTTGTTGCCCATCCCTGACTCCTTATAGGGAGACCGCATTCTCTGCTCCACCCAAATGAGCTTTAGCCAGAGCCTGAGATTCACTCGCTGTCCTATTTCTCTGTAGCACACAGTGAAACAGTTCCAGTTATTCGAACTGTCCTGATTTCGCACACGACACCCTAACCCTAACCCTGGCTATCATGGCAGCTACATTATTTTCGTTCTTTATCTACATTTACTTATTGTTGACTGAAGCTCAAACTGTAACTGTAACTGACCACTTGGTTTGTTGCTGAATTGTTTGACTTCTTATTTGCATTTAGAATGGCCTCGAATTAACAACAAATGTGCTAACAACCAGAAAGGAGAACTGAAAACACCTTTTTTGGTGCTCACGCTTAATTCTATATAATGATGTCAACATTGAGCTGAAAACCTGCAAGACTGCATCGGAGAGTTCGAGTGTAACACCCCTGCTCTGTGTAATGTATCCGAATTGCCTGTCAGACTGTGTGTCTGAAAAGGTCAACAAGCAACCGGAGGTAATAAATGAGACCGAGGCGGACTGCTTGTGTGGGTGTAATTGGGTTGAAGATCCAATGCAGGGGAACAGTGACTTATGGGTAATTACCTGCAATGTTCTGAGACGAAGAGCTGTGAGTGGCTGTCTCTCTGATTCAATCAGCCCCACACAGAGCAGTGCAGTACACAGCCTCTGTCTTAATTGTCCGATATGCTTTCCCCCTGATGCACAACTGTTTCCACAGACGTTTCCTCTCCACTTACCCCAGCAAGAGAGACACAGAGACTGAAAAAGAGAGAATCTCACACTTGTGTGCCCATTCAGACAACACACAAAGTGGCTCTGTGTTGCTCACAAACAAGTACGCATTCTTCACCCTTCAGCCACCACACATACATGCATGCAGCTCCCTGTTTTCCTGCACTCTCTCCAACACACACGCACAACCATTTGCGTTTAAACTCTCAGACCACAAAGGGCCACGGTCGTTTTATTCTTCATTAGCATTGTTTCTTTGTTGGTGTTGTTTTTTTTTTTTGTTGTTGCTTGTTTTGTTTATTTGTGCTGATCTGGACTGACCTTTCCTGTGCAGACAGCTGCTCCTGTACTTTTAATGACACATTTGGCAGTGTGTTAAAGTCTTGCACTCCGAGTTTGGCAAGCCGCACTTTAAATTGAAGCGGCAGTCGAATGTTGTTCAGAATTATAATCAGTAACACGATAACGATCGTCTGCTGAGATCTAAATTGTTAAACTTACCGTTGCATTTTCAACACTAACATTAGGTCATTAGTTTAAAATGCAAATTGGCTCTAGCTTACACTAGAGCCATGAAGATACTTTGGAGGCCACCACTAACAATTAAAAATAAGTTTTATTTCAGACAAAAATAATGCATAAACTGAAGAAGTTGCAGTATATACATTTATTGTGTAGCTTGTAAAGACCTCATCGATCACACGTACAACACCAGAAAGGCTCAACTGGTAGGAGAACAATATCAAATCATCCCAGATCAACACAGTTCTTGGCCTTGAGTGAGACAAGAGCCAGAGGTTGGGGGGTGGGGTTGGAGGGGAGGAGAGGAATATGACTAAGGGCACAAAAATATACATCACATCAATTCATTAATCTGATGCAAACTCATGAATCGCTGCAGGATCGAACTCTGACATGCAGAAAATTTCCAGCCACACAAGTCTGGACGATGACGCACACACATTTGTCATACAGCCGCATCCGCTGCAATTAGATCAGGTAGCAGGGTGATGTCACGGCTTTCAGCAAATAAACAAACAAACAAACAAAAAAAAAAAGGTCTTAGCCACCTGACTTGTATTTCCCCCATTTCCCCCCCACTGTGCTGAAAAATATCTGGCAGAATTATTTTGGTTTGCTAAAGAGAACAAATTCCAACACAATTATTTCCAGGCTTGACAGAGCGACAAAAACCACCCTTGGACTAACACAAAAGTTAACAAATCGGGGGCCAGCAGACATCTCTATAAAACACTTTTATAGCCCCATTAAAAATAATATTATTAATGAAATTCTGAGATCAAATAGCGAGAGACTTGTGAGAGTGTACATTTGGAGCAGAACTATCTCACTCTATATATTTTAAAATGGCTCCATAAAAGACTATATCTATTAACTCTATCTATCCATAAATTTTTATAGCAAATATTAAATACTCCATTACAGTACATTATCCTTTCGATTTGGTAGTGTAAAATATATCCTGTGAACAAAAGCTTATTGATATTGAAGGTTCCTCATCTGTCGGATATTTGTGCTGAGTAAAAATATTATGATGTTTTATAATAACATTTAATTCATAGACTTGATTTATTCCAAGATACAAAATTTGAATGCTATTTTAAACATCAGTACAAAGTGCTTGCTCTAAAGTGTCTATGACATTTATAAGTTTGAAGTAGCAGTTTGCAAACTTTTACACAACATTAAGAATGAGCTCATTGTGACCTGCCTGACAAGAATAAAATAAAATACACAATGTTTGTAAACACCTGTACAAAAGAAGGCCCTTCCAAATCTTTTTCCTTTTTCCTTAGTGTAACCTTGAAAAACACCTTTCAACATTTTTAGTCCCCCCTTTTTCTTTTCTTTTTTTTTTTTTTAAACTTTTCATCAATATCATAATTGTATCACATGTTCCAGTTTACACACACATTCACTATCACCATGGTTCATCTGATTTAAAAAAAAAAAAAAAAAAAAAAAGAGGAAAGAAAACAAACAGTGCTTTTTCCATCATCTGATCCTTCCTTCATATTCACAGAGAGCGTGCTGGGGATCTTGGGATGGGCTTGAACACTGCGAAAATTGCATCAACACCATTGACCGAATGTATAGCAACACCGTCCCTCTGATAACTGAGCAGACGGCTGAACTAATTCCCACCCCCCACAGACTGCTTTCAGAAAACAGTTATCATCCACTTGGCAGGATTTATCATCTCACCATTTACACTTCATTGTACACAATCACGTGATCTCTTGAACGACCCTCTCCCACCACAGTAAGGCTGAACGCAGGAAAGAAAATGTACCAAGCAGCAATATGTTGCGATCAGTAACATTAGTGATATGAAAAATATATACTTGTAATTTTACAGCACGAGTAAATATATTAAGACATTTCTGCAACAGTATTGACTGGCTGGTATCATCAGCACTAGGCAGTAACAACAGAACACCGAGAGACATACGGAGAGAAAAATGGCACATATCATATTCACTTTTTTTTTTTTTTTTTTTTTTAATTGTCATTTTACAGCTCTTGCGCTGTTGCTGTTCACTATGGGATTGTCTGGGGCAAAAAGACCTCTTCTCCTCTGAGCCAGTAGCTTGCTTTTCTCAGAGATGCATTCATTTCTCAGAGATGAGTGCAGAACAACATAATTGAAAGGCTGGGTGTGCTTCCTTTTTGTTTAAGGCGAGATCTCAGACTCGACCGATTCTACCCCGCGTGCTGTACAGCCTTTATTAGCCCAAGCTTTGACAGCTAATTTTACACGACATGCTATCTTGCTGTGTTTGTCTCAGGCATATTGCCAAGGTCTATGATAGAATTTAAAACCTTCACAGAAAGGTTCCTTTTTCCATTACAATGAGCTTACACTGTCAGCAAACAAAGAGACAGCTTTCTGTACAAGATAACGGGATTAAATGGTTGACTATGAAATAGATTTTGGTCAAACAATGTCCTAAGTGTGTTGAATGTTGTTGTTTTTGTTTTTTTCCCAGCACATGGGGTCAAAGTGTGGGTCGACCTACACAAACACATATTGTGAACTACCTCTGTCTCAGCCTCTGTCCTCAACCTCTGTCTCAATCTCTTTTTATATCAACAGATGCAACTACTTTCAGCTCATATATTTTATGGCTGTGTCAGAAAGGCGAAATTAAATCAATTAATTGAGGCAAATATTTTGAATGTAGTGTGCGCGTGTGTCTGCGTGTTCATGCATGTGCAGGATTTTAGTAGTGAAGCTTAACACAGAAATGGCTTTACACCAATTCACCTGCATAGCAATACTTGCCTTTATATAGCGTTGCATGTATGATAGGCACGGGTCATTAACACTGTGTTCTTGGCAGATAATTAGTAGAAAAGGTTAGATAATTACAGCTATGACATACTTTCACAGTCTTCCAACTTGCTCCTGGTGCTGTCCCTGCAATAACAATGCAACATGAGAAGAATAAAACCTCTTAAAATTTCACTTTCAGCGAGGGATAACTAGTAAGTGCTGGTTGAAATAGTGAGACTTGGCTGCTCTGCTCTTATAGGACGTAATGCAGTACCTTTTTTATTTTTTATTTTTTAAATCAATGTGTCCTTGAGAAAGGCACTTATGTGGTGGTGCTCAGTGTACAACAGCACTAAGCGGCTCCCATGTCGTGTATGTTCACAGTACAATATGCATGTCAAAATAATATACTAAATAAATAAAATTTCTGTGTAGGGATATTCATTCATACATTCGAATGAAACGATTGGATTTCCATGTTATTCTTCACCTCCATCTCTACTTCATTGGCATCTCAGAATGCCTTTCAATATCCCCAGGGAAGAAAATCTATGTAATAGTAATGATGTACATTGGTTGCTGACGTCCTTCGTCTTTATATTTTCTACTCTATGTTTCTTTTTTTTTTTTTTTTTTCGGAGTAAAAATCCCATACCATCATATAATCATTTTGGCCACTTAATTATGAAAATATGAATTGCATGCGATTAAACTAACTCGAGCCAGGAATGCAAGGTAAAACTGCATAGTTGTTTCTTTAACTGTATCTCAGGGCAGATTTTTTTTTTTTTTCCCCATTTAGCTAATGCCTTTTTGTATATAAAAAAAAAAAAAATATATATATATATATATATATATATATATCTAACAAATTACTATCATGATGACATGATGAAATAAGAAATTCTACAGACATAAAACAAGCCAGAATTGAGCTACGATACACCTCTGCCAGCAAGAGGTATCAACAACGGCGATGACTTCTTCACGGTCTGGTACGAAAAATATGAGCAGAATGTGCTTGTCTTCTCTCAGTTAATCATACGCTGACATCTCTGTAAGATTGATTCTGTAAAATTAAGACTTTAGCAATGTCACGGCACTATGGACAACTAGCCACAGCGTTAATGAGAGCCAAGGCAAAGCGGTGAGATTTTGCTTTTTGGACTCAGGGAGATCACAATCTGTCAGTCTGTTTGTGTCGTGTCAACAAGGAGAGCAAACTGTGTTTTTGTTTCTGATTTTACATCTGGTAACGTTTGCATCAAATAAATTGATGAAGCAGATGTGAAAGATTTAAGAACACAACTTGTAGCTTTGCATGCCTCCCTTAAAGCACCCTCTGAAAGCAAACACCTGTACACTGTCACCCGCACTAAAGGTGCTACGAGTTATTTGGTTTCCAGCACAAATCAGGTAGAAACAGGCTTTAGGGGGATTTCCTGGTCAATCGACCTTACAGCTAAAGGTCCAACTGTGTCATCATTTCACGGCGAGAGATTCCCCAGCAAGTCAGGCGTAACGTAAGCCACAGGCGTAGCAGGTAGGGCCTTGAGGGGTTGCTGTGGCATGCAGGGATGCGGGGACAGGTTGGGAGGGGGGTTGAGGAGTAGGCTATGCTGACTGTCCACCTCCTGTACAACTGTGTAGTCTCCAACAGGAGCGAAGAACGGGGCCTGAGGAGAGTCAGGAAGAATGTAAGGCGACTGATTATCCTCCGCCGTGGCAGCAGGTTTGGCGTCCGCTGGCTGAGGTGGAATTGTTTGGTACCCCTCGCTGGGCGTAGGGGAGTTCGGAGCGGCGCTAATCTGCCGGGCGGTGCTCTCTGTTGTGTAGCTACCTCCTTCCGGATCCACTACCAGCAGCTGAAACTGCAACCCTTTCTGCTTCTTCTCCCCAGTCTCCTCGCAGGCTCCAATCTCCTTTCCTTTCCTTTGCATTTCCTTCTCTGCGGACAAAGTGCTTTCCTGGATTCTGAGTTGCTGGCCCGGAGACAAAACCACACCCCCAGAGGGCATAACATTACTGACCTGGGCATAGAAGTCTGTGTTGACCCAAGTATGGGACCCTGCAGTTTGGCTTTGGACAAAGTGGCTCTCGCCCCCCTCTGGGGACGGGGCTCTTTCTACTTCATCAAGGGTGGCTTCTTCCTCCTCCGCCTGGCCTGGGAGAAGAGCGGCCATCAGGATTAGGGTGTCTTGGTTGGGCACATCCGGGCCGTAGCAGCTGGCCCTGCCTGAATCATCATCAGGGAAGCTAAGGGAGGGAGAAACAGTAGAAAAAATGGGATGAAATCCGTTTGCAAAGCCATCTGATAGCAAGTCAACATTCACCTTTAGATGATAAATCTCTGCAATACCTAATGGTGCTGGAGCATCCTATGTTCAGGTGGTGGTTCAGGCTAACGGGTGGGGGCAGACCGAGGAGCCTCTGGGTGTCTGAGCCCTGGTGGTCCTCCTTCTCCCCCGCGGCTGAATCTTCGGGATCCACCTCAATGAACTCCACCCACGGCTCGTCTGGGTAGAAATCTGGTGCATATGTGTGCAGGCCGCCTATACCTCCACTCAAGATCAAATTCAGCTCATCCAGCTTCCCCTTCTGCATGTACACAAATTTGTGTGTGCATTAAGTGCGTGTTGCAATCAGGAAGCACCAAGCCATGCCACAATGAAAGTCATGCCTTTTTCTACTGAGTGTTAACACAACACAATTTTGTTTTTCTGATTATAAAACAGAAGTAATATATCATTTATTCACACCAGTATTGTTTTTTCTTTTTATTTCATGATGGTCAGGGCTAAAGTTGGATTATAATGGCCATTAATTGCATCCCACAGCACCACATCATCTGGCAATAATACACCCACAACAAAATACTGAACCACGACCCTCCTCTTGTCTTATTATCCCTCAGTGGTTCTCCTGTCCTTTTGCTTTCAAGTAATTTATGGATTTTTAATCTTTTTTTTTTTATTTTGCTTTTATTTTAATGTTGGATGTTGATTATAAACATGAACTGCGAGAGGGACAGTGGGTGGTGTAATGCTTACATGGCACGATTTTCCTTAGCCAAGCCGAGCGACATGGACGCCCAGGAACGTCTGTTTTTAATCAACAGTACAATGGAGATATAATAATAATAATAACTAGAAAATTCCTTGGCAGAAATTTCGAGAGTGACTCGGGGTGTGTGCTGTCGGGACTTTGACTTGGCGCAATTCCAGAAGCGTTTGTGCGCGTTTTATGTCTGTTATGTCTTCTTGTGTTTCTGTGTGTAAATTTGTGTGTCAGTGGTTGTTTGTATATTTGTGTGTGTGTGTGTGTGTGTGCGTCTGTAAATTTGTCTGTGTGTCTGTGTGTCTCTCTGTATACGTGTGTGTTTGTGTCTGTGTATGTCTGTATGTACTTATGTATAGGGCTCTTTGTCTGTATATTTGTGTCTCTTTGCATGTGCCTGGCTGTGCTTTTGTGTGCCTGTCTATCTATATGTGTGTCTGTGTAGGTATGCATATGTGTGTCTATATGTATTTGTGTGTATGTGTCTGTGTGTTAGTATCTGCCGCACGTTTTGATATATATAATGTTGGGCTTTGCTCAACGGTACGACCCGCATTAATTGCCAAAAATGTGACGGAATAATAAGAAGAAGAATAATAAGCATGGAGAAGATTAAGTGGTGCCTCGTGCTTTGCACAGAGTGCACTACTTCTGCTCTGTAGAAGTAGTGCACTCTGAGCTAAAGACCGTGGCACTAAAGTAGAAAATTCCGGGGAAATTTTGAAGTGCCACGGGGCCTGTCGCCTGGACGAGCAACCCACGTACCGTCCTGCTTTCGAAAGCCTTCCTGATGAAATTTTGTTTTGGAGAAGCGATAGAGTTTGATTCAGTGAGTGCGTCTGTATATCTGTCTGTGTGTGTCTGTGTATATGTGTGAGTGCGTCTGTATATCTGTCTGTGTGTGTCTGTGTATATGTGTGAGTGCGTCTGTATATCTGTCTCTGTGTGTGTCTGTGTATATGTGTGAGTGCGTCTGTATATCTGTCTCTGTGTGTGTCTGTGTATATGTGTGAGTGCGTCTGTATATCTGTCTCTGTGTGTGTCTGTGTATATGTGTGAGTGCGTCTGTATATCTGTCTCTGTGTGTGTCTGTGTATATGTGTGAGTGCATTTGTATATCTGTCTCTGTGTGTGTCTGTGTATATGTGTGAGTGCATTTGTGTATCTGTCTCTGTGTGTGTCTGTGTATATGTGTGAGTGCATTTGTGTATCTGTCTCTGTGTGTGTCTGTGTATATGTGTGAGTGCGTCTGTGTATCTGTCTCTGTGTGTGTCTTTGGAGAAGAAATCATTCAAAGTGATGGCCATAGCCCACAGACAGAGTGAGATGAGACGAGCATGGCAATTGATCTGTGATTGCGTAGTAAGCGTCGTAGCTATCACAAAGCCTGTTGTCACCAACAGAGGTCAAAGTCTTGTGACCCGTTTAAACTTTGAACAGCGTTTCTGTGACAAAGTATGACGAAGCAGTGAGGCTCCAAAGAGGGGTGGGTTTGATCCACAGCAACAGCTTCACACAGAGCTGAGCTGAGGGACCTGCGGTTGCCACGGTGATTTGAGAATTCGCTCGGGTCAGAACTCAGACTCGCCCCAAAAGTCTCCGAAAAGTGGCTTTTGACCACGTCCCGCTCTACTGCGAATGGCGAGCAAGAGTCCGCAGATGAGAGGTTTGGGCTTTGTCCAGCGGTACGACCCGCATTAATTGCCGAAAATTTGACGGAATAATCATAATAAGTATGGAGAAGATTAAGTAGTGGCTCTGAGCTCCGCCCAGAGTCACTAATAATAGAACAGCGGTTACACAACAACAACATTTTACTGAGTAAACAGTCTAATTCTTGTGGTGACCAATGATAATTATTGATCGTTATCATTTCACCCTGAAATTTGGAATGGGAAAGTCTGACTGAATTCTGAATTTTATTAGGTTAAAGCCGATCACAAAGGATAAGTTAATATTTAAAAACACATGATGCAAATTCATTGGAAGTGGTTATTTAATTATTTGTTCCACATGGGACAGTTCATCGTTGACAGATCTCTGTGGTGGCTAAAACGTGGAATCTCTGATATATTTACGTTGTAGTACTGCGCCATTACGTTACATGTCCATCAGCATAAACACCAGTAGATATATATTTGTGACAACAAATATAACATTAATAACATTGCATTAATATACCTTTAACAGCTCTGCATCAATGCCTTTAATTTTTGGTGCAGGAACAGGCGGCAACAGAATCATCATGAATCTGTAGCAGCAGAGAAAAGAGAAGGACCCAATGAATCCATTCACATTGTTTGGATTTGGTGCATGTGTGTGAAAGAGAGAGGGAGAGAGAGAAATGCAAAATCTGATGCATGACTTAGCAGATGTTTTGCCAGTTGTCACTGAGAAGCTGTTCTTACCTTTGCTGCTGAAAGATGAGAATCAGCATGAGTAGTATGAGGATGCCCAAAGTCCCAAAAACAAGAATAAATGTGAGTGGGAAAGTGGTCTCTACAAAGAAACAAGAAAAGTGAAACAGAACTAATCATCATCATCATCATCATCATCATCATACAAAGTTCCAGATTTTTCCAAATGGCGCAGCTTGGTACTCTGAGCTGAACGAGGCAACAGCCACTTTTCTTTTTTAACAAATACCTAAATTGCCAAATGATTTTCTGTTCTGTTCTTGGCCTGCCATGATCTTACCTTCGCTGTAAAGTTCAGTCACATGAATGAAGATGGGGTCGCTGAACTCTCCAAACTTTGAGAAGGCCTGCATCCTGCTGCGGATGTGCACCTCATACTCCTTTCCTATGTGCAGGCCGTAGATTGTCTTCTGAGTGTGTGGCTGGACCTCCAACTGAAACACAGACAAAAAGAAAGGTGAAGACAGAGCAACAGAACAAAAAAGGGCAATTTTTAATTCATCAGAAAAGGACGCATGCATTTTTGCATGATACATTCGTCAGAGGACATGCTGTTAAAGGGCAGCGGCTGAAAAGAGTTTCCTATGTTTGTAAGTGTCAGACCGGTGGACCAGGCACTAATAAAAATCAATCTGTAGTAGGTCCGATGTCCTCTGGCCCACAGACCTCCCTCCCTTCACTTCCTTCAGAAAGGCTGGGTTTTCCCAGAGGTTCTTGCCACAGCGCTGCCAACAGAGCTCCACTGCTCTTAAGCCATGGGACTACAGGGGGGAGGGGAAAGGAAACACGACACTGTGCCTCTGTGACCTACTGCCAGCTTTGGAGGGGGCTCATGAGCTTCATGAGCATTTGCAACTGTGAGGATTTGCATATGTGAAAAGAGGCATGCAGTAATGTTTTTAAGTGTGTTTTTCTGCGTGGTAGCGCATGCAGCACTTAGTGTGTGTGTGTGTGTGTGTGTGTGTGTGTGTGTGTGTGTGTGTGTGTGTATATGAGCAAGTGAGGGAGGAACAAGTAAAAGACAGAGCACTCACTGCCTCCCAGTAAGTGGAATTTCTCTCTCTGTATTGGATCTCGTACACAATGCGCATCCAGCCCGCCTCAACGTCTGCAGTGGGTGGGGGCTCCCAGTTGACCATGACATCATAACTTAGGCCAGAGGGACTTATGTTCAGGAGGGTCCAGTTTAGAGACACTGGTGGGTCAGGACGTACTGCCAGGAGAAGGGTAAAAGTTCAGTCTGAGCAAAACAAAAACTGTTGCAATCTATGAACACCACTAAACATTCAGCAACTCATTAATGACTTTGACAGCCAAGGCGTAAATGAACGAATTGTAGTTAATCTGAAAGATTAGTAAGATATTGTGAAGGTCACTTGTACTTCATAGTTATGAACTGATGACTTGTGCTGTCTCCACCTGCAGGGCTTTTGGAAGTTTTGCGAGTCTCACACGGCAACAAGCATTTTGTATAAAAAAAAAAAAAAATCAAACTAAATTTCCAGTGACAGAAACAACATGTTTACAAGTGTGGAAGTCTTAGCCTTAGCAGTGATGGTGCTAAACATGTAGGGATGGTCCCAAAGTGATGTAAGATTATATTTGAGTGAGACTGCAACATATTTTCATACAGTGATGATGCTTTTTGATTACAATTAGTTACTGCGTAGTCAGCTATTACCAATTTACATTTTTATAAACGGTATAAATAGGTCTGATGGTAGTGCAAGCAGGGAGCTAATTAAAAACACACAAGGACTATGTCTCATATGGGAACCATCAATATCAACTATAATCCTGCTGGGGGATGACTGGTTCAATCAAAAAACTTTTAGCTCTGTATTTGTTGTAGGTTGAACAGTTGAAGACAGCACGTTAATGTTTTCTCCCAAAAACGTGCAGATAATCAATTTGCACACGCAAGAAAAGAAATGTGCTGATAAATGATGCTCTGTCAACATCGCCTACAGTCCTGCTTAGATAGATAACAGACAACATAACATTTTCCTTGTGAACACTGTATCTGACATGTGATCTAATATCGACGAGCATGTGACATTTTTAGTTGATATGCAGCTGCAACTACCATTTCCTGGAAACCTACCGCTCAGGTAATCTAAACTAGAACATGGCTAGTATGGCGGCTTAATGGATTGAAAATGCAATGCAGCACTCCCCTCACACGTTCAAAAATGAGGACTTACTAACCAATATTTTCCACAGTGAAGCAGGCGTCGTCGAAAGTGATGTTATTCTGGCCGCGGAGCTGGATGCAGTAGGGGACCCAAACAGATGTGTAATTTACATCAAAGAAGCACTCCCTTTTAGAATGGATGTACTCTGGACACTCTTTCCATTCACTGACTGGAGATCTAAAAGGTGGGAAACAGAGACGTGAAATGATATACATGCAGAACTATTACGAGGCGCGTGCACTGGTGACAACACTCACACTTTTCTAAGGTAGAAGACTTTGAGTGCTCCGGGGGAGGACAGGTTGTGGAAACTGCCTGGACTCCACCAACAGCGGAATGTCTCCTGGTCCCTCGATATGCACTCTGTGAAATGAGGCTCCAGCGAGTCTAAAAGACAGCGACAGAAGAAGACAGGGGTCAGAGACAGAGTCCACAAAAGAACCTGGGCTGGATTAAGATGGCGCATCACCTTTACAGAGGCCTGGCCACCTTGGAGAGGTTTACGTTTATCAATGCAAGGACTTTGAAAAAACGTAAATGTTGAAGGTTGAAAGATTACCGATGAGAAAGAGAAAGAGAAAACATTAAACGCTTCTGTAGCATATGAGAAGAGTGTCACACGTTTCCAGTGATTGTGACAGAGCATGCATGTGGCTGCTTGCTGCCGTCCGAAAAAACAAACAAACCCCAAAACAAAACAAAAAAAACGCACCACCCCAATGACAGCCACATCATGGGCAAAGTGAGTAACACTCTCCGCTTCACGGCGGCAGACAGCACTAACTTACAGTCTTAAGTGTGCAACAGTGCATCGATTTTCAGTCTCCGTGCCTTTATAACATTAAGATCTATCCACACACTTTTCACACCATCTGTCCTCTGCCCCACCCTGAGGTCCTGACTCAGCCTTTTTCACCTCTCTTTCGGCACCCTGTCACTCCTCATCTCCAATCCCCTACCGACAGCGAGGCAGGCTCCTTATCCAGCCGAGAGCGCCGGGGTTTGGTGCAACCATAAATAAGCAGCTGAAGGTATCATTGATTTCTGCTCCACCCTCTCTCCCCCACCTCTCTTCTCTCCTCTGACTGGCTGCAGCATAAATCACACACAGAGCCAGAACATAAACACGCGTCAGAACACAACATGAGGAATTAAAGACAGACTGGAGCAGAGCGTTGTCTTTTTTTTTTTTTTTACACCACACTTAAGAATGTTATTTCTGCATACACTTCCTCGTTGCTGTTAAACATCGCTTAAAAAGGCGGAATTATATCTTACCAGCATGTGCATACATGCACTATCTGCACACAGCCACAAACCTACCCAGCATGCAGTTAACACAATCCCATTTCTAACCACGGACAAACAGCACAACAAAGCACTCTGTCATCATTTATGCACACAGAGTACACATCATTACTTTCTATTTGATGCCAGCGAAACCTCATAATTCACTGAATTCCTGTGCCTCCGTAGTTCCAGCTCTCTCCCTGCACCCCCACTTTCCACCTTCCCTCCCTTCATCTTCTGCAGACTGTCGTGGTTCCCAGGGCTTTGCTATTTCAACTCGCCCACCCTCCCCGTCCAGCAAATTCCAGCTGCCACCATCAAAGGGCTTTCTGCAGACAGTGGATGCAAGCAAAGGAGAACTTAGAGCTACAGCAGCACATTTTATAGAAAGAGAAAAGCCAAATAACACCTGGATATCCATGTTTCCTTGTTATTCATTGCTATATGTTCATCATTTGTTGCTTATCTATGCTGTTGCTCATTTCTAGTTATTTTCTAAATTTCTGCACGAATGTCATCTCACAGCTGTGCTTTTAGTTTGGGTGTAGAAAATCTGAAAGCATACAGACAGACAGTTTTTTGAAAGTTGACCTCCCTCGAAAGAATGCAGCTCTGTCCATAAAGGTCAAAGGCAGAGTAAAAGTAAAATGTTGTGCAGCAACACCTGGATAGTCTCAAGTTCTCCCTTAGTTTTCAGTGTCTCTGTCTTATTTGCTGACTGCTGTGACTCGTTCGGTATTTCATGATGTAATCAAGTTTAATTTGCTGTTATTAAAAAAAAAACACACACACACACACACACACACACACAAGAAAACCCCACTGTTTTTTGGATTAAACAAACCAAATGGGATTGTTCAAGTGATAATGGGCCCACAAGCCATTCCTGATGGAAAGATGTTAAGGACCAGCCAATCACACTCTGGGAATTCTGTAAGTGGGCTCTCTTGTGGATTTCTTTCACAAACACCCATCGTGAGTGAGGCCCACTGAGAAAATAGATCCTGCCTGTACCTGCCAGCTGCCATTAAGTGACAGCTGAAAGCCTTCAGCTGAAAAAAAAAAATTATTTTGTGCCTGTGTGGGTGTACATGTATGTGCAGGTGAAATCTTGTGTGTGTGTGTGCTCCTAGCTTCATGTCCTGCCTTCAGCCTACAGAGGAGCTAGGAAGGGACTTATCTATCTTCATGTCAGCTTTAGCCATTAAGGTTTAAAATTCACTAAAGTGGCTGCAGCCCCTGCACCGGCTGGCAAACACACAAAAAAAGGCAGTGAGAAAGCACAACAGGGCTTTATCAGTCAATGCACTGTGAAATTCTTGACTGTCATGCAGGTGCATAAAGAAAATGAGGCTATGATGCTAGAAATTTCCACCCTTTCCAGCTCATTTGGCAATTTAAGTTAGTGTTGTGGTTAGCTGCGCTTCAGTGGAGGGAGGAGACATGAGCACTGAAGACGGACAGACGGATACGGAACGTCAGACACTCAGCTGCAAAACTCAAACGCTTTTTTAGATGCGTTTACATAACAGTCAAATGTTGGGTAATACTTTTCTCTTGATGATGGCAGGAATTAAAACCAGAACACAGACAATGGAAATTCTCAGAGACCACTTCTGTCTGAGGATGTCGTTCATCATCTGTGGCGTCTCGCAGGGTTCACTTTTGTCTGTAGAGTTCTTGTTACACAAAATCAGCTTTAACTGCCTTCAATGGAAATCTGGATGAATCTTAATCACACAAATAAAGCGACGGGGAAGGTGGGATTATTTCGCAACGCGTTGCATTTTCTTTCACTTTTCCACAGTTTCATTGGCATCAAAGGTAAATATGACATTAGGGACTCCCATCCTATATGCAGAAAACCTAGTACCCCCACTTCCCAGGTGCTATGAATGCCACTGCCTGAATTCAGAACGTCCCATAATAGTATTTTCTTACTATAATTGTTGCTAAATGCCGCTGCTGAAACGCAGAGCAGACCCAGCAAAAATATTTCACATTTGTGGTTTGGCTTAAAAAAGAAAAAGGTTTATTTTTATAGCAATACTTAAAATAAACACAATCATCCATTCCTTTGGGACTACATGTACCGACCAGGTTGTTTTTTTGTTAAAAAAAAAAAAAAAAATCAAACTTCAACTAACACAAAAAGCAGGAACACAAACTAGCCATAGAGACTGCGGGTGTCTCTACATTGCAATATTAGCACATAATTGATTTGATTGCCGCACGCTTGAAGAGAACCTTGATGTTCCTTGTCACTTAACTCACATAGCTCGTATGCTGCTGTGTAAACACAATTATACTGCTGCTCAAAGCCGAATTGTTGCTGCAAGTCTCAGTTGTCCGTCTAGTGTTCACCTGCTTTGTGTCTCCAGAGTGGGCAGGCAATGCTTTTGAACTGTTGGGCAGACTTCAGACGCATTTGGCACTGCTGTTCAGCACTGACAGCCACTGCAGCAACCCGCACCAGGCGATCCACATCACTTCCTTTCTTGCACCATCTTTCCCCGTGCGTGCGCGCGCGTGAGTGTGTGTTTCTGCTAACCAGATGGAAAACTTGGCAGCACAGGCTGACAGTGTGAGTAAAATCGCCTGCCAGTGTGCACATTGCCAAGTTCAACATCATAGCCCGACATATACACAATGTTCTGCGACACACTCTGGTCAGGGTGTTAATGTGCGTGCAGCAGTCAGCATGTCTTTCATCGGGAAAGCGTGGAACGTGGACAATGAGGAAGGAATTAGCAGATATTAACAGAAAAGCGAAAATTCTAACAGGAATTTTAGGAATTTCACAATTTCTGCTGGTATCTACAATATTCAAAATTTCTTACATTTTTAGGTAGAGAAGAAAAAAAAAAAAAGATTAAAGTTGAGCTGAACAGCGGAGGTTAAATGTTGAACCGGGAGGCCATGTGGCATTTAAGAGAGGCGAAAGCTGAGCGACTGAAACAAGGTACAAACAAGGGAATGCAACGGCTGATATAAATAACAGCCAACACACACACGCAGTTTCACACACAAGCGCTCAAATGTGCACACACTGAACTTCCACCTTCAAAACAAAAACCGACAAAGAATATCAAAGTGCCATTGTCCAACTCCTCGAATATGTCCTCCCTTTCCTCCCAGTTGCACAACAGGACCTGTGACTCTGCTCCGAGTTTGGACTCGGAAGGCAGCTCCTCGCTCCATCTGAGCCTCATTCCTATCAGTGTTCATACCTTTGAAGTCTGGTATGTTTAACCATCCGCTTACTCTTGTCCCTGCGTCGTTTTTTTATCCTGAGATAATGATGTTAATCTCCTTTAATGCCATTACAGCCTACTGTTGAGTATTTGGCTTAGTTATGTCATATTATGTCCAAGTGAGAGTAAATATAGATGAGTGGGGGTGGTTGGATTGTTGTACGGACACCTGCGCATCCTGCGCGTACACATTGTCCTCCTCATCTTTCACTGCCTTTTTTTATATCGTGGCTTATTCTGCTATGCTGCTATCCGCACTTCACCGCGGTGTCAGATGTTTTCACAGGGGACAGAGCAACGTGTTCAATTCAGCTGCTGGCTGTGTGGCCTTTAGGTGATGAGTGGAAATGACTCCATAGCTGTTTTGCTTTGTTTGTTTACAGTTTTATGAGCTCCGGTGACTGTCTTCTCTCTCTTCGTTGGGTTTGGCCATAGGTGTTTTTACAAACATTATGACGTTACAGTGAAGAGGACTTCGCTGTGTAGATATGAAAGATCTTCGCGTTGTCACTGTATCCTGTTGGACATTTGTGTTAAATGGTGCCACCATTAGCATGATTGGCTAATTTAAATAACAAATCTAATTATTAACAAATAGCTTGTTCAGATATGCTCCTTTAATAAGCTGACCTGACATGCCCACTGTTATTACAACCCCACTCTTATCACCCTCAGTGTTTGTTTGTTTGTTTGGTCTTTCTGTTAGAAACCATTTTCATAATGTAGGAAATCTGATTATATTTATTATATGAACACTGCAGTTTTGATACTTTCACATTGATGATGACTGCAACTGTTTCATCGTTGCTTCCGTCTGTCATGTCTCTCTTTCATAAAAGTGAACCAGGTTGGCTGCGGTGTTTCATTGCGAAATTACTCCGGCTCACCTAAAATCAGAATTGCAAGCAAATAATTGAATTTCTCTTGAAATATAATAACGGAAAAGGCTTCACACAGCAAATGTGTGATTATTGAAGGCACAGTTCACTAACAGCACTGGTGACATGACAAAAAGAGTTGGTTGCGCCTCTGATGCAGATTGGCAGGTGATCGATTGCTCAAATGACTTTGAAAGTTGGGAAAGGAGACAAAAAGCCCAGTTAGTCACAGCCAAGGTGCTGCTGTGTCTGTTGTTCTGCTGCTCAGTTCCAGTCATTTCGGTGCCTCTTTGGATTCATCCTTCAACTACGGCACATCTCTTCATGTATTCTCCGTCCGACCGTCAAACAGAGAGCATTTTCTCCCTCTTCCCTTTTAAGTTTCCAGCTTTCGGCTCAACTTCAGACAGTCTATTCCCCACACACGGTCTCAATTTCGCTGCTCTGAACAAACACACCCACGGCTCGTCTTTGAAGCAGATGTAACTGTAGATTGTGTGTACAAGCAAGGCAGAGATTGAACCTCTGCTCGGTTACCACTGGTTACCACGTCCGTGGCCAAGCACACAGCTTAACACAACAAGATCAATCCACGGGCCTGAGGAGGGGCCCTCCTGAGACACACAGGCAGACAAGGCTGAGGGAAAGGAAAGACAAGTGTGTGTGTGTATGTGTGTGTGTGTGTGTGTGTGTGTGTGTGTGTGTGTGTGTGTGTGTGCGAGTGCATGTAACAACATATCAAGACAAATGGAAACCGCTGCCTGTAATTACTATGGTAAGCCTTTAACTATAGAGAGGCATTGCCAAAAGTCGACTTTTGGTTTGTTGTGCGGGTCAACTGACAACAGCCATAATATTTAGGGTAGTGAAAAATTCCAGGAAGGTTCTTAAGTAGAACAACAAAATTGTTTTAAACAATACTAAATGTGCATGTCGATGGTTACTGATCTGCTCAACAAGACTAAATGATTTGTGCAAAAACTTGTGCCTCAGATAAAGAGTGGTGGGTAAAACCAACGAGAGGCTATTTCACAAGTGCGCCAAACAGCCAAGTGTACAAAACAGGTGTCGGGACCGGAGATTGTACGGTGCAATACTTGAGAACAGCACAGGCCGCGTGTGTTTGCTCGTGCTATCAGTGGCTGCTTTGTGTTTACAGATGTTTCAACGGTTGTTGAGGAAGACCAGGGCAACATTACCACAGAGCTCGCTAGGGGCCGTTTCAGCGTTTAAAGGTGGACCAGTCACAATGTCTGATGATTCAGACTCAGAGCGTTATCAGTGGTGTGTCTGGGAGCTTATCAGAAAGTTAATGTGAACTCGGAGATAAATACTTTTGCCACAGTTGGAAGGCAAATTGCAAAGTCTAAATGCTTGAGGTCAAAGACAGACAGGGCTTGCAGTTCTGGGATTTTACCAATTTACACTAGCGTCCAGACACACCCAACTGTTTTACATTCCTGATTTTTGATATAACTGCATCTTAAAATGTAAAGGCAGTATGCTCACCCCTACTCCAGGCTGTGGGTAAACTAGTCCTTCAACAGAAACTAACAAAAATCTGTTCAAATAAAAAGAAACATGGCTACTAACACCGCCATCAAAATTCCTTTTTCTTGGACAGGTCCAAATTTATTTCAGCACTAAAAACACCAGAGTACACAGAACAATGTGTTCAGAGCACAATAATTGAGCCAATGTTTTCAAACTTTCATGCCACATCAGCGTATTTCTCCCCAAACCTCAACTTCACCATTTCACAACTGGAGCTTTAGCCTTATTTTTGTGAGACAACAAAAATATTCAACAAAGATTGCCCCAGGATGCAATCCATAACTCCACTCAAAGAGAGAGAACGATTCTCCAACATAAATTAGAAACCTGCTGAAAATATGACCAAATTTCACAAGAACACTTCTGATCACACTGATCACTTATCTGTGACGTTTTGCTCTGCTGTGTGTGCAGGTTGTGCGTTTCTACATTCAGGTAAAAGATATGTGTGGTCCGGTGCTTGAATCCCAACATCAGAAAAATCATGCATAAAATTAAATGTCAGCTGCATGAAAAAGGTTGTAGATTTTAACATTTCAAGGAAAGAAACTGCACCATTAGCCCCTTAAATATGATTAAATATGCCAAAGTTCAACCGTTGGTGAGACACATCTAGTTTTTAAAGGGACCTTATTGTTGTGCCAACAAAGTCTGTAATAACGCAAATAGAAAGAAATCATGTATGCATGCCAAGTACACGTGCAGGTGCCCAGTAAATTCACAGCTTTTATCGCACTGCCAAATTTCCCACAGTGCTTCATCAGGTAATGTGTGCTTTTCATTCTAGCAACAGGTGCTGTGGCCGCCTGACAGGCGGCCCAGAGATGGTTTGGAGGTCTCTCAGTTCTCTGTCTCATGCTGTCTGGCTCACTTGTTAATGTCATTGAGCAGATGCACCTAAGAATACACTAGCGGGATGGTGACTTGCCAAGACGCTCGAAGATATAAAAGAGAAATGTTTTTAAAAAGTGAGTGCATTTAATTAATCAACAAATATTACTAATATCACAGCGGTTATAGGTTAGATCAGGTAGTAAAAAGAACCAAAAAGAAAGGAACCGTACAAATATTGTCCCTTTTTTTTTTTTTTTTAAACATTGGACACATGCCCTGATTTAAAGTCAACAGCTGAGTTGAACCCTTCACGGGAGCTGCAGCTGAGAGGACGTCTCTAAATCATGTGCGGTTGTGTGCAGGTAGACTTCAGATAAACAAGAAGCGTCTTGGTCAAGGTTGCAGGGCTGCTCAGGTTGTTCGGCCATTAGAGGAAGATTAGAAGTCCTTCATCATCGTCACCGTCTCTGGGCTCTCTTTTTTGACTGAGGCTGTGCAACGGTTGTGGAACTGTTGCCTTTTAAGAGGTAAAGACAGCATTCATTCACCGAACTATTTTGAATGGTTCCGTGAAAGCTCAGTGAGCTTGCTGAACATCAGAGCGTCACCCTGTTCCTGGACTTTGACTGAGACGTCCCAACCATATATTTACCTTGTTTCTATTGATCCTCAGCCTGTTTGACTAGCCAAACCAGGAAAGCGCAGCATTTGCTCAACAGTGAACCTTTCCACATGTGTCTGAGCAAACACAGCATTCTGCAACTGATGTCTGACATAAGATGCGATAACAAGTGTCAACAAAATGTTGCTCACAAAGACTGAATGACATTTGTTAATGTTTAATGAGCTGCATGTGGAGAGATAAACTGTCTGAGCAATTATTAGTTTCACATAAATCTATTCTGCTAAAGTAGAAATTCTCATAAAAAAAAAATAGACAAGAAAAAAAATACTAATATCAGCAGCTCACCTGATGATGTCATTGGATTGGGGTCCGAGGAAAATGCAGAAGTGGACAGCCAGTCCAGGGATGAAATTAGGAAAAGGAGCAGGAGACCGGAGGGCAACGATGAGGCAGTCATGATGCTGACGATAGAGAGGCAGAATGGGAGAGACAGTTATTATAATTATCAGTGGGATGCCATGGTGACACGGCTGTGTGAAAAGCCCTCCTTCCCCCCTCTCTCTCTCTTTTTGCCTGCCCTATCAGCAGAAACTGTGGGTGCCATTTATTTTCAGCTGGTGTATGTGAAACCCAACATGAGACGGGGAATAATTAATCCTCCTTCCAGGTTGTTGCTGCAACAGTTGGGAATTTTGCGCAGCAACCATGTTATTGCTTTTGTTTTGCTTTTTCGTGGGTTTGTGAATGCGGTATTGTTGTTTGTGGTCGTTTTCACTCACTACTCGACAAAGCGAAATTACAACATTTCTAAATGTTACAACCATTTCAAATGATTTTGTTACTGTCAGTGATTTTCTATAATCATACTTCCTGGAAGTTCAGATATTCAAAAAGGAGATCAATAGCAGCTGAGTGCATCTACTCCACATTTTGGTCACATGAAAACTGCATTTTCGTCCCATCTGAAAGCAGAAAAAACAAGCTGTGAATACATTTACGACACTTTTATGTTGATGTGGAAAATGTGTTGGCTAGACACTAAGCCACATTAGTGTTCATTTTGTGCGACTCCAGCTACCTTCTGAGTTTAATACTCACTTTAAACTCTAATTTTGGTCTCCACCAATTCCCCTCTATGGCTGCTAAAATCTCCCATTAACTTCCCCAGCAAGTTACTATCTTGGCTGATGTGTGGTTTGGTGCTAGATGTTTATTGGAGTCTTTCCTGTGAAAACAGCTTCCACCAGACTGAACTTGATGACGATGTGAGGAGCAGAATCTAAACAAAGAGGTTAGACGTCGTAAAACGCTCTGTGGAGCTGAGGGGAAATGTAATTATCCATCTGTCACTTTGACAGCAGCTCAATGCCTTTTTAATACAAAAAAAAAATAAAAAATAAAAATAAGGAACACTGATAATGTTTGGCATTTGGTGTCATCACATCATCTCATGGGTTTAGCAAAGTACGGGACAGCTTCTTGGCACAATCTGTACCGCAGACCAATGCAATGACATCTCCCCTGAGCCCTACTCCCTTTCTAAAACTGGACTGGAATTTCCCAACAAAAACCTTTAACACAGAAGCGTGGTGACTGCCTCTCTAACCCACACCATCTACCTACTGTAACTAACATAAGATCTCGTTGACAACATATGGTCAGCGATGGAGAAAAACACTGACTTCCTGGTCAATGAGCTGGTGTTGGTGGACAAGTTCTACCAGTCAAGTCCAACCTCTAAATATAGGCCACGCTCGCCGTCCGCACCCTTGGCTATTTACAGCTGTGTTTCCACAACTACACTGTGCGGCCAACAACCCAAAATGTGGAGGCGTCGTTTCTGAGGGCAACGCTGCCAGCGTTTTCCCCCGGTTTTTGGTGAGGCCTGGAGACAGAGGATCTCTAAGGCGTATAACTACAGAGTGCTACAAAGCATTCAAATTCTTGATATGGGGGATAAAAAAAAATAAAAAAAAATCTTAAGACTAAAAATAGTAAGCCAAAAGATCGCTTGACAATATGGTTACTTATAAGGAGTGATAACAACTGGGCGATAGTGTAGCTACCTCAGGCACATTTTCAGTCACACTTGGATTGAGCACTGCAAGACTGCCTGGCAAGAAATGAGTAAAGTTCATCTGAGTGTTTGTGTAATGGGTGAAACAGTGGTACCTAATTACGGTAACTGCGCCTTTGATGCCGAATTAGATTTTACTAGAGTTAAAAAAAACAAACCTCATTGTAAAATCAAAACTTAAGAAATTAAAACTGAACTACTCACGATGTCAAATGTAATTAGTTAGAGTGTAACACATCCCAAATGCACCGGTCAACAAAAAGTATCCAGAGATTAATTTAAGCTCAAGTTTTAGTAGGCCGGTTTGGCCTTTCTCAAAGCATTCTTTATCAAATACGGCTTATTTGCCACATTAGACATTTTCTCTAAATCGTCCTCAGCTCCTCCTAGATCCCCTCTGTCTCTCCATAACTTTTACTCTAATCGCACATTAAACATTTTTACCTTTAATTTCGCCCTCATTAGAAGCTAAAGCAGCACTATTATTATGCTGAACTTTACAAGACTTTGAAAGTGCTCCTTTTGGGTGGATTTAACTTCTTAGCCCCCTCCCCCTTATAAAAGACAGTCAAACTGTCCTTCCACTGCAACATGTGGCCTCAAGTTAATCCCAACGTTAGTCTCCCCCTTTTCTCATGTCAAAGAGTCTGTGAAAGCCCTGGCAAGGCTGGCGCATCAACTCCAAATCTTGCACATTTCTCCCCCATTCCTCTCCCACGTTCAGCCAATTACAGGCCCTCAGAGACGCGGAAAGGCGGCATTAGCCAATCAAGAAGGAGGGAGGCTCAGACCAGGCCTCCTGGGGTCCCTTGGTAAACAGTTAAAACCTCTGTGGTCAACTTCCCTCCTCTGCCCTAAAGCGCAAAAACAGACACACACGTGACATGAGCATGTCACACATACCTCCACGCACACACAAATGTATGCAGCGCCTCGGTACCCCACTGTCAGCACCATGCTTCTCCCATGTTTCCTGAAATCTCTATTAATCATCTGCTACTTCAAAAGGGGCTGACAAGGTAAAAGGGACGAGGTTAACACCAGACAGGGTGGTGGTGTAAGGGTGAAGCCAAGAAAAGGAAAGGTTAGGGGGTGGGAGGTCACATCAAGTCCGTGTTACTGCCGTCTATATCTGCAGAAGAAAAGTATTTTCACACAGCCACACACACAGAGTGTGATGTTGGAAGCCAAAGTTTAGTTTCTTTTGAGCTGACTAATTTGCCGGGCAGTGATTCTCAAACAGCGGGTGCGGGGGCCATTGCGAGGCGACGACAGGGAAAGTCGGGGTGCAGCGGCAGGGTTTGTTCATATTGAGCCATCCTGCAGAGACAATTCACCTCTTAATGAACTGATTTAACATTCTGAAAACTCCGAAAAGACAAAGTAGAAGGAATCCTCTGATATGTGTCCTTTATGGGGAAAAGGGGAAACAATTTACTTTTCCCATTAAACGGGATTACGACCCCATGCTGGGATGGACTCTCAGCCTTAAACTGTGTGAGGTTCTCAAAGGAAACACATTCAGATCGTTAGATTAGATGATCTTCGTTTTTCTCTGCTCACATTCCACTGATACGGCACAGAAATGGTGCCGAAAAACTGAGCAGAGTCAAGCGCTCGGCCTCGAAGAAACATCAAACATGACACGTCACTAATGTAGGTTAAAAGAGAAAAAAAAAAAAAATGACAAAGCCCCTCAGAGGGAGACAGACACTCCAAAACCACAGACTCTTCCAGAAGAAGTCACAAAAGGGAAAATATTAATATTAGATTTTCAACCGAATATCTTTATCAATAGGAAAATTCCCGACCTGGGGCCTTTCTGTGCGGAGTTTGTATGTTCTCCTTGTGCCTGTGTGGGTTTGATCTGGGTGCTCCGGTTTCCTGTGATGGATTAGCGACCTGTCCTGGATGAACGCCCCCTCCACCCCTTAACCCAGAAACGGATAAGCAGTATGAATGAATGAATGATGAAAGATGCCTGCTGGGCACACACCTCAAATATGATGAAAAACTTTGTGTGTTCTTCAACTCGACAATGTGCAGAACGGCATGTCATTCACTTTCACTGCTATCTTGCGGCATCACTTCTCTCTCGTAAGCACCTGGCACCATATTTAACGTCATGAAGCATCTTTAATCACACCACCTCCGCAAGGCCGACCTTTATTTCCGACTGTGTGAAAGACATTATATGCCATTTCACACATCCTCCGGAGGGAGTTATGATATTTTAATTTTGTAATTTAAAAAATAAAAATGGTTCTGAGTGCACACACACAGTTCAAGGTCCCTTGGTGAGTCTCAGTAGACATGGATATTACACAAGAATCATGCAGATAGAGTTTTTGCCGCCGACCCTTCTTTTCAGCCGCAACCCCTTTCTTTAGAATTAACAAATCTGTGTAAACACAGCTCAGGCTTCAACATGACTCTGCACGTTAAACCAGACAACGATGAAGAAGAGCCCACATTGGCAGGCACACAGAAGAGCTAGGGCCCAAAAGGGCCCACTCGCCAGCTGCTCCCAACAGTCTCAGACTGTTGGATGTCCCTGCAAACACTCATTGTTCTGTGTGTGTATGTGCTGTGTGTGTGTGTATATATATATATATATATGTATATGTATGTGTGTGTGAGAGAGAGAGTATGCCTATGTATTTCTAACCTGTGTGTCTGTGTGCGCTCTCAGGCATTCAGATCTGGCTACTAGATGACAACTCTAATGTCTCCTACTCTTATTTCATATGAGGGAGTGGAAAACTCAGAGTCAGCACACTGGCACGAGAAGAGCCTCCGCTGAAAGCAGATCAGGACACACATCTGTGAACCTTGCTAAGGTCTGCGCGTGTGGAAGCAAGAGAAAAAGATGTTTGTGTGTCTGTGTGTGCGTATGTTTGTGCATGTGCATTTGCATAAAATTAATTGTGAGTATTGAAGCAAGAAAGAGTGGGTGAAAAGTACGTAAAAGAGAGAAGCCAGAGAATCCAGAGGAGAGAGCGCACTGCACAGATCTCAAAATAGAGCTTTGTGAAAAATTGTCTATTGTGCGTGTGTGAAACAAATATGTTTTCAGTTAATTGTTCAGCTTGCATATTAAAACTTATTACCACAATTAATCATTTCAGAGAAAATGACTTGCCTGTATTTTGCTTTCCATGAGTTACCGTCTTTAAAATGGTGCATGTTCAGTGCTGTCAAGCTCAGTCTTATCAAAAAGAACAGGTAAAAGTCTCCATCAATCCGCTCGTTGTTTTGGAGGACTAAGTATAGATGTGTATTCTCTAATTCGCTCTAAGTCCTGCAATTTTCTCCTTCTGTCAGATGAACAGGCAGATCCTGACAGCCGCACATGTCGGTGAAAGGCCGAGTGCACATGGATGTCTGTAAAAATCTAATGGTTTTCAGAGAGATGCTGAGCTGTCAAAGGATAGAGAACATAAGAGCTGTGCGTACTGTTGTGTGTTGGTGTGCAGCAAACACACAGAACCTGATGGAACAGACGATTCCTCGTCTCACCAACTAAAACATCTCGGACTTCTGTTACCTGGTGGATGCTAAAATGGCAGAGTCATTGTGTTTCCTCTCTGCATTAATTGTTACTGATCCAGCATTGTGACAAGACGGGCCATTAAACACGGTGCAGCGGGGCATATTCAGGTGAATATTATCAAAACATGCCACATTTAGCAATGACGGGTTCTTTATACTTCAACTATCCAGGTGGATGTACTAAAGAAGGAGTATTTTAAGCAATTGTGTGATAATGACTGGGAAACATGACAGAGGGGAGACTGAGGAAAGCACATTTGACTTTGATTACTCAAAGTGCAGAAAGGCCTTTTCTAAATTAAAAAAAAAACAACAACAAAAAAACGCAGGGTTGCACAAGAGCTTCTATAGCAGCTAAGCCTACGCATTGTATCTAATCACAGTGTGGTGTGCTTCCTAATTAAAACAGCAGAACAGGAAAGGTGTTCTCATGGAGTCGGAGCAAGAGCCAGCCAATCACAGATGAAGAGCAAAGAAAGTTAGAAGAGAAAGGGAAATGACAAAAGCTGAGAAAAACGGCTAAATCCTGCAGCAGTGAGCAGAAATACTCCAACAGCATATTGTGGCTGGTAATTATTTATACTGGACCATATGAGTGAAATTATACACAATTACACTAACTCACACTTTCAGAAAAAATAAACATATCTAATCATCTGAATCTGGCTCCAGCTCTGTGGCCACTTTTCTATTTCACATCATTAAAAAAATGAATTCCCTTGGGAATGTTGATGAAACCACATGCCCATTTTAAAAGGCGTCACTGAAAGCATTGCCAACTTCTGGCTGACTCTTTTCATTAAGGATCTAAGACATCGAGCTGTTTGACAAGAGAGTTGTTCATCTCTGTAACTATGATTCATTTCTGTGATAATACGAGCTGCACTCCTGTCTCTTCATCAGGAAAGCCTGCAGAAGTCTTCTGTTCATGTTTCATCATCGTCCAAAAGCTTTACTGAGCATTTCTGCCTCGTTTCAGTGACTTGATACTCATCACTGTGTTGTGTAATTACATTCAGGTATTGTCATTAAGTCTTGGGGGATAAATGAGGAGAAGGCTACATCGGCCAAAACCAACCACTTCTCATCTCCAAACCACACTGACTGTTCTTGCGGCACCGAAAACTGCAAACCGAATTGCAGAACCTTAAGTTCTGTGATATTTATTTATTTATTTATTTATTTATTTTTAATCTATTTATTTATTTATTAAATAAATCTGTGTTACGCAGTTAAGCTGCTAAGTAAACTGACAGCATGCCGAAGTTTATGCCTGGTTAAAAAAAACATACATAGATAAACAAACACGTTTGCTGTGAGTTTTCTCGTGCGTAAAGTCATTTGAGCAAAGTGTCATGCCTCGTACGTGAGCTGCGTAAAACTGAGATTGAGGGACGAGCAGAAACGCTTTTAAAAGCACAAAATGACTTACTTATACGAGGAGGTGTCGGCCTGGGAAACACTGCAGGGACCGCTCAGATAAGACTTTTCAGAAGTTGGTCATCTGAGGTCCAGGCTGAACGCCGACAGGCACCGAAAGTCCAGCTGTTTCCTTCAGCCCGCTCCGCTCGGCCCGGACAGGATCTGGCTCCGATCGGGGCTTTTTTTCACCTCACCTCAACCATCAGATCCGGTGTTTGGTGGGTGCTGTCTTCTCATTGGACGTCCGCGTTCTTTGTGGGGTTTGTTTTGAAATGTTTGTCTGCAGCTCAGGTCATCGTCTGGCCCGCTTTTCGGTGCAGGCTGCGCTCACCGCGACGCGAAGACACACACTGTGTGTTTCACACGGCGGCGAAGCGCCCTCATCCGCCAGCAATCCGGTCCGCTCCGCTCCGTGAGGAGCACCGGGGGGGCGGTGGGGCAGCCTGGAGGTGGGGGGGGGGGGAGGGGGAGGGGGAGAGAAACTTCCAAAATAAAACCCCTCCCCCTCCACGCTTTCTGTTTGTGCCACTTCCACTTCACTGGCAAATCCACATTCACATTGAGGCTTTTTTCCCCCTCGTAGCATTTAAAAAACAGGTTTATATAGTCTGGGATTGCTTTTCATTTCAAACCAAATAAAATAAAAATGCGTGCTATACTGAAATGATTTATGTTGTGGCCACGTAGGCACACCACAGAAAAACATGAGGACTCAGGACTGGATCCTGGTCTCTGGCCCCCTGGTTTTCAGAGGGCACAAGAAAGCAGTAGGCCTATACTTTAAATATTTAAATTTGTGTCATTATTATTTATCTTTCTGGATTGATTGATTAAATTTTACCAACTTGCCTTTTTGTTATATTCTAATCATCCTTCCAGACAGGCTGGGAGGTGATGTTCAGAGCTGCCCTCAGGCCACTTGTGTATGCAAATGACGCTCATTGAAAATGAACCCCCCCCCCAATTTGTTGTGAATGGATGGAAACAGAAGCCTAAAGCCGTAGCTGGGGCTCACGTGGATTGTCCACTGGAGAAGTGAGGCAATGAGAGGCTTGTCCTGAATATCAGCTGTCTGTGGACATACATCTCCCCCTCCACCCCCAAAAGCCATCAATGGTATGGACATCCCGCCCCGACACGTGAGGGGAAAACACACCCATGAAACCAACTGTTGCTGCTGCAGCTTCTCTTTTTTCTTTATTTTTTTTTCCTGCATGCATGTTCCCTATTTGCCTGAATGGAGTTTGTTTATCTCCCAATCGATGATCATCCCAATGCCAACATCCATCAGTGCAAACTAAATCAATTGCAGTATTAAAAGCTAAAGCAGCACAGCTGAAGTATAAATCTGCAGGGCTGCTGGCCCTCAGCAATATATATGTTACTCCACAAACTACACAAGCTGAACATTTTCTAAGTTGCATCATGTTGGCCTATGATGAATGCATAATGGTTAATGGTAGAAATCAGAAACAGCTTCGGCATTCAAAACTAGACAAGCAGGGAAATCATAGCCTGTATATATAAGAGAGGCAGACTGACTGAGACGCAGAGGTGGGCTGAGTATCTTCTATTCTCTTTGCCCCCCCGCCCCCTTCCTGTCAGTGCACCGATTCTGTGTTGACGTAATTTGTGACACAAGGGGGAAGAAATGGAATTGGTTGTTCTAAACTGAGCCGAGCCATCCTTGTGTTTTTATATCCCAGCGCCTGCTTGGTTTACAAGGTCCACAAGTTATGGCCCGGCTTTTCCGACTCCTGCAGTCTGCAGTGCACATAAAAAACCCGCACACATTTATAACTTGCAGCATAGAGGGGGGAAAAAAAATCTATAATTGAAATATATTTTATGTTTGCAAATGTGTAGCACCTGTCAATCGTAAACTTTTTTTTTTTTACCTTATTTCATGATTAAAGCAGGCAGTGTTTATTACCAAAAGAGAAACACACATAGGCAAACAATTTTGATGCATTAAATGACCCCTGAACATGCCCACGTGTTGGTCACTTGTGGGACAGAGAGCTCTGATTGGAGGAGAGTGGGGGGCGTTCATTGAATTAGTTCCTTTGTTATTGAATGCTCATTCCTGTGATTGTCTGCTGAGTGATCATCAGACCTATGCTGTATTGAATGTGACAGCAGAACAATACATCTGGCCCGCAGACTGATACCACTTAGAGGCCTTGAACTGGGTTGTCTCCAACCTAAGCCTTTTAGACACTATGGGAAGTTTGGGGAATATACCAGTGATGGCTATTTGAAGTAGCAATCTAAACATTTCTCTTTTTCTATGCTCTTTCATTTTAGTTTTCATCCACCATGTTTCCTTTCATAAATTAGAAAAATGCCTCAAGATGTACCAAAAAATATTTATTCTTTCATTATGTCCAAGTCTATCTTTCATTCTTCATGCTGAGGTCAAATGAAGCTTTATGAGTTACATAGAGCAATAATTCTTCTCAGCTTCACCTGCATTGCCAAAAATGTAGTCCTTGAAAACAAGTTTTTTCATAATGTGATTTTTTTTTTTTTTTTTTTTCAAACATCAGAGCCCTGTAGCTTTTAGAAAGTATGAGTCAAACCGAAGTAAAAAGAAGAAATAGGATTAGTTTTGGAAGATTTTCAGCAACGGGTTCAACAGTTATGGCATGAATGTGCTGTAAACTGGATCAGTTCACAGCATATTCATATTCATTCAGAAACTGCAGCCCAGTTTGGTGTTCAGGTGATGAAGTTATATTTCAGTGTGGTCTTTTAATAATAGTTACAGTGGAGGTTTGTCGTGCTCCACACACGTTTCTTTTGTTCATTTTTTTCATGGAATTTCCTGATATGAGACAGTAAGTCTGTTGTTGTTATTCCCATCAGTTTTATAAGGTTGTTTAGCTTTTAGGTTCTGAGCCTGAGTTTCTGTTTACAGTTGCCTCAGGTACCGCACAGTGCGTCACAGACAAAAGTGGTTTCCTGCTATAGCATGCCTTTCAATAGATCTATTTGTGTTTGGCTGTCTATTTTTATTTTCCACATAATGAAAGAGTGCCCTTTGTGTCATCCCCTTCAAGTCACCTGTAATGCATTTAGCACACATTGCACATTGCGAATGTGGCCATTCACAAATGTCTCAGCGCCCTGTTGTCTATTGGATTAGGGTAAAAGAGAGGAGATGGCTACAGGGGGAACAAACACACACACACACACACACAGTAATAACAACAACAACCTCCACAGAATGTCTGATATCATTGTGCTCTTTGTGTCACTGTGCTCCTGCTTCTATATCTTCTTTATTACAGAGCTGTTGATAACCTCCAAGTGATTCACAAATAATTCACTACAAACAGTTTGGAACTGTAATCCAGTAATACGAGTCCCTAACATGCCGTATATGTAACAGCAGGGGGTGGGAGGCAGCGGATACTGTGAAGCAGGGAGGAAATTGAAGTGAACTGGTAAGATTGCACGGGATGAGCCATATTCACAGAGTGTCAGCGTGAGAGCCCCACCATGTGCAAAACAACACAATTAAGAGGAAGGCTTAGCCTAATCAGCGAAGGCATCATGCAAATGATGTTTTTTTTTTTAATGCCTACTTTAATCTCAGCTGTTATCGCAGAATACAAATCAGGGACTTAACTCTAATGAAAGGAGGAGAGAGTGAAAAGGGTGGGATGGGGCAAATGTAATCAAGACGAGCAGCAGGAGATCGAGAGTCGTGTCAAAAGATTCAGTCTGAGAGAGACAAAGAGACATAGTTGGGTGCTGTGTTTACTCCATTTACCTCTCTGGACTGTGTTTCCGGCTAGTCCACCCCTTCAGGTTAAACAATTATTGACAAAGCAACAAATTTTCATTAGATAGCAGTTACTTTGCATTTAACATCCTATCTGTATGTCTGCTGAGGCTGTTGTGTTCATTGTATATGCGCAAGATCTTTGCACTAATATAGCGTAAATGGCACTTGATTTTAAAGAGATGAAAAAGATTCCCTGTAAATAACTGAAATGGCAATTCATACAGATTACACATTAGGCAACACCACAAACTACTGCAGTGAAAGCGCTGATGTACTTTTCAACAAAGAATTAATTTAAGCATGTCAACAGGGATAGTTATGAAAAATTATGGATCTATATTATACTGCTGTGGCTTTGTGTGTCCACCCAATCTACTTTCACACGGATGCACAGCAGTGTTCCTTAATGGCAAGAATATTTAGATTTAAGTTCAACACAAATGTCAGTAAAAAGCACAACTTCTTTTGGACTTCTATCTATCTGGTAATCTATCTGACTATCTGGTAAATATGGGTTGGCAAGTTAAAGTTGGCAAATTAAATAAGGCCATAGAAAATAATAAATTATACAGGCCATTTTTTTAATATTACACAAGTAAACAGTAAATAAACTATTACACAAGTAAACATTTGACATCTGTCAAATGCTTCAGGTTGTATAAAGAAGTTAGTCTATTTGCATGCACAAGGCCCAGCTCTCTCTGTCTTTCTCACGGCATTTCATCACCAAACCTAAAACACAATCATGCATGACAACTTTTCTATACCCTTTTTTGTAAGTTTCATAAAGGATGCTTTGTTTTGTTATTGCTTCTTTTTCTTCTTTTGACATCTCAGCATTGGATGAGCACAGAAGAAAGACCTTCACGTTTCAGACAACTCTAACTTAGTAATTTCCAAACCCAGCATCCTTGTGTGTCAACGCACATCACACAGGCATGGTATGTTTACACTGTGCTCATTATGTTCTTGCATCTGTAAACTGTCTTGGGTCAGTAAATAGGGGGTTTCCTCTTTGTGACTTCAGATCTGAGAGGCCCCTTGACAAGAGGCAGCTGGAGGTCTGGTACTCATTCTGGAGCCTCTCCCACCAAGCCCCAGCCACGCATCATCATGTGAGGACGTGTGCTAATGGGCCCACACTCTGCTGTCTAAATAAACAGCCCATGAATATATCCCGTCCCGACAAGTTCCAGCAAAGGGCCTACTGGCTGCGAACCCACACGGTAACTTCATTAACTCAGTTACTGTTTATTTTACATTCACAATAAAGTACTTCATCTGTAGACAGTGACTCATTTACTTCACTCATTGAGACTGTAACCACTAACATACCCGTCAGATTTGCCAGTGGGCAGTTGTTTATTCAACGGTAGGTCTCCACATTCATCGGCTCCATTAGGATCACAGAGTAATGGCACAGGATTTGCTGTGTTATTTAGCTGCCCTAAAAACAGGTTCCCACGCCTTATATCGTTTTATAATGTGGTGCTAATGCATTGTTGGACAGTTTGTGTCAGCATTTACAAACAACATGGCGCACAAACACACAATAGGTGATGGAGCGAGGGCCGAGGAGCTAGACATCCTGTTTACACTGAACAGAGAGAAATGTGAAGATGAAAAGTCAGTTTTTCTGTTTCGCTTTCACACAAACTCCCCAAACATGCACAGTTCTCACTCAGAAACAGAAACACCGTAACTGCAACATTATTTCCCTGTGAATTTTACTGGAGATGAAAAAGACCTGCATACTGGTGAATTTCCGCTTGGCCAGTATTCAGCTTAACTTAATGCACCTAAATTGCACCAATCATGGCTATTCTACATCTGTGTCTATGAAAATGATTGTTGAGGCTAAGAAACCTTCTGATGGAAGGGCCACAACTGGGGGAGAACATAGTTTTGCCAGTGATTTGTGGTTACCTAGGGGACTTGAACAAAAGAGCATCAGTGATGCACATTATCTTGTCATGCAAGCGGCGTTCACATGTCCTAATGGCATGCCTTTGAAAGTGTTGGTAATTTTCAATAGAAAGCACGACTTTAAAACATTCAAGGAGTGTAAGCGCTCTAATTTATTTTTGGGCAGGAAGAATGTTATCTGATTATTTTGAATCAATGTAGATTGACACTGACTAACACGGAATATCGAAGTGGAGGCTTGTACCTTCTCTTTAATGTTGCAGAATCTGTTGCCTGATGAATTAAAAGTCACATGTGCTGATGTTGTTAAGGAAGAGATCCTCAGGCCCTTTAAGATCTGAGCATCTGTAATGGACAGCTTTGAAGACAGAGATCCGCTGTGAAAATCCAGACTATTTAACAGAGGAAATCATCTTCAAAACTTTAAACAAAACTTTGAAAATGATTTCCAACATTTAATTTATCTATGGCTATGAATTCCTTTTCACTCACTTATCAAAAACCCATTAAATATTTGTTTTGTTTGAGAAGCATAGTTTTATATACTGTTGGTTGGCTAGGATTTTCCTATCAGCATATAAAAAAATAATAAAATAAAGTAGTAGTAAGTAGTTAACTGAGAAGTAAGTAAGTAAATAAGTAAATATGTGCATAATATAGAAGCAAGAAAAAAGAAAAACTGAAAATGTGACTACATACATGGAATAGTGTTGTCACTGTAATAATTTAGTAGTGATATACTGGCTACTTAAAGAGTTAGACACCATAAGAAAGTATTACAGAGCACTATAAATTTATAAGAATAATTTTTTTCAATGATTTTCTATATTTATGCAAAGTCGACATTTCTAATCAGAGAATTATTCACTTTATAGCACATTCAGTTTATTGAAACATCTTTGCAGTATGTAAGAGAAAATCATTAATCAGAGGGCTGTGGTTTTTGTCTCAAAGTTACATAAGCTGAGTTTTTGCTGGGAGGTTGTTGGCACAGACTCATCCCCATAAACAACTCCAGTCAGGGAGTAAAGGAACCAACAAAGACTTTGGCAAAAAAAATGGGAATTCCACAAACATAAAACACTTTTGATACAACTATAAGTATTTTCCTTTAGGAAACAACAATATTTACTAAAATCACTGAAAAATGTACCTTCTCCACAGACCCTGCTGACACTTGTATGGATTTATTTTTTGGGTTCTCTAGATCTGACCCCTCAACCTGTTTATCTGCGTGGTCCTGCTTGTCTGTGCTGAACAAGTACTCTTCTTAAATTCAACTAATGTTGGTGTGGCTCCGAGCAGTGTTTTTATTGCCATGATGTTTATCTAACTTTCTATCCTTCTGTAATTCATGTTCTGTAAATAAGAACATAGTCTCTGTCAGGTCTCCTGCATGGCTGATCTATTCTGGCTCATCCAATTCATTACATTTCACAGGCAGTGCTTAAGCCGTGGGACACTCGATGCACATGTGGTACGCATTAACCAAGAAATGTTGTAGTGTGTCTTGTTGTAGGGATGATGCAGAAACAAGGTCTGTGGTTTTGATTCGTATGGCAGGTCTGGGAGTCGAGACACTAGCGATCACAGATTTTTTCTCCAGAACAAATGCAATCCGGCAGGCCGATGGTGATTCTGCCACTGTATTCTAAACCTGTGTGTGCAAGAGAGACACACACGACTTGAGACATTGTACAAATTAACAAGGGGTGGGGGGGGAGCCTTTCAAGGAGTTAGATACCTGGCCCTGTTCTTGTATGTGAGAAACAGGACAGATCAGCAGATGCCTGGATGCAGAACTCCCAGCAAAGGTCAGCCCAGCCCAGATCTGAGCCACCTTAGCCATGCATGAAAAATATCCCCAGTAATGTGCAGAAAAAGGCCGTAAACAAATTAAACGTCTCAGTTCGAACACCATGATTTTACCTGTCGGCTGCAATAGCATATAATTTTTTTTTTATACTGAACGTTTAACTTATATACCTGGAGTGAAAGACAGTTCATTAGTACTTTCTGTATCAGGTATGTTCTTGACTGAAAGTGACTGGTTACCATAATCCTGAGTCAATACTGCCACCTAATGGCAGGCAAACACACCTACAAAAAGTAAGAAGTGTGTATGTGTGTTTTTTTTTGGTTTTTTGTTCAAGGCACACGGCAGAAAACTGGTAGATCAGCAACCTCCATTTGTATTTTTCCTTTACATCCCAGTTCATATACAGGTACCATCTTCTACCGCTTTTCCGTTTCCTGGTCGCGGGGGATGCTGGAGCCAATCCCAGCCAACCCTGGAAGGGTCTCCAGTCCATCACAGGGCCAACACACAGAGACCAACGGACAGTTTAGAGTCATTGGCGTTAACCTGGACATACATGTCTTTGGATATTGGGAGGAAAGCCACGCAGGCACAAGGAGAACATACAAACTCCAGACAGAGAGGCCCCAGGCCGGGAACCGAACCCGCAACTTTCTTATTGTGACAACACTACGCCGCCGTGCTGCTATTATAAATATGATAGATATATACTTTATTTATCCTGAGGGAAATTCACTTACCATGTATCATTCACACAACAAGAAAGCAATAAGACATAAGAGACATTAGGGTTGTGGCGGATATTTGGCTGAAACGAGTATCCAGTACGGATATAGCGATTTTCACGAGTCCTCCTCAGGACGGCCTGTGATTGGACAGAGCACCACGCGTCATACTCCACAAGCCACGCCTACCGGAAGGGGAAACAATCGGCGTATTTTAACACTCTAGTTGCACCGGATAGAAAACGGTACAATGAAAAACTCACATCTGTGGGTCTTTCTCATTGTCCCTTGTATTTATCTTGTTTTTTTTTCTGCACACACACACAAAAACATTAACAACGAGTGATGTCCCGGTCCTTGTAACGCCAACAACTTAAATAACCCCCCCAGGGACCCTTCCGTGTCCCTCTCCTCTCTGTCTCTTCCTTTCTGTTGGAGCTACCAAACTCAAATATTTCTGTCAAAGATAACGTTTTGTGTCGGGCTGTAATACAGGCTAGGCTAACGGATGTTAGCATTAGAGCCGGTGTGTCAACCGATTTGGTCCCCCCCCAAGTTCCTGTTCCCCTTTACGCTGATTTACTGCGGAGTCGTGCGTAGTTGCTAAGTTACCGTGCGTACTTAAAGAAGAAACGCAAATAGAAACACAGCTGGGTGTACGGAAAGCGAAATGGAAAAAACCAATGTGTAGGTTACCGGTATGGTATTTATTATATAACAAAATAAATCGAGAATGCATTTGTTCGGCCATTCTTTGTCAATCTTTCTGTAAATGGATGCCAGCTAGCATAGCTGTGCGAGAGTAGCCTACGTTAAGTAAACCTCACTGCCGGATCACTTACACTAGTTAGTCGCTTCGAAATAGACTGCTAGCTAACTGGTTAGCATGCTCGACTGACGGATTGATGACATTATTTTTGACGTATAACGTTACTATTGCTTATTATTTCTGCTCTTCGGAAACACCCATCGGATAGTGTCCGTATTTTACATAATTCACGAACTCGTTGAACACAAGTTTGTCCATTTTACCACAAAGAACATACACTCACATGACAAACGCTCATCCTGGCCGCCCTCTGGGAAACTGGGTTGGGAATTAGGTTATGTCCTAGGTTGGTTCCAAGTAAGTGCATGATTTATACGAAAGTCAATGATCCATCCACTGAACACTTCAAATGTTTTCCCTGAAAGCCTACACGTGATCTGTTATCTCTTGCACGACATGCCAATAAAATAGGCTATAGGTCTACATAATTATCATTGATCGATCAACCAGTTAAACTGTAGCATATACACAACAGAAATTCAGCAACAAAGCTTGGTATTCATTTACTCATAAAAATTATTAATCAACAGGCGTGGACTCGGAGCTAAGAAAAAGAGGTCACGTGGGGTGCTGGAGCCAATCCCAGCGCACTTTCGGTTGACGTCATCAAGGTTAGGTCAGGTGACATAAATGTGCAATGTTGAAGTAGCGCAAATGTATGCTGGAACTCCACCAGCGCTGTGGCGCAGCGGTAATGCTGCCGACCCGCACCTAGGTGGGAAGGGTTCGATTCCTGTGAATCGAATCCTGTGAATTGTACATTTAGGTGATGTAAATGTACAATGTAACGTAACCCCGGGGTTAAATGATGTAATGTTAATATATATACATGATGTAAATGTAATGGCAATTGTATGATTTACTGTATAATGTTGAATATGAATGTATGTATATGTATGTAAAGGTCCATTCCCGGTGTGGGCACCTGACCGTGTCTACGGAGTTAATTGGTTGCGAGTAATGGACTGGGCTAATGCAGATACGGCACCCTCCCCAGGACCTAGGCTGAACCAGACCAGACGGGTGACGGCACCCCTCCAGGAACGGACCGAGACCGGAGACAGGACGCGTCCACAGACTAGACCAGTAAAAGACCAAATGAAACAGTTTTAGTCAGTTTTCTTCCTAATTCTTCCTAACTGTAACCCCCCCAGCCACCGAGTCTTCGCTAAGCCCCGCCCCCTTGGTTACTGTTGCTATGCTATCCTGTTATCTGTTGTCTGAAGTTCGGTAGGAAAATATCAGCAGCAGTCCGGTGATCAGAAAGGAAAAGAAAGAAGAATAAGAAAATAAAGGGTTGAGAAATTTTCTATACAAATGTTGGTGGTGGCGGTGAATTTGGGACGAGAAACGTAGAGCAAGGTAAGAAACAGGGCCGTTAGCTTGTAATGTAAGCTAACTGGACAGCTCTCATGCTAACGTCCGTTAGCCTAGCTTCTATTAAAGCCCGACACAAAACGTTATCTTTGACAGAAATAGCTGAGTTTGGGAGCTCCATCAGAAAGGAAGAGACTGAGAGGGCTCAGGTAGGATGAGGATTATACATCGTGGCCGTATTCTTAACTGGAACACGTACAGACATGGCCACGATGTATAATCCTCACCCTACCTGGATTATTTCTCCATAACGATCGGGTCATTCTACATCATTTATCTTGGTCGTATTATTACCTGGTGTGTATCACCGCGTTTCTTCTTTAAGTACACACAGTAACATAGCACCTACGCACGATTCAGCAGTAAATCAGCATAAAGGGGAACCGGAACTTGGGGGGGGATAACGAATCGGTTGACACACCGCCAGTTATATTACCTGTACAAGCTAACTGCGCTGTTTCTTACCTTGCGCTACATTTTTCTCCCAGCTTCACCGTCACCACCTATTTTTTTAATATTTGTTCAGAAAATGTATTATCCCTTTATTTTCCTATTCTCTCTTCTTTTCCTTTCTGGATTTACACTGACTGGACATACGCTTACGCTGACCAGGGACTTCATACAACAGAAAATAGCCTAGCTCAGCATAGCAACAGTAACCAAGGGGGGCGGGGCTTAGCGAAGGCTAATCCAATAAAGTAAATTCATGAAGCACTGCAACAAGACCATGAAATAATAAATTAAATATTGAAACATATGAGGTGTTATATTAAATTATGTCCCTTCTTCTTCATTAATTGGTCTGTTTTTTTCCTGGTCCATATTCTCTAGTCTAGTCCGTCTCTGCCGGGGTGCCGTCATCGGTCTAGGTCCTGGGGGGGGCGCCATTATCCCAGTCCATTCCTCATAACCACTTAATCCTAGCCGTGTTCGCCTGCCTGCACAGGAAATCGAACCGCGTCTGTAGTGGTCTCTTTTCTGGTCCTGTTTACTATCCTGTCTGCCCTCCTTATTGCGGGTCAGTAGTATAAACCACTAGGCCACCGTGCAGGTTACCATACACATTTACATTACTTAACCATGTTCATATTCAGTTACATTGAACTGTATGTTGATACGCGTGGCACATCAGATATTGTGCTAAAACAGCTGGTTTTAGCTTTATAGTCAGTGCGATGAAACTCATAAAAGTCCCGTGTTGTGCTGTTTGAAGGAAGTAAAGAGCTGAATAAAGCCGGTCCATGTGTTTAACTACTCCGCCTCTCTTCTTCCGTGTGTGCGAATTTAGCCCGGGCCGCTGGTTACCATGGTTACCAACGAGACTTAGCTTTATAGCTAGCTACACTAGCATAAGCTGAGCTGCGACTCTAACGCTGCGTTCCAGATAAGTTACGACTTCCATATGAGCGCAAGGAATTCAGGTATATAAACAAGCCAGCATGACGGACACTATAAGACTTATACTTAATCGTTTAAATCGCCAAAGGTGCCTACAACTTGTTCAATTGAGTGAAAAGGAGGAGGAGAAAACGGCGCATAAGTTAACAGAAGCTTATACTTTATTTGTCGTTAGTTTGAAACGCGTTTTGTATTGATTGAAAATACAAGATTAATTTAATTGATTAACATCTTATGCTTAATTTCTCCAGAGACTCCAGACTGGACAGGATCCCTCCACAGACCGGTTCTTGTTGGGCCTCTTTAAATGAAGGTATTTTTGAGCTATAAACATGTCTGTAGCAGGATTGCATCAGTGTGCTGTATAATGACAATAAAGCTACTTTCCTGTATTTTTTATACTTTTACTTAAGCAATATTTTGACAAAGCTACTTTTACTTGTATTGGAGTAATATTTGACAAGGAGTATCTGTACTTTTACTCAAGTAGTGAAGTTGTGTACTCGGTCCACCTCTGACAAGAATTCAGGTCAGGTGACAAGCTCAGATTATCATTTTTAATGAGATCAGAGCATCTGCTGCTATTGTAGGTCAGGAGAGGAGGCAGAAGGGCTTCCCCAGCTCCCTGCCAAAGAGCAGACTGTGACTCACTCTATCTCAGACCTGTCCAGCCAGCAGGTCATCCTTTCACGGTCACAGGGTCAGTTTAATCAAGTTTCACCAGAACACGTAGGAATCGGTTACAGTCGCAAGGTAGTAAATAAATTAAAGATGCCCACAAAAAAGAAAAAAACAACACGGAGAGCAGAGGAGGAAACCAAAGATGTAGATGACTCCGACTTCGACTCCGAGGATCAGAAACCAAAGCCCAAGAAGAAAAGTAAGCAGGTAAGTGAGTCAGAGCATGGCAGAGGGAAGAAGAAGAAGCAGTTTAAAGACAGTGATGAAGAAGGATATAATTCTGACACATCAGGGCCTGATGTGAGGAGCATCAACAACAAGGGAAGAGGTAAAGAAGGGGTCAAGGATAAGAAGAAAGCCAAAGAGGAGAGTGGCTTGAGCAATGAGTCACAGGATACAGATGATGAAGATAACGATGACTCCAAGAGTAAGAAGAGAAAGGAAAAACTGCCTGATGTGATTGAGACCACTAAAAAAGGCTCAAAAAAGTCCCTCACCAGAGACAAGATGGGTTCAAAGGATAAAAAATCCAAAAATGAAGACAAAAAATCCAAGAGAGACTCAGAGAAAGAGGACGAACCTGCAGCTGAAGAGGAGCGAAAAAAGAAAAAGAAGGAAATGAAGAAGAAAGTCTCCGAAAAGGGAGACAGTGATGAAGATGCCAAGAAGACGAAAGGCAAGAAGAAGAAGGTCGAAAATTATGTTGAAATCTACGAGAATGAGCTCCGCAACTATGAGCCAGAAAAAGTGGAGAACTACGAGGATGAGTATCACAAGAAGAAAGGTAATTGTAATGTTTTTACCTGTAAGATATATAGAGGTCACTAAAAAGTCCTTTTCATAGAGCATTAATTTAACAACAATTCAATGCAAGGGCTGTCTGAGGAGAGACACCTGACACCCAGAGGAGAGGTGAATCATTATTATGAGTGGCTCCCAGCGGTAATGCGGCCGTGCTTTAGTTTGATGTGCATGGTAACATTAGACAGAGTGATGTTGTATGCATGCATCTTCGTGATGTTATCTTCGACCTACAGCTACATGACACCTGCTACTCAATTATGTCTCGAGGTTTCACATCCCAATAAGTGTCCAAGTCCTCTGACGTTCATGTTTTGTCGCATGTAAAAATCCAAAAGAAGGACTGGGGATCGTTCCTAGAAGATTTCAGATTTTTTTTTTTTTTTTTTTACTTTTTCAATACTAACTTTATCACATTCATCAGGAAAAATGAGAAAAAACTTGTTGCTGTTCAAAGTGTCTATTTAATTCTTAAGCACAGTGTCTCTACACACTCAGAGGCATTTGAGTCAGTCACCAGCATAATCAGAGCCCAGACCAATAAAGATGGTTCCAATTAGGCTCACTGAAACTGCTCATTATATTCCCTCGGCATCTAAATGGTTTCCAATGATAATGCTTTTTTTTTTACATCCACTGTATCAGGCCGTTCTATTCATCCATAAAAATCTCAAAGTTTGATCGCCACTCTAAAATATAAGACTCCTTACTCCTTTCCCAGCTTTCTGCTGAACTATTTATTTCACAGAAGAATTTATGCATTACAAACTCGACAATGTGCATCAACGTGCTTATCTCTAGCATAAGAATGCCATTAAATAAAAGATGAACATGGCTTATTTGGCTCAAAGGGTCATGGTTTTGTTTGCCAGGGGAGGAAAAAGCATATAGATGGATTGGCCTCCTGGGCCCAGGAGTTACAAAGTAAAGCTGAGATGCTTGTTTTCTTGCCGTGTTTTTCATCTGTATCTTCCTGCATCCATTGGCATTAAACCCTGCAGTGTATGAGGTGGTCACCACCACCGGTGACGAGAGAGGTGCAGGCACCGATGCCAATGTTTTCATCTCTTTGTTCGGAGATTATGGCATCACTCCCAAAGTCCACCTGACCAGCAAGTAAGTTGCCCACAAGGAAATCTTTGTTAAACAATTTGGTCAAATAAAGGTTTTCAAAGTATTTAGCGCACCGTTCCGGGTTATGGTATTTAATAATAATTTTTTTTGGAGTCCTTTTTATTAATAATCCAAAACATATCTGTTTTTCTTCACTGTAACAGCACCGAAAAGAGGTATTTATTCACTTCTTGACACACTGGGGATGGTTGTGAAGGAGTAAATGCTCAGACAGATGCTGTCTGACAGATTTTAGTGTGATGTGTGTGTGTGTGTTTGCAGCATGATTTTGTCTTAAATTTGGAAGACTACTAGCCTTCAGCATGCACCAGGTGTGGATATGGATGTTTTTTGTTTAAAGTTTGATAACTGGAAAGATAATTTTGTCACTTTAGGAGTCGCACAGCCTTTGAAAGAGCCAAAACAGACGTGTTCAGAATTAGAACTCACAATGTTGGGCCTTTGAAAAAGATTAGGTAAGTCAGGCATCTCATCCCTCATCCTGCTTGTTTCAGGGTGTGTTTTTTTTTTTTTTTTCTTCACACCGGTGATTATGTTTCTGAGGGCTTTTTGTTTGAACTAGGCCAGACATTTCTGAATTTGGATCAGATGTAGGGAGATTTGTTTACTCGTTTGAATTCATTTGCAAGATAAATTAACTTCAATTATGCAGAAGTTATTTTTCTGTCACTCCAGGATTGAGCACGACAACACCGGCTTGAATCCCAGCTGGTTCCTGGACCGAGTGGTGGTGACTGATGTGATCAGGCCTCACTTGAGGTTCTACTTTGCGTGTAACAACTGGCTCAGTACGGCGGAGGGAGATGGTCTTCATGTCAGAGACCTGCTGGGCAGCATGGACCCAATGGAAATGCCCAAATGTATGTATACATAGTTGAGCCAACACAAATTTTATTTGTAGCAACCATATCGCCTCAAGTGATTCATGGAGTTAAAGTTTCATTTTCATATTTACTCACACAGAAGTTACATGCATACCTTTTTCGAATTTTCTAGATAACAAGTACGTCGTGAACGTTTTCACTGCGGACGTCAAAGGCAGTGGAACAGATGCAGATGTCTTCATCAATATCTTTGGGGAGTTTGGAGACACAGGTAAACGATGTCATTTTTTGATGCCTCTGCGTCAGTGACAGCCCGAATGCATAACGTCATGAGAAAAGTATCTTTGAATAGGATTCAAAGGGGGAAAGTTGTCAAAAGTCAAAATCACTGTGACCCACAAAATCCTCAAAACTAAGTTCACATGTTAATTAAGACAGTTTAACACATATGTTAAGACACAACTGCAATAGGAATTCTACTTCAAGTTTTTTTCCTTAAGTGAATCCCAACTTTGATTTTACTATTTCTTCTTATTATCAATTTTAGTATGATTGTTTTAGCTGGATCATTTTACTGTTTATTTATTTTTCCCTTCAGGGGTGAGGCGACTTGACAATGACAAGAATAATTTTGAAAAAGGCACTGAGGACAAGTTCACCATTGAGTCACCAAACTTGGGTAAAGTGAGGAAGATCACCATTGGCCACAATAACAAAGGTTCCTCAGCGGGATGGTTTGTGGACAAGGTAAAACACAGATGTCACTTAAAACACTGCATCTTTAGCACCTAGATATTTTTGGGGAAAATTTCTCACATCCAAAGTCCGTAATTAAAGAACGGCACATTAACTTTTATTTGTTGGATTATGGGAAGCTTGAGAATCTTTCATTTTCTTATCTTGAAACAAATACTTGAGTCTTACAGTGTTTCTGTTCCTCATTCTGCTCAGTTCTGCCTCTACAGAGGTACTTAAGACATGTGAGCCTCTTATTTCCTCTCAGTCGTTTCATCTGAGACTGGTATCCCTGCTCCTCCAGCACATGCCTAGTGCACAGCACAGACACACACACGCACACACAGGATGCACATGTCGTCATTCTACACTCTCTGTAAAGGGAAACCATGGCCCATTAAGGGATTGCCTTACACTGAACAGACAGAGGAGGCAGTGGATTTGTTGGCAGCGGTCGCACAGACCAAACATCAGCAGTTACAACAACCGTAATCATATCTTATTTTGCACTGCTGTCAAGTTCATGTCGATGATATTCACACTGAGGGTTAGTTATGAGTAAATGTCTTTCAGCAAAATTAGTTCAGCTAGTTTTGCAGCTTACATACCTTTTTTTTCATTCTTATCTTCACAGTCCTACAGGAAGCAAAGTAAAACGTCTAAACTAGATAAAATTTCATATAGTCACTATCTGCAACTGTGCCATTATAAATTCAATTTTGCCAGAGCATATTTAAAAGTGTAGCAGCACATGAAAAGGAATACCTCTGCAACTTCATCTCATTTGGGCTCCATTGTATTGTCTGTTATGGTGCCATTTTTCTTTCCTTATTTTGCCTTTTTGTACAGGTGGTTCTGGATGACCTGGGAAACAAAGTAGTGTATGAATTTCCAATCAATCGCTGGTTTGCTATTGATGAGGATGATGGGAAGATCCAGAGGGACATTTTGGTTGGAGGGAGCCAGCCCACAGGTGAGGATGTCAGTGAATCCAATCATGGCAGAAAAATTAGCTCACTAAGAGGCTTTTTTGTGTCCTAATTATTTGCCTCGTTTTTGAAATAATGGTGTTCTTACCTGTTTTAAAAACTATTGCACAAAGGAATGTAAGACACAGGGAATCACCTCCAGCACGCAATTGTTGGGTCAGGCTATCAATCTTTCGATGTGGTTGATCTAGTTCGTGCTCAAGCTCCTTTGGGAGAATGAGTGCAATGAACGATAGTGACCCGCTGGCAGAGCCTCTGATAGCCTGACATGTTACTGTATCTGCCAGGTATTGTGTACAACGTCCAGATTGTGACGGGGAACATCCGTGGTGCTGGGACCAACTCCAAAATCCACATTGTGATGCATGGAACAAAGGGCTTGAAGAACAGTGGCAAGGTAATGAAGAGACTGTGCCCAAGAAACTGAGTGCATAACATGGACTTATCTTATAGAACAATAGCTGCGCCTGTAGTTTTTTATTTGTGTGAAACAGAGTGGATAAAGACTTTGTCCTTAACCAAAGGACTGTATGCAATAATCATTTTTACTTAAGTGAAATGCTTGTTTTAGTATGTTCCAGATGATTTTTGAGTTAGTTTTGTGATTATGAAACTCTTGATATATTTTACATCTTTGAGTGTGCTGCTTCTTTTATGTCCATCCATATCAGACACTGATGCACAATTTGCTACGTAAAGGCCTCAGTATTACAGGCATTTAAGAAATTCTCAGCAAAGACCCAAACTCATACCAGCATCTTGGTATATCAAGATCAAGATGTACTATATAGTGAGTTTTTTATTTTCCAGAAATGCAGTAAAAACAGGATTCTTTTGAAAACTGAGCAAAAGTGCAGATAGTGCATAAATGCCATACAAATTCAACTAGTAAACTCGATGCAGGCAAACTAAAAACATTACTGCATGGCCGTCGAGCCCTGAAGTGACAAAAACTCAGACAGAAATGGTAAAAAAAAAAAAAAAGACAAAAACCAGCCGGAACAAAATATTTCACATGATGTGGTGCGAATGTGTCATCGCAATTAATAAAAGAATTTAGTAGCTGCTGCTTCAAATGTTGATAAGAGAAGGAACAAACTGGTGTTTAACAGTTTAGTTTACACTGACTCTAAACTGTCGGTCAGAAGGTGAAGGCTCGTATTCTGCATGGAGGAGATCTGTTTTCTTTCCTCTGTAAGCACAGACTTCATGTGTGAAGAGCAAAGAGAACAGCTTTCTCCTCAATCTCCTTCTGAGTATGAATGTATCTGAATATGCACTCCAGATCTGGATATCACGTGCTGATCAGCAAATCGTTGCAGTAAGCGCTCTAGATTAGAGCTGGCTTGCAAATTTATTATCTGTAATCCATAGTTGTTTTCTCTGATGTATGTGATGCAGGTGTTTTTGGAAGGAGGAAAGTTTGAGCGCGGCCTGACGGACATCTTTAATGTCGAGCTTGCTGCCCTCCTCAGTCCCCTCAGCAGAGTCACCATTGGTCACGACAACGGAGGAGTCAGTGCTGGCTGGTACTGCGAGAAGGTACACTAAACAACCACGCACACATACACGCAACACTAAAAGCTAATTTACAGAGCACAAAATGAAGCCCAATCGATGTTTGTTTGTTTGTTTTTTTCCCGTTGTTGTTGCAGGTAGTGGTTTACTGTCCATTTACAGGGATTGAGCAGACCTTCCCATGCAGTAAATGGTTGGATGAGAAGGAGGGAGATGGGCTGATAGAGAGGGAGCTCTATGAGATGGTCTCACTTAGGCAGAAGAGACAGAAAAGTAGGTTGAATGTTAATCATTATGTCCAGTCAGCAGCACCAGTAAATGCTGCCATTTTTTCTTTTACCTCCTGAAACACTGAGCAAAACCATTCTGACTCCATTACATGTGTGAAATATTTGCATAATGACTCGGCAGGCAGTCTGCCTTCATTATACTTTCTAATTTTAGTGTTGAGTGTTGTCTTTCCTTTTTCATTTGAGATGAAGTCAAATATTTCCAAGTTGTTATGGAACAAATTTCTTCATTTCGGATGTTGTCTTGTCATTCTTAGACAGAATGTCAGAATTTGTGCATTGGCACTCTTTAATCTTCTTCACATCCATTCATTGGGAACTGTCTTCTGTAATCACGAGCTTTAACATGATAGCCACACCAAGCAGCAGCACAATTTCAGGGCCTCCTTTAAAACATTGTGTGGGAGTCGAACAGGAACTCTCATGAATAAATACATGAGGCATTAGCACCTTTAAAATGGCCTGAGGTATAACAAAACACAGCATCGCCCCTAAATCACTGATGATGGTTTGGTCTGATTCTCCTCAGAACACCCCTGGTCTTTGTGGATCTGGACTTCCGATCTGCCCAATGCAGGAACGGACGCAGATATTTCTTTCCAGGTGTACGGAGACAAAGGCAAGTCAGACGAGATCAGTCTGGACAACAAAACCGACAATTTCGAACAGGGACAGGTGGACAGATTTATGGCACGTATCCTATCTTTAAATGCCTCACAATATCTAACCCAACACATCTAATAACGAGACTGTGTAATAATGTAATTTTATGCTTTATCACAGGTTGAGCTGCCTGATTTAGGAAATTTGATCAAACTCCGCATCTGGCACGAGAAAAGAAGTCCTTTTGCAGGATGGCATCTTAGCAAGGTGAGGAAATCCTTTCTGTAATAATTGCACAGTTAGTTCACATTTGCTGAATTTGTGGCATTTTTGCACATTTCTGAAGGCCACTTCATAACTACGATAACCACAATGCCGCTGTGCTGCCCCTATATTGATAGCAATATATATATAGCAATATATATATATATATATATCAAGTCAAACACGCTTTTCACTATTGCCTTTTTTCCATTAGGCAACTTTGATGAAAACCTTAACAAAGGAAAAGTATTCATTTCATTGTGAGCGGTGGCTGGACACAAGTGAGGATGATCTCGAGGTAGTGAGGGAGCTGCCTGCCTGTGGGGATCTGATCTCTGAGCCACTTCCCTGTGTGTATATGGACCTCCATCTGTGAGCAACCAAAAAGTCTGCTTGTACAAAACACTGATAAAAACTTGACAAAGCACTTTTTTTTTTTTTAAACAGTGTTGAAATACAGAGTGACAGTTTGCACGGGGACCATCAGCGGCAGTGGCACAGATGCATCCGTTTTTCTCAATCTGATTGGAGACCAGGGAGACACCGGAGATCGGGAGCTGGTCAACTGCAAAAACAACATCAACAAGTTTGAAAAAGGAAACGTGGGTACATTCAGTACGTCAGTGAGATGCTGTATAAAATCTTGTCTGTCTCTTGTAGCCAGCTCTTCAGCCAGGCAACGAGCATTAAACTTACAATTTTCTCTCACACACACAGGAGCCAAACACTAATCAGTGTGATTATAATTAAGCCAATTAGCTGTGCTTGCAGCATGCTGTGTGCAGTTTCTGGTGTTGTTGCCAATGATGACAAATTGATGGAATATGTTTCTGCCTGATTATGGATTTCACCCCAGTAATAAAGCAAATCTCTTGTGAAATCTGCCAAATCTCTTTTCCAGCCTAATGTTCATTGAGAATGTTTTATATTGACAAGGCAACTTTCTCCTACTGCACCACATGTTCTCTATCAAATGGCATCAAGATGTGATGTGATGTATTTCTCATCGTCTTCCTTTGTAGTTGGATGAGTTCATAATCGAAGCGGTAGCCATCGGGCAGGTGCGCAGGGTGAGGATTGGACATGACGGCAAAGGTGGAGGCTGCGGCTGGTTCCTTGATAAAGTGATTGTTAGAGAGGAGGGACAGGCAGAGGCCCGTGCCGTGGAGTTCCCCTGCAACAGGTCCATCCATCTCAGTGTGAATACAGAATAAAAAGAACTGAATCATGTGCGTGCTCGTGTAAGTAAGCATAAGGTGAGCTGACATTTTTGTTTGCCGAATGCGCCGTGCAGGTGGCTGGACCGCAACGAGGATGATGGACAGATTGTAAGAGAGTTGGTGCCGTTCTCAGATGGGCAGCGTCTTTACAGTAAATAACACTAATTTACTCCAATATTTATATTCCACTCACACACCTGATTCTGTAGCTTCTATGTGTGCGTGTTTGTGTGTGTCAGATCTGGACTATCACATCGCAGTGAAGACAGGCAACATCCCCGGAGGCAGCTCAGACTCCAACGTGTTTGTCAAGCTGTATGGAGAGAAAGGCGACACCAGTAAGATCATGCTGGTGGTCTCTGCCAACAACCTGGGAAACTACTTCGAGACGGGTCGCATTGACATCTTCAGAGTGGAGACCTTTGATATTGGACAGGTGAAAGATTCTTTTTAACATAATTTCTTCGAGGTGCTTATTCACAGTATTTGAATCGTTTGATCAATCTTTAATTCCAGATCAACCGTCTGATGATTGGCCACACCAATGAAGGCATGCGCGCCGGCTGGTTCTTGGACAGCGTTCAGATTTTGGTTCCAGTTCATGGGAAGAACTACATGTTCCCCAGTCACCGATGGCTATGCAAAGATGAGGCTGACGGGAAGACCGAGGTGGAGATTTACCCAAGCGAGATCGTGGACGTACAAGAATGTAGGCAACACTCACATCAATAAAGAAAAACACTGACAGCAGTCAGCAAGTCATTTCAGTCACCATAATATTCTCCTTGATTGCATTTTTTTGTGCTGTAAATATGCTGCTGGGCCAGTTTTCATCTCCTTTCTTAGACTGGTGAATGTTTGTTTTTGTAAATTCTTTGATCCTGTGTATGCACATGCAAACCCTGAGACACTTTGTAATTATTATTTTCCAGTGATTAACTATGAGGTAACAGTAATGACCGGTGACGTGATGTTTGCTGGCACCAACGCCAGAGTGTTCATCCAGATCTACGGAGACAAGGGGAAGACAGAGGTGATCTCCCTTGAGAGCAGATCCAACAACTTTGAGCGTAACACCACAGATATTTTCAAGGTATCGATGCTCAGCATTTGTGCTTTCTCTGGCTACAAAATGCACCTTTGCAGATGAACTTCACTCCCTAAAAGAAATGTGGCTGTCCAAACATTACATTTTGGGTTGAAACTTTTGACTGTTCCCTAGATAGAAGCCAAAGATGTGGGGAAGATCTTCAAGATCCGCGTCGGTCACGATGGCTCGGGTCTGGGGTCTGGCTGGTTCCTGGAGTCGCTGGATGTCAAGCATTTAATCATGGCCTTGGTGCCCAAAGAGAAAAAGAAGGAGCAGAAGAAGAAAAAGAAGAAAAAGAAGACAGATGATGACGATGAGGACGAAGAGGGAGGAGAGGAGATGCAGGAGGTGGTGCAGAAGTACCATTTCCCCTGTTCACGCTGGCTGGCTGAGGGAGAGGAGGACGGCGAGCTGGTGGTCGAGCTGCTGCCTGAGGGCTCAGAGCTGGAAGGTCCAAATTATAAAGTATAAATGAGTCTAATTTGTACTTCAATGAGATAAGTGTTGAAGGTCTGAGAGCTTCTGTCTGGACGCCCAAACCCTTAAGGGCAAATTCATGCAGGGCATGAATGTATCATGTATCCCATGTGGGAAAAATATCAACACACAGGTGACTGCTGGATGAAAATGAGGTTTTTGACCATTTGACACATTCCTTTTAATGAGCACAGGTGTGAATGCACAGATATGTATATGTTATTTGCTTCATTTTCATTGTTTACTCATATCACAGACACCCTGTGTTTGATTTGACACAGTTTCCTGACCGACATTCATCATGTGACAGGACAAAGAGGTGTTAGTAATTCATCCCTTGCTTTGTCCAACAGTCAACACCTATGAAGTGTGCGTCCTCACTGGTGACATGCTTGGGGCTGGGACAGACGCCAACGTCTTCATTAATATTTATGGAGAAAATGCAGACACTGGAGAGCGTTACCTGAAGAGCTCTGACAACCTCAACAAATTTGAGCGTGGTCAGGTACGATGAGGCCAACAAAAGAGATGATCACTGCTTTTTAAACCAGCCAAAAATGTAAAAAAAAAAAAAAAAAAAAAAAAAAAAGAGGAATGAATCTGATGATTTAGAGTTTAAATCGTGAATATTTCGCAGGTGAAGTTGGAAAATGCGGGGCAGGAAAAGACATTATTCATGTTGCACTATAAACCAAGAAAAAGGAAATTACAAAATGATCTCATCCAATGCACTGGAAGCGTCTCCTGGTGCACTTGAACGCGATGTGAGCCATGCACTGAGTTGTGGGTGGGAATGTATTCTGCTAGGATTACATGATCCCATGCAGGCAAAGCAGCTGTGACTGAAAGGAGCTCTGAGGAGACCTGCGTGCTCCTGAACCTGTCCTACTTTTACTCCATTCAGACCTGTGAATTATTCATCTTTGCATCACACCTTATTCTACAGGAGCACAAAGCTCACAACCACAGATAATTAAGTCTCCCTTCTGATCAAAAGCAACAATAGCCCCGTTGTCTCTCAGTGATAGGAAAGATTGGCTCTTCAAAGGATCATAAACAATGCACACGAAAAAAGTACTCGCTGCTCTCTCCCTTCCCTGGAAAACGTCGCCCACGCCTGCTGCCTTTCCAGAGCACTAATATTGTTCTGGTGACCTTCAGGTTGTTGGCCTCTGACAGTTCCTACATGTCAGTGATTACAGACATACTGGACATAGGAGCAGCTTCTTTAATCGCACCTATGCATATGCAATAACCACTTAGACTTTTTTCATTTTTCTGTCTAATTGTTTTTATTTGGTTTATGCAAATGTGAGTGAATTTTGCAAAACTACCCACAAGTGTGTTTGAATGTTTGTGATGTGAAGTAAAAGTATTTGTTCAACACAGCAATGCCTACGGTCGCTCTGTTCTGCAGGAAGATGTTTTCACCGTGACGGCTATTGATCTGGGCCCTCTGAAGAAGCTGCGAATCCGTCACGACAACACCAAGCCTTACTCCTCGTGGTACCTAGATCGTGTGGAGATAGTGGACACAAAGGATGATACAACGTAGGTGAAACCGGCTTACAGCTGATCATGTTGCTTTGCCTTAAAGTGCTGATCAGAAGCATTTTCCCGGGCTCACAGGTACTATTTCCCTTGTAACCGCTGGCTGGCAGTGGACGAGGATGACGGGCAGATAGCCAGAGAGCTGGTGTCTGTGGACGAAGCCTTCATGAGGAAGGATGAGGATGAAGAGGGGACAGGTGCCAGGCTTGGACTGGAGCAGAAATGTAACAGTTTCACAGCTGGTTCATGTTTTAGTAGAGGGAAATAAAAGGGGATGAAACATGCAGGTGTAGACAGTAAAGAGGAATTCATGCATTAGTTTGAAGATGAAAGGGGTTCGTGAACTAACTTGCTAAATTTATCTTACAGCTATGTCTACTACATATAACATTAAGATAAAAAACGGAGAAAAGAAGTATGCTGGTACTGATGCGGACGTCTTTGCCATCCTATTCGGTGAAAAAGACGACACAGGTTAGATCCTCTATCCCAGACTCGTGCTTCATCTACAGGTTTAATTGTGAATTTTAACTCATGTCCTTTCACACACAGGGATCATCAACCTAAAGGCTTGTAAGACCTATAAGAATAAGTTTGAGCAGGGGATGATCAATGAGTTCACAGTGGAGGCCGTGGACTTGGGTGACCTGGAGAAGGTTACGGTCGGGTACAACAACTCAGGTGGGGAAAGAAAAGGCTCTACACACCAAATATGAGCAGTCACATACTTCAAACTATATGAAAGTGAATGACATATGACGTTTCTCCGCCATCAGGAGGCTCGAACGGTTGGTTTTTGGACTGGGTCGAGATTGACGCCCCCTCGCAGGGTCAGAGACTACGTTTCCCATGTGGCCGCTGGTTGGATAAGGGGAAGGATGACGGCGCGACAGTGAGGGATCTGTTTCCCGCTGAGCTGCAGACTGAATTCTACACACCATGTGAGCGAACAGCCGTGGAAGAAGTAGATTGGTGAAAAGAGCAATCCTCTGCCTGAGAAATCGTTCCTGTAAAAGTGCTTCTTGCAAAATGACTCTGCTGAAAGTGGGAAAGTGGGAGCTGTGAAGATGTGTGTGTGTGTCGCTGTGAAAGCCTTTTAACTTCACCACTGCATCACTGCAGTAAGACTCTTCTTCACTCACACATGACAAGACACTGTTTCATCCCGTAGTTTGTTTTCACCTTTAACAAATAAAAAAAAACATCATATTATAGATGTTAATATAAGGTCAAAGGTTTCTACACACAATCTTTACACACTATACAAACTTTGGAATATAATCTTGAAAATACTCCCCTTTTATCTGCTTAGTCTAAAGGCATTATCTAATCAGAGCATTAAACTAGAGTTTCCACTTTCCATAGTTTACGTAATATCAGGTTACATCCCAGAATCGTATTAAATATTAACTTGGGTAGAGTGAAATTTTGTCATAGTTGCGAAGCCTTGAGTTACAGCTATAAATGGTCCCAGAGACTTTGAACTTTGACCTTTGTCCACCAAAATCTAATAATTTCAAAGGGTCGTTCATTCCAAATTGGAAGAGATTCCTTCAAAGAGTTCCCGAAATATTCACATTCACAAGGCCAAAGGCATTTTTTTGTGAGGTCTCTCTTTAGCCTTTCCCAATCAAAGGTCGGGACACCTCATCCTTGAGTCCAGTAAAATGTAAAGTGTATCTTGGTCACTTCAAATAAACACTGATGTCCTTCTAAGCATTTTTATTTTTTCTCCTCTGTTTTTGTTGTGTCAACCCAAACCAAACCAGCCTTTCACTTTCCCTCCCTCCACTTTCTCCTCTTTCAGACGTGCCTTATGAGATCAAGGTATACACCAGCGATGTGTTCGGTGCGGGAACAGACTCTGTTGTGTTCATAGCCTTGTACGGACGTAAGGGAGTGAGCACACAGCAGAAACACCTGTGCGTTAACAAGAGAGAGAGTCGTCTGTACTTTGAGAGGGGAGCTGAGGACATGTTTATTGTGGAAGTGAGTGTGGGGGTTTGGGCTATACATCTTTTATGATGCCAGCGGCAGCTCTGCAAACACTCTTGCTTTTTTTTTTTCCCCCAGCTGGAGGATGTTGGTGATATTATAGAGAAAATCAGGATAGGACACGACAACAGAGGCACCAACCCAGGATGGCACCTCGACAGAGTGGAGATCAGGAGGCAGCTCAGGAAAGGAAAGGTATAAAATCCCATTTGAGACTCTCCCTGCACAAATAAGTGCATCACCAATAGCTTGTTTCCCTCCAGCACCGGACAGACTGATGCAGTGATTTGGGGATATGTCCGTGTTTAATGGCAGGGCTCGGAGACGACCATCTTCCCATGCGAGCGCTGGCTGGCCAGGTCTGAAGATGATGGGGAGACAGTGAGGGAACTGGTCCCCTCAGACATCATCACACAGAAACTCCTCAGGGATGGGACGCTGAAAACCACTGAAACTGAGGTGGATGATGCTTTGGAAAGTACGTTTGTCCTGCTTTTTAATGGTGACATGTAAACACTTGGTTAATTGTTTGAATAATATTCTTTTACTACACCTTTTCTAGTGTGAGGATTTGCTTCCTTTTCCCTTTTTGTGTCGTTGACTGAATATTGTTGGGATTTAGAGCGTTAATCGAACTAGACAAGTAGGACATTTTAACAAATGTGTACTTCTGGACTAAAAAACTAATCAAGTGAGAACTTGAACTTTGTAGCTCAGCTGTACATTATTACAAATGTTCCTTCTGATTAAAATGTCCTTCCTCCACCACAGCCCACACATACAAGGTGTCCGTGCGGACAGGTGACATGTACGGAGCAGGGACCGACGCCAATGTTTTTCTTATCATCTATGGAGACCTGGGAGACACGGGGGAGCGCAAGCTTGCCAAATCTGAGAATAACAAGAACAAGTTTGAGAGAGGACAGGTATGTGTGGACAGGTGAGACACACCGCTGTACGTCACATTTCTTCTGCTCTCCAGAGGGAAAGTGTGTTACGCTCTCTCTGCCTTTCAGGTGGATAAGTTTTCTGTTGAGGCTGTGGATCTGGGGCAAGTGTTTAAGATTCGTATTCGTCACGACAACTCCAAGATGGGGGCTGACTGGTACCTGGACCAAGTGGAGTTGCTGGATGTGGAAACAGAGGAGGTTTACATGTTCCTGTGTGAGCGCTGGCTGTCGACTAAGAAAGAGGACAAACGCATAGAGAGGACTTTCTTTGTCAAGGTGAGGAGGATGAAACATTTGTGTGTGTGTTTGTCTGCGTTGCACAGATGCGCATTAAAACCATATTATCAAGCTCAACCCATTTACACAATAAATAATTTACAAGCAGAGATCATTCAAAGCTTAAAGATGCAGTCCAAGGATACCATTGCTAATGCATTACAAACCTTACAGATTTGTTTGCGTAGGTCGATTATTTACTGAATTCACCCATTAATCACCCCCCCACCAAAAAAAAAAAAAAAAATCAATCTGAAAGCATTCAAATATCACCAGTGTGCTCTGTATTTAATATTAAAAACACTGGAGGAGTTATTTTTCCATTGATATCAACTCATTTACCAAAGATTTCTATGAGACTTGCATACCTTACATTTTATAAACTGCTTCTCTCTTTGTCTCTATTTTTATATTCAGTTTTGCACCAAACCAGTTTTTTTTTTTTATCTCCATTGCCAAGGAAAGGTCTCTTAGCCACTGACTCACAGAATCTATTTTTTATATTGAAGCACACAGAGAATCTGTCCAGACGGTTGCTCCACAAACACAACATAAGAGAATAACAATAAAAATACAGCAAAAGTAAGGGGAAAAAAAAGTGAAACTAAACAAACATGAATTAATGTTGAAATTGACCCACAGTCATGTATCATCACGATATTATAAAGTGAGGGCTGCTGTAGTTTTCCATACGGCCGCAGCAGCACTCTTGGCTCAGACTCATCATTTCCATCTATGTTGCAGAAAGTCTCAGGTTTCGTGGGCACAGAGGCAACACAGCCAGAATTACTTTTAGTTTAAACTTTTCTGTATATTTATCCAAAATCTTAGAAATACTGCTCAACTCAAAAATGGTGTGAAATACAAGATGCCTTTCTGACCTTCATTTTGCACGTTCATTGAAGTTGTTTTTACTGCACTGAGAACTCCAGCTCGGTTTCGTGCTGCTGGTTTGGATCTTTTCCATTCATCTGCTATAATTTTGTAGGCCAAGTCATGACGCTCCAGCACTCTCTATTTCAGATTTTTCATTTTCATTTAATTTAATTTCATATTTTTTAATTTTTCTATTTTCAATCAACTTTTGCAACACCGTTAGTTCTGAAAGAGAAGAGAAGTTGGTCTCGTGTTTTTGGTTCAGGGATATGAAGGCGAAAGAAACATTGATCCTCATTCCAAGAGGATGGCTCAGGCCAAACTGGGGCTGGACAGAAACGCCAACAAGAAGAAAAAGAAGAAGAAGGTGGCGGTCAATGAAGAGGGTCCAAGTAAGTATTTTCATGGTATTTGAAGGCAAAACTTCAGGAAATAAGACCATTTAGAAGTAATACAAAATGTTATACAACGTTTGTCATTCATTCATTCACTTCTTAGCCCGTTTGTTTACTCTGGCTGTGATCGATACCTCTTACGGCTTCATATCTGGGCAGTAAATATGAAGCTACAGGCAGCTGCAGTTTAGTTTAGCTCAGCATTAAGACAGGAAACAAAGAAAATAGCTTGATAGGTAATAAGAATATTATTATATTTCAAGGACAAAACATAGTAATAACAATTCATGGCTTTGCAGCATAAGAAAAAAACTAGATGTAATGTTTTAAAGTTGCTGATAGGAGCTCTTTTTTCACTCAGACAGTTTCCATCTGTTTCCCATCTTTATTGTCAGCTAACATGAACTTCCTGCACCAGTAAATCAAACAAAACAAAAAAACACACTTCGTGTCTTCTTCCCTCTCGATCAGTCATCCCCTATCACTTCACCTTGTCCACGGGGATGGACCGTGACGCCAGCACAACAGCCAGGGTCTACGTCATCATCAGCGGTCCCAACGAAGTCGAGACGGAACGACTGTGGTTGGACCTGCCGGAGGGAAAGAAATCCTTCACAGCCGACACCATGGACCACTTTGTGTGTTATGGAGCTGACGTGGGAGAGATCAAGAGGGTGGAAGTGAGAATCTAGGGCTGTCTCTGTAGCTAAATCTGTGAAACCGTCCCCTCACTGCTGCTTCCGCAGATGCACTGATGTTAAAAAATTTAACAAAGCCATTCTCACCCAGTAATAATGAACTCTGGTACCTAGACCAAACAAAATCAAATGCTATATCAATTCCCGGCTCTACCTTCCCCCTCTTTCTCTATCCCCTCCCCTCTTTATGCTCTCTCTCCCTTTCTCCTTCAGCTCGGCCATAACGGTGTCACACCAGAGAGCTGCTGGTTGGTGGATGAGCTGTCGGTTGCCGTGCCAACCAAAGGTATCAAGTACATCTTCCCATGTAAGTGCTGGCTGGCTAAAGACAGGGGAGACGGTCTGACTGCCAGACTGTTCAATGTGCTGGACTCCAGCACGATTAACATTATCCGCAAAGTGAGTCATCCTGCGCCCGAGAGGTATCATGATATTTTGGAAAACACTTGGTTTATGTGTTATGTAAGGAAACATAATTTGTCTCTCCTGCAATATCTACTTGTCTGTCTTAGGTTATTTATTCGGTCACAGTTGTCACAGGGGACACTAAGTATGCAGGGACCGACACCAACATTTTCTTGACTGTGTTTGGAGCAAACGGGACCACAGAGGAAATGCTGCTGCCTAAAAATGAGGACAGGTCTGTCCTTCATTGACCCCCCAATACAATCGTGAACATAGATTAAAGACACATGCTAATCAGTGTGATTTAGAGTTTAAAGGTGCTGGTAGGTAGTTTTGATTATTTTGGACAGGGGCAGACTGATTGCCCTGCAGTTCCAGCTACTCAGAGTGCTATCAATCAGCAATAATCACATCTATTCAGGTCTATTTCGCTATGATTACTCTCCCGTAGCCAGATACTTCCCAATGCAAACTTAAACTCACACCATATGCTGTTCTCATTAAGGTTTGAAAGAGGCCAAGAAGACACATTCAGCCTGGAGATCGATGACATTGCTCCTCTGAAAAAGATCAGAGTTCGGATTGATGGCAGCGGGAGTCGCCCAGATTGGTTTTTTGACAGGGTAAGATCGAGACTGCCAGAACTTCTCTGCATTTAAGAACCATTTAGGGCAAAAAAGCACAATGTGTAATAAATAATGCCAAAAAAATCACCTTTTTTTAATTGCACTCCTTTAAGTCTTGATTTTAAGATAAAAATAAAGTAAATGCTTTTAGATCCTGATGCGGAACCTGACCACAGAGGAAGTGTATCTGTTCACCTATGAGAACTGGCTGTCAAAAACCAAAGGACCTAAGAGGACCAAGGTGTGTGAGCTGGCAGCCGAAGTGGACGACGAGGAGATGGTGGAGAGAACAACCTACATCATCCAAGTCCAGACAAGTGACACTGTTGGTAAGTAACTTCAGTTTCTCACAGCGTATTCAAACAACAGCAGCCAAATGAATCAATGGCTGCTGAGTTTTTCTTTGTATTTTACAATAATTACAATCCATCAAGAAAATAATACGCAAGCTGAGAGAGATGCTGTTTAAATCTTTCAAACAGGGTGTCAAAGCTGCTTTGAAGTGTCATGTCAAATGTAAATGTGATGTTTTAGGTGCTGGCACTGACGCCAACGTGTTTGTGATCGTCTTCGGGGAGTATGGGGACACTGGGACGCTGCCTCTGAAGGAGAGCACCAACAGGAACAAGTTTGAGCGCAAAATGAAGGACGTGTTCAGATTTCCTGACATGCTCAGTCTGGGCGAACTCTCCAAGATCCGAGTGTGGCATGATAACAAAGGTGAGATGAGCTGATGTAACAAGCAGCTTAACTGAAGAGATCTTTTGTTCATGACAACAAGAGAAAAATATTAAAGGATTATATGTATTTGGATGGCCGCGTGTAGAGGCAATAAATCCACAGTGGACTTTGTTGCTCCCGCTGTAAATAGGCCCCGCTCCCGGTTGGCACCTGGAGTACATTGACGTGAAGGACGAGGCAATGGACCAGACTTTCAGGTTCCCCTGCGACCGCTGGCTGGCTAAGAGTGAAGACGACGGGCAGACTATGAGGGAGCTGGCCTGTGCCAACAATGACGCTGTAGACCTCAGCGACAAAACCAGTTAAGGCATAATTACAAACACTCTAATCGCAATGAGTGATTTGCAGCTAATTAGAAGCATTTGGCAGATGCGAAGTGATTATAGTGCAATTGTTTCTCTGCAATCCTGCAGAATATGAAATTGCCACAACAACTGCGAACTCAGACAATGCAGCTACCACAGAAAATGTCTGGATTGTGTTGGAGGGAAGGAAAGCTCGCTCCAAGGAGTTTGTTCTAGAGAATAAGAAAAAGAAGTTCTTATGGTAGGTCTTCAAAGAGAGCCTATAGGTGCCTCTGCCCCTATTATGCTACCTTACATAATCTCCCCTCTTTCGCGTTTTGTTTTTCTGCCCTCTTTTATCTTGTTGCTTCAAGTTGTTTTCTCCAAGTCCCTGCTCTCTGGAGAGCTAATCCCATGGGACATAGAAAAGAAAAGCTCTCTGGCACAAAACCAAATTTAACTGTTTAGTCTTTAAAACTTTTTTTTTTTTTTCCCACAGTGGTGCCACTGACACGTTTGAGTTCTCATCCAAACATGTGGGGGAGATCGCTGGCATCTGCCTTGGCCACATAACAAAAGACGGCAAGAAAGTGAAGACGGAAGCTTTCTGGCATGTCACGGAGGTAGTGGTGACAGAAAAGGAGCTGGGAAACAAGTGAGTGGCTCTGCATCGTATTATGTAGAATATCATGTGTAAAGGAGTACGGATGTGGCTCAGAATCTTCCGTCCCGTTTAGATATTTCTTCCACTGTGATGCACAAATCCCCCTGGCAGCCAAAAAGGACCAGTTCCTGACATTTGAGTGCTACAAGTCCGTTGAGAGCTTCGCGAGCAAAGTCCGCAATCTGGTTCCTGTCAAGTACGAAATAATCGTCATCACCGGGGACGTCAAAAGTGCAGGAACAGACGCCAACGTTTTCATCACCTTATATGGCGTCAATGGCGACTCGGGCAGACGTCACCTGCGGCAGAAGTTTCGCAACCTTTTCGAGAGGGGGCATACGGATCGCTTTGTTCTGGAGATGCTGGACCTCGGGGAGCTTCTCAGGGTCAAAGTGGAGCACGATGACAGCAGGTCCAACAGTGGGTGGTACTTAGAGTGCGTGGAGGTGACCAACACAGCCAACTCTGTCACAACCATCTTCCAGTGCGGGAAGTGGCTGGACACGCACAAGGCCGACGGGCAGATTAATCGAGTCCTCTACCCCAGATATTAGCAGGAGGGCGCGCGAGACAAAGACACTTTTTGCTTATCTGTTTTTTTTTTTTTTTCAGACTGAATCTGAATGCAAAAGCCTCTCAAACACCCGTGGACTTTTTTAAGGTCGTGCCAACTGTTTAGGTGGCCCTTTTTCCAGCAACAAAATCACACTTGCCACCAACGTTTCTTGTACAATTTATAAAACACCGCAGTGTGAATACTGCCTAAAACCACTGATCCAGCACAATAAATATTTGGTCTTCGTGCTTTTATTTGCCTGTTTGATCACACTCTGCTTTTTTAAATACTCACTTACAGGTAAAAAGGAGAGCCAGGAAACAATTGACTTTCTCTCCTTTGATAACGTCTAATGTAGCTGCAGGACTTCAAAGTTTTAAAAAGCCTTTAACTTATATTTGTGGGGGAAAAAAAAAGAGCGTAGGCAGTATTAAGATTATAATTATGACAATAATAGTTTGTATTATCAATAATAATAATAATGGTGCTGATAGGCACAGAGTTAATTTTAATATAATTTCAACATTTCTTAATTCTTTGATTTTTAATTTGTTAAACTACCCATTAATTTTCTGCCACTAAATCCAGGTCTATCTAAATTATTAATTGCACTACCAGGAATTATCATTATTATCATTATTGTTAAATACAGCTGAGAAAAGAAGGTAAAAAAAGAACTTGTAAATGGTTTTTAATGTAATTTCAAACCCAAATTTATACCAGTATTTGCATATTTATAACTTTACACCTGTTAAAATAAAACAGTAAAACTGAGATGTTGTGCAGTTCAGCAAGTCGAATATCAAATTAATTTTCACAAGTTCAAGTAATTTTAGATTAGCCAATATTTGTTTTTTACACTGCTGACAAAAATAGCATAAAAATTCTGAGCAGGATAGTGGCAGTGTTTCAAAATGATTGCACGTGTTTAGTTGATATTTCTGAGGCGCAGTTTCTTGTTTTATTACATTATTTAAGAGTCAACATTTATAATTAAACCAAAGTAGTGATTGTAACCAATACTGGTCAATATTTGTGAGATATTTGAGCAGATTATTAAGTAAATGATAACAACAGGACACCACACAACACCACAAACTAGATTAGTTCTCAGCATTTTAGGCAGTTTATTTGAAAAACACATACAAAAAGATCATATACAAGACAATAAATAAAAAAGAGACAGAACAGTTTGGGTTAAGCTATGCAACTTTTTGCATCATCATTAGTAATAAATACAGTACAAAATCCACCCAGAGTGAATCTAAAGATTTTCCACAATATTCACTGATCATGTTATTCTTCATTATGATTTAGCTATTGCTTTCATATTATTGATACATACTTCTACTTTTCTATAAAATACTCAAGATCATAAAACATTGCGCGGTTACAGCAAAACAGCAGTGTGTTGTACAAAGATGGCCACTTCCCTTTTTCACTGGCAGGTTAATAATCAACATTTTTTCAGCAGCAAAGAAACATCTGAAATATTCAAGAAGGTACAGCATCATATTAAACACATCTACAGAGCTACTCCCACATACACATAGGAAAACCTGAGAAGGACATGCATTAAAAAGCTTGTGCTTTAAGTTCTACTGTTCATTCCGGTTCATCAGCTTGAGTTAATACTATGGCTACTGTCCAGTTCGCTCTGGAGTAATGGGGGTACACTGTGGAGGGCGTGGGGTAAGGCCAGTGAGAGCACGAAATGAAATAAGAATAATAGTAAGACCAGCCAGCTTCATTCGAATCCAATACATGTATAATAATTTGCAGGATTAGTACAGTATTAATAAGAAATGCACACCAAAAACGTAGTTAGCTTATTATACCCAGGTGTAAAACACGCTATCTATATTGTATAACCACAGTACACCAGAAGTTTTGCTCAATAAGATCAATGGCTCAAGTTAGCATGTTACATATTTCCCAAAATCCCACACAAAGCAACAGCCAGCAATACATAGGAACAAATCATATAGCTTGTTACGTGGGTCCTAAAATAATATGCGCTAAATTGAGAACCAGATGAAATATCATGAATGTGGCTGCAATAAAACCGAAAAATGAAAAATTGAATTGATTGTGGGAAGCAAAGCATCATATAACAAAGGCAAGCTAATTGTGGCGCCATACTAAGACGTCTGCTTCAGCTCAAAGCAGGGATGATACTTAAGAAACCAAAAATATGTTAAAGTAAAAAATGACATGAATGGAATGTAGTCCACATCAACAGCACCATGCTGGCTAGAAAATGTGTTGGGAAACACCCCCAGTCAATTTTTCAACACGTTTCTTTTTTTCCCCCTTGAAAAAGAAAACACAGACGGCATGCAAAAGCATCCCCACCGACCAATGCATAATGAGGTATTCTTTTTTTAATATTTTGTGTTATTTTAAATAAATATATTGATTAAATTGCAAAGTTATGAGATAGAGACATTAAATATTCCACCACAATAGCTAGCTAGCTACAGTTAGTAATAAATAATGATTGTTAAATACTTAAGGCATCTTTAATCACAGCATTCTATGTGAACTAGCGAACCTCCATTTTCATCCATCTGTAGTTTTTTGGATGGAGGTTTCATACAAAATAAAAAACGCAACACAAACAGTCAAGTTACCCTCCAATAATACACAAGGAAGCATGAAAATACTTGAAACTGATAAGAAACACAAAATCTAGGACAAGAAGAACCCACATCACCAAACCAAAACTCAGGCATCTCCATATTATAGTGCATTTACAAAACACAAGCTACATTATAACAACAATAAATATGTTTTTGCAGCATTGCAGCTTTTTCTTCACTATGGTTAAAATGGACAAGGACTTGGCATATTAGTACCATGTCCAAATTGGCATGTGAGCAAAAGAAAAACTAAAAGTAAAAATTACAAGTAATAAGAACAAAAAGAAATGGCAGGAAAAAAAAAGAAGAAGAGAGAGACAATTGAAATAAAACTAATGTTAAGAACAATTGTTTGGTATTTTTCAAATGGATGGCTTTTTCTCCCTTTCACCCTCCTTCAAGTGAACTACGCCAATATGGTTCATGCATGATATAGAGAAGACGGCTTCTATCACTGAACATATCACAGTTGTTCTAGCAATACCATACACTACTACCATGGGGGGAGAGGGGGCTGTGGGGACAATCATACACATTCTAGCACATATCACAGGCAAACTAGTTTTGTATTTTCCCTGTAACACCAGACAGTCTTTTTAATCAAACAGTGGGGAGCAACTTAGATTGAAATGAAAGGAGCCGATACACAACAGAGGCGATTCACTGTATATAGAAATCACATGTGCTTGTTCGATAGGCAATAAGGTTCTGGTAATAGGTAATACAAATGTCAAGATTTTATTCACTCTGATGGCAAGACTCAGGCACTGCACCCTCAAGCCCATGCAGGCCTCTCACGATCATGATCATGCCATGAGCGAGGCAACACAGAGGAGTTGCAGTTAGACACAGATCCGTTGGCAGCTCTTTGAATCCTAATCACAAATAAATATTAGGAGAGAAATGCTACATTTGTCTGAGATCGGTGTCTAAGGGCAACTTTGGTCTAGAGTGGGGGAGGGGTGGGGGGGGGGTGGTGGGAGAGTGGGGTATCAGGTGCATTCTTGTCCTCCTCTATGAATGAGTGGGATCGTCGGAGTCATAGTATACGGTTCACATGCACAGACACAGTCCCTGTTTCTACTGCTCCACAATATTTACGACACAGCCCAAGCCTGCCATACAGCATGCACATCTGAGGCCTCTGCTCTAGATTAAAGAGGCCTGACTACGACACTACACAGATCACTGGAAGCCATGCCTGCAGTTAGCGGGTTTAGCATCAACTCTGATGGCATCTACTAACTGGAAATCCAAAACCATGTTAGACAAGAGAGAGGGATTTTTGGCCTTTTTACACAACTAGCTCTTTCTCCCGTTTGCCTATGATTTAACACACTGAATGTTCTCACTGTTAGAGCTATATTCACCCTCTCTGTAGGTTTATTTTTCACAAACATATTTCTCAAAAGGCTTTTGCTTGCTACACAACACTGTTACTCTGTAAATACTTATTCAGTACTATACTCCATTACACCACAAGCGTTCAGCTACAAGAGTTCACACCAAACAACCTCATGCTAATCATTTGATAATGTTCTGTACAGATGTGCTGAGGGCTTGGGCAGAGTGCAGCTTAAAGGATTTTTCATAGGCCTGGGGGGAAAAGGGTTTGGATGTTGTGGCAGGGAGGTGGCCTTAATATACCACATTGAGGCGGGGAGGTTGGTAGTCAGAGTGTCCTCTGGCTGTATGGAGAGATGCACACAGGGTACACAATCTGACAGAATCACGTAAAGCCTCAGCACATCTGTCCATACGTGTCTGCTCCTACCGTTTACATCCAGCAAAAGTCCGTTCAACCAACCTTCAGTCCAGCCACTTATCTGTGCATCAACCCCTGTCCCTCGCTGTGTTGTGGGTGAGTGTGCTTTGTTGATCCCTCCGTCACCACTGTCTCAGAAGGCAGGCTCGCTGAGTGATGCAGAAGGGAAGAGGGATGTTTGGCAGAGCTTCCCCTCAGAGGGGAGGCAATGGAGAATTCACAAGACCAGATCCAAAGCTGCAGGAGTCGACAGGAGCCATCAACTGTCCGGGGTCAACTGGGTCTCAATGTCCACTCTGCAGATGGGGCATTTCCTGCTGGTGGCCAGCCACTGGTCCACACACGCCTGGTGGAAGAGGTGCATGCAGGGTAATCTCCTACGGAAGCAGACGAGACGTGATCAGAAATTTATGGAACACGGCAAAACCGTAGCTCTCCAAAACAACCAATGTGATAATTTTTTAATCAAGGATTTATACATCTTAAGAAAATTGGGGAATATTCTCAACCGATAAAAACATAATTCATCACAAAAAAAAAAAAAAATATTAACATATTTATAGATACATTATTTTACATTTATAGTATTATATTCATTTCTATGGTGTCAAGTATTTTGTGTATATTTGCATTTTGTCCATTCAGCCTTTGTACTTAATGAAGAAGTATGTGTGTCTTTTTAACTGAGTAATCACATCAGTCATTCAAGTAAAAATGCCAGATTTCTTTGGCTGCAGCTTCTCCTGTGGGAAGATTTGTTGATTTTTAAATAGAACATATAAATTTTCTCTCAATTTGGACAGTTAGTGAGGTAATACAAGCTATTTGAAAATGTAATCTTAATTTGGCAATTATTTACAGTTACATTTTATAGACAAAATAGTCAATAAATTGAGAATATATCCAGCACATTAATGAATAATGAAAGGAATAATTTGATTTCCCTTTAGACCGACCTTGGAAATACGAGTGCCAATGACACAAATAAGTTTTACATATTGCATTTTGAGTTTAATCTCGTAAACAAATCTAACAAAACCAAACCATAATATGTATAACAGGGAGCGGGTAATCTGCTTAGTTACACTGAGTCAACGTGATTCACGAGTGCTGTCGTGTTAAATATCCAGATTGTGTCGAGAATAGACTCAGTTGTCTGGCAGTGGTTCACATTTGGCATCAGAATGTGTCTCAAGTGACCTCTTCTGATCAAATTTCGCCTCACAGCTCACATCTGATTTTATCTGGGAAAACTGTGACTGCTGCTAAAAATGCTCATTTACTTTCCACAATACAGTTAGAGAGAGCATTTGGTCATTTAATGAGAATTTCAAAAGATGTTAACATCCACATATTCTGATCCCAGTTGGTCCCTCAAGATCACATTTGCAGTTCAGTGCTACTGTCTCCCCCGATGACAACCTGAAGGACAGTTCCAGTATTATTATGATCATTTCATCAACCACTAAGTAAAAATATTAGCTTCTAAATGTGCTAACTTCCAAAAACTAGATTTCACCCAAAAATTCAAGATTTTCAATACTGCAAGAGTAATAGTGAGCTGTTGATTGATTTTATTTCCCTTGCAAGGATTTTGAGACAGTTGTTTGGGAGTGTACTTTCATGATTCAGATCATTGCACTTTCACAAGCTGTACATATTTTCTTCTTGGTTTCCCATCATAACAGGCTGCATAAACAATATGCTCAGCAGGGTTAGAACAGAGGTATCTCTGTATCAAACCACTGTTTATACCTTCATGGGCTTTACGTGTCCTGTCTCCTTTGGAAAAAAACAAAACAAAAAAAACCTCAATAAATAAGCAACATCCCGCCTTGTAGTGGTTTTCAAAAAGTAAAGTTAATTTTCTCTGTCAGTGTGTGTTGCCAGTGAGACATGTGTGAAATGCTAATGTTGCCTTCAGGAAGCATTTTCATGATAAGGAGCTGGAATAAATCCTGTGATAGGATTGTTGGACCTGGTGCTTTGAATTTACGAGCCACAACCAAATTAGGGTTAAAAACTACTGAGACTCGATGGCTGTGTGCACATTCTGCCAAAGAGCATCGTGAATATGTCCAAAAAGGAAACGTGAAGATGTTTTAAGGTTTTATCTGAAGGGAAAGCGTTCCCCCGAACAACCTGAAGCAAAAATATTCATCACAACAGCATACCAACACCAATTGGGCAAAAAATATTCCATGAGACTAACATGTTTCAGGAATTTTCAAACTGATCAAAACTCTCACCAGGCAAGAAACATTTGGAGGAAGACTGCAATAACAAAAAAAAAAACTGAGCAGTGAAAATGGATGGCAAGCCTTCCAAATGCTTTTTGGACATTTTGCCAAAAACTCAAGGAAAAGTCACCAAAGACGGTCGGATTACTGGAAATCAATCCAGGATGTTTCACTGAACTCAAGAGATAAAAGGAAATAGCTGGAAGAGTCTCTTGTATTATGGGGCTTATGAATGTACGTACAAAATTACAATTAGAGCAATCAATTTGATAATTGCTGGACTGAAGTGGTTGATCAACTGACAGATCGTCCGAGAGAGTTAGCATGGCTGAATCATGAATGGGAACAGAACTACAACCCGGGAGGACAAAAAAAATGACAACTGTTCATTTTACATCATTACAGCCATTTTTTTTTCCTGTTAAAAAGCTAAAAATACATGTATGGTTTACCTGACATCCTCTCCATCCTCCAGCATTGACAGACAGATGGTACACTTCTCGTCTGTGTCCAGCTCCTCATCCTCCAGACACATCTTCAGGTCCTGGGGTATTCTCTGCAGAGAGAAAGGCAAACAGACTTCAATTATTAAAGCTCTTACGTGCAAGTGCAAGTAATGTTTTTGCCACGGGTGTCTTGGACTCGGCCGAGAGAAGAAGAAACACCAAATCATGTTTCCCAGAGAAAAAAAAACAGACATCAGAAAGAGAAGACTCCATTACTTCCTCTCACTCACAGTGTACCGAGTGATCTGACACTCCTTCCAGAGTATTTGGGTCATATTTAGTGGAGACGATCTTTTTCACATTCATGCCACGCACACATCTGCAGATAGCTGGATGAGTCACCCCTCGCCTTATATCGTGCACGCTGCAGACCTCTCACTAATCGGCTAATGGAAATTAGTTTGACCCTTGAACTACTCTGAGAGTCGTGACCCTCCCCCTTAAAACTCTCATCTTCGCTCTTTGATCCTCTGGAGCTATTGCTGCCTCTCCCATTCCTCTCGTTCATTTCCAGCCCAATGAGTCCTCTGTACCACGCCACATCAAATGGGTGTACCACAGAGCTGAAAAGTACGAAAGCTGACCATTTTACCTTTTTGTACTTGTGAGGGAAAGTGAATCTCTCTATGGTGGTTTGGACCGCTCCACGGTTGACACTGCCCAGTCTGTCCTCCAGCTGCAGGAGCTCCTGCAAAAGGAAAGAACAAATGGTTATGATTTTACATTCTGGTTGAAACTAGGCAAAAAAAAAAAAGCTTTGTGCATTTCTGCAGAGAAAGAGGAAATATCAAAATGCAAGCGAGAAATGTGTGTATTATTTTGATTTTATGTAATTGGTGCCTCAGGCAAGAGGGGAGAGTCTCTCAGAGGACAATCGCATCTTCTTTGAATTAAATAAAATTTCATGAGATTAAAGACAGCTGGGTCGTTCAAGGCAGCTGGAACCCAGAGCAACTGAAAATAAGAAAATCAGTTACACACTTGAGCCTGCCTGGCGCATTGGTCACAGAGAAAACAATGATAAATTAGTGTCGACTGGTGTGTCTGCTAGAGAGAGAAAGAAAGGAAGTGGCAGCACAAACCTCGTAGCTCTCTCTTACAGCAGATGCGTGGCGGGAGGGGTTGAGACTCTGCAGAGCAAGCAAGTGCAGCTGGGGATATGGGTAGTTTCTGATCTCATGGACAACCTGGAAGATGACAGATAAAATAAGCGACCATCAGCCAGCTCTGCAGCAAAACTCAGGAAAAAAACAAACAAACAAACAACAACAGCAAAACAGGTCACACCCAGCTGCTGGGTGTTGAGGTTAGTTAAAGAAACCACAAGAATTGCTCAGAGTTCATCAAGACAAGCGATGTTTATTATACTGAGGAGGACCCTCACCACTTGTGTTGAGGCATTGTTTCTTGGGAAGTGGTGCATTCTAGGAGACGTCAAGTAGTGCTGATAGTGCTGCGGTAGTGGATGGATGTGATACTGGTGGGGGGGCAGTCCAGCATCTACACTCAGATCCCTGAGCAGAAACCAGAAAACAAGTTTGAGCCTGAGAGACAAAAGACTGAATCCCTCCCTGCTCCCTCTGTATCCAACTATATCGGAAGTTTGCCAATTTCTGGTACTGTCAAAATTTTATAGTGAGAATTATTATACCCTACAGTATCGTACAATGCATCATTCGTTTAGTGTACAACATATAGTCAGTATATATACTGTAGATAATATACATTTTATGAGCTTACAACATTGTACTCTGCACAGGACTCCCTAGAGAGCGAGTAATGAATGAGAGTGATTTCACCCACAGCCATTATTTTATTGTGTTTCTGGCGAATTGTCTTTTGTTAACAACAGATTTTTCCACAGCACAGTGTCTTTTCACCACCATAGTTACATTCAGGCCAGTTATTCCCAATCAAGTATCTTTGTTATTGCGGGACATATTTCTGCAGATGTGTGTCCCTATATTAAGTAATCTCTAACACTTAATAATGTATGCTGAGTGAGTGTACTCTAGTTAGCTGGCAAGCAGAGAAGTTCCCGAGAGGTATCGAGAAAAAATGGTGGAACTAGACAAGAATAATCAGTAAAGGTAAAGGATATTTCAAATGCTCAATTAAAACAGAGATGGGAAATGTCACGCAGTTCCTTTTTTAACTTAAACTAGCATTATAATAACATCATTAGCCTGCAGCTGGCCTCTGTGATACTACATACTGTGAAATTAAAGGTGCACAGCTTACCAGTCTGTGCCCTCAGCCAGGTAACGTGGCTGCTGCACCACAGGCTGAGGGGGGACATGAAGAGGGGGAGCAAACTCGTACCCAGGCCGCAATCTGTGGGGCTGGTGAGGAACTCTCTC